>NC_139219.1:252895138-253135138 GCF_055691185.1 Crinia signifera | reverse complement strand
CCATGCCAGTGTCCCACCTGAGCCTCTCTTATTGGGGGAAGAGAATGTTTAGTGCCAGTGTCGCACTCGGGCCTGTGTTAAGGGGGAAGAGACAGGTCAGTGCCAATGTCACACGAGGGCCTGTGTTAAGGGGGAAAGAGACAGGTCAGTGCCAGTGCTACACCCCGACCTGTGTTATAGGGGGAAGAGACAGGTCAATGCCAGTGCTACACCTGGGTCTGTTTTGGGGAGGAAGAGACCGGTCAATGCCAGTGTGTTATGGGGGAAGAGTCAAGTTAGTGCCAGAGTTACACCCGGGCCTGTGTTATTGGTGAAGAGACAGGTTAGTGCCAATGCACCTGGGCCTGTGTTATGGGGAAAGAGACTGGTCAGTGCCAGTATTACACCTGGGCATGTGTTATGGGTGAAGAGACAGGTCAGTGCCAGTAATATACCTGGGCCTGTGTTATAGGGAAAGAGACAGGATAGTGCGAGTGCACATGGGCCTGTGTTATGGGTGAAGAGACAGGTTAGTGCCAGAGGTACGCCTGGGCCTGTGCTAATAGGGGAAGAGACAGGTCAGTGCCAGTGTCACACCTAGGCCTGTGTTATGGGGAAAGAGACAGGATAGTGCGAGTGCACATGGGCCTGCGTTAGGGGTGAAGAGACAGGATAGTGCCAGAGGTACCTGGGCCTGTGTTATTAGGGGAAGAGACAGGTCAGTGCCAGTGTCACACCTAGGCCTGTGTTATGGGGTAAGAGACAGGTCTGTGCCACTGCTACACCTAGGCCTGTGTTATTGGGGGTAATCCAATTATGTTGCCTGCATCTGAATCTCCTGCACACACACAACAGAGCTATTAAATGACTGCTCATGTCAGACACATCCAGCTGTAGGTGCCGGCATTTCATCTTGGACCTCCTGGGGGTGGCAAGTGCGATGTGTATATGTGCGAAGAGTTACCTTTTTGAGTGTGCAATGGGGTTTTTTTTGGCGCTAATAAGTTTAGCTGCTTTTCAATTGAATTCCCCCTTTTTGTGCATGTTATCCCTGTGTTTGCTTGGGTTTTCTATAGTTTACTCCCACAGTCCAAATGTATTCTGGTGCAGATAGATCATGGATCCTCAAACTGCGGCCCTCCAGATGCTGTGAAACTACAAATCCCAGCATGCCTTGGTACAGTTTTGCTATAAGGGAGTGTTAAAACTGTGGCAAGGCATGCTGGGATTTGTAGTTTCACAACATCTGGAGGGCCGCCGTTTGAGGACCCATGTGATAGATGCACACACAAAAAATAAAATTAACCATGGATGCGTTGGTGGTTGCGTGGATGGGAATTTACACTTAAATCTCTAAAGGGGCTGTGTAATGTAAAAAACATAAATCCTACGTTAAGTGTGCGGCTGCTTGCTCTGTTCATAGAGCTTAGAGGCAGGGTGAGAAAAATGATCCCAGGCTGCTCTGTTTGTGAATAACACAATCCGAGCAGCGAGGCAGCATTTTGTACCTGCTCCCAGCTTGCAGCCAGACAGATAAGGTTGATCATCATGATGGTTGGAGCTATCCACCAATCAGAGTGCTCACAGCCATGCCCTGTATGGAAGCATATGGAGAGATGGACCGGGACAACATTATTATTTTTTTATTTGGGACCTGCTTTTTAAAACAAAGTTTTACCTGGGAAGGATATTGTCAGATCTGAACACTGATATTATTTATGGGCGAGTGGCGTACTGCAGTGGGTTTCCTATCTGGGGTCTGATATTATTAAATGAGGGGAGGGGGATATCCGATGGTAGGGGCCCAGTCCATTGCTTTGCCCTGGACTCTCAATACTGTTAAGATAGCCCTGTTCTGGGATACTGTTATGGTGTCCATCCACTACTGCGAGGTATCGCATGCAGTACCTCACCAACTGGCCCAGCAAGCTCCTGGATGGCTGGACCGCATACAATTCATCATATGTGCTCCTTTTTTATATGTTGTACCATACTCAATCCCAGTCCTGGCTGCAGGATCCGATGGATCCTTGATGCAGCAGGTCCGATCTCTGATTGGACGTGCACGGGACTGCGTGTCTGATCGGAATCAGAGACAAAACGCATCCAAGTTTACACTTTTCGTTAGATTTCTCATCCAGATCCATTGAAATCGGATGAAAAGGGACCAAATTGGACTAGTATATGGGCACCTTTACACCCAACAGATGACTTGTTGTATGAGTAGTAGGTAGTCCAAGCCATTTGCCACAGTTTGTGGAGGATCTCGTTGGTTTATGAATCCTGAATGCTAGGAGCATCTGTTTAGTTTAACAACTTTCTGATTCTATTTATTATGACCAATAAAGTGAGAGGGAAGCGTCCTGGATGAAGTGGTAGCTGAATACTGTTCAGCTGTAGCAGAACTGGTCCAAAATTGTACATACCTGAGTGGCAGGTGCATCCTTATTTTTGGACATATAGGGGGATATTTACTAAGAATACGAAAATTCGTATTCTTAATAAGAATGAATACGACTGGCATCGCTGTCGTATTTCATTCACAAATTCGTATTCTGGAGGGAAATTTACAAAGCAGTCGTATTTGACTGCTTCGTATTTTCAGATGGCATATGGATTCGTATTTTTGCCAATACAAATTATTTTTCTTTGATTCCTATTCGTATTCATTCGATGGCGTATAAATTCGTATTTGTAATTACGAATGTGCCATGAATACGAATTAACGTATTTTCAGGATATTAAAAACGAAAACAATTTTTTTTTGGGTGTATTTGCCTTAGTAAATTTCCCCCAAACGCAGTCCTCAATACACGCTAAAGCTGGGTACACACTTTTATCTGTCCTATTTTTCTGTTTTAAATGAAAATGACAATCCCAAAAGCAAGAAAATGGGTAGAAATGGTCGTTCGGATACATTTTTTAAAGAAATGGATTTAACCAATTTGTCTGAATGTCTGTACTCCAATAAGATTTTCTCTCCACAGCTAGAAAGATTGGACAGATAAACTTAAGGTGCCCATACACGTTACAACTATTGTAAACAATATTGTATACAATATCGCATCTCATCGCATCTCGGCTTTGCGATGAGATGAGATCTAGTGCAGCACATACTTTTTGTACTAGATCTCATCTCAAAACCGAGATGCGATGAGATGCGATATTGTATACAATAATTGTAACGTGTATGGGCACCTTATAGTTTGTATATATCTTAACATGCAGTCCAATCAGATAGTCAGTGACTGCATGTTTGGTAAGGGTTCCCGTAATTGCATTGATCGATATCGTTAATTATATAATTCAGGGTTTACCCATGAGTTGTTCGTTATTGATATTGTACAGTGTGCCTTGAGGACTGAGGTTGGGATGTCCTTATTATACAGTATGTATGCCTTTTTAATATTTGAGTAGGCAACTAACGGCCAGATTTTTGCCACCAGGTGGACAAGTTCTAATTCTTTAATGATATTGTAATTTAAGCTATGAACCTTGTATGTCTGCATTTATAAATATAAACCTCAGGACTCTTATTATCTTTTTAGTAAAGTGGCATAATGGGTCGTCGGTCTTCAGATTCTGAGGTGGAAACCAAGACGCGCAAAAAAAAGAAACATCGCCGGCGCACCTCCTCCAGTAGCTCGTCGGAGGGCAGAACGCGCAGTCATAAGAAATCGGGAAGAAGGTCAAGGTCTCGCTCACGAGATGCATATTCAAGCTCTCACTCATATGACAAAAGGTAAGAGGAGACTATATTATATTGAGCTATGGCATGCATGTATTCATCAATCATAGATTTTATGAATATAGCCCAGGTTGTCACTAGAACTGGATTAACTGCCTTTTACGTTGATGTCTGTTGGAAACACGTATTTATTCATTTTATTTGAATTAAGTAACCAATCAGCCATTATCATTGTGTTTTCAAAACTTATCAATGAAAAACAAAAACATATCCTAGGGGAGCAGAGAAAACAATGCTGATACTCTGTAATTCAAGAAAGTTTGGGAACCACTATTATAGACAGATGTTGAAGCAGGATTCCCTAACAATGGTTTCACACAAGTTTCATTTTAAATAGGGTAGCATTGCCATGCTATCTATCAGATGTGTAACTGGTTTACCCAGTTTAATTTAAGCCACAAAGCTATGGAGGGGAAAGAGGCGAGTGAAAATATCTCCGTTAAGGGACCACTACTGCATACTTAACAGGAATACTGACAAACACGAGGCCAATAGACACACCATAGGAATCATCAACTGATGCTAACTAAACCAGATCAGCTCAAAGCCGCCTATTGTGTATGGCCCGGCGATGAGCGGCGATGCCTGCTCCCGCATCATCCTTGGGAAAGCCGCTCATCTGCTGGAATTACAGGTTTTATGGACGGATTTGCATAACGTTGCGCTTGACATCTTGTGGCCATTTGGGGGTGATGGGGACTTGTCTGCCTCATTTTGTCAGCGTGACAAGGCCAGGGTCTAGTTCTTCAGATATCCTGGCTCCAGCAATGTGAGCATGCCATACTGAGTAACATGAGGGTTACTAAGATAACCTGTGTATATGCAGATTATCTGTTGCTGCGTCTTCAGATGCCACAAGATGTTATTGCATAGTAGTTGCGTCTCTCGCTCCTTTTCTGAATCAGGCCCATAGAAGCCATAACAGTCCAGGTTTAAAAGATAACCTGCTTGTGCAAAGATGGTATAAGTAAACTGACTGAGATAATGGTTCCTGGACTGTTAGGGATCTTTGAGGTCTGCGTTTGGGACTGACCATTACTGGTAATTACCGAATTATAAAAGTTTCCCAAAGCTTTGGGTTGTGAATGGCCTTTGGGTTTTGGGATTCTTTGGCAGGTATGATTTTTTCCTTGAACTGGAGAGGTGATTAACATATTTGCATATGTTTTAGACGCAGGCGCCGTTCTAGCAGTGCATCTTCTTATAGCTCAAGAAGGAAACGAAGTACCAGCAGGTCTCGAGCTACAGGGAAGTCTCACAAAGTCCACCGATCCAGAAAATCCAGGTAATTCAATGAGTTTTTAATTGCAGATTTTACCTATAAATTAAGTTATCCATAGAAAGATGAATGCTTTAAATTTCATCCATCCAAGGAGAGATCCCAATTTTTAATATGTCATCTCTTGATGTCTCAAAGTTTTCAGTGCTCTGTGGCTACAGCTACTGTGGGCTGTTTGCATACAGGTGTGTATGCAGAGCTCTGTTGGGGCTCAGGAGTCGTGTTTTCAAATAAACTTGGGATTCAGTTCCTCATCTGTGGTAGGTAGGAATTATTTGAGTGCTGTCAACAGTTTGTTTCATGCACCGTACACTGGTTAGGAGTACAAAGGACCTAGGAGTACAAATTGATAATTAACTTGGTTGCGGTGCTCAGTGCCAAAGAGCAGCAAATAAGGCCAATAGGATACTAGTCTGTAAAAAAAAAAAGGTCATGTATGCTAGGGTCTGGAACTGGAAAAGGATCAGCGAAGGGCAACCAAGCTAACACAATGGATGGGGTACTTGTGTTATGAAGACACACTGTGTTATGAAGACAGATTAGCTAAAGTAGGAATGTTAATTCTTGAAAACGTTTTGACGTTTAAAAGGAGACATTCTTAACATGTACAAATATATTAGGAGGTAATATAAGGAACTATCCAACACACTCTTTACCTTAAGGCCAGTGACCAGGACACGAGGGAATCCGCTTATACTGGTGGAGAGAAGATTTTCTACCCTCTAGGGAGGAAGTATTTTTTTTTTTTTTTTTTTTTTTAATGGTCAGTTTAGGTGTGGAAATTAGTAGCTGAGAAGATGGTGTTGGCAGACACGATAATACTTATAAGAAAAGGTTGGACAAGAACTTAATGGATAAAAACATTCATGGTTATAACCATCAGGTTCTGGTTTATTAAGGGGAGTCATGGGCAAATCCATGCCAAAGCAAATCACTAGTTAGGCTAAAAATCAAAGGGCATAATCCCATTTGTGGTTAGCACATCTAGCCAAATCTAGACCTAAATCCTTCAGGACTTATGTTAAAACAAGTTGAACTTGATGGCCGAATGTCTTTATTCAACCTTACTTACTATGTATGGGTTTGGATTTGTAGGGGAAAGAAAATTGGTACTTGTGTATTATCACGGCGCCCATTAAGTAGTTTGCGTAGTGGTGTATTGAGAATACCAATACACCACTCTGCTGGCTACATAAACTACGTAATTTACGTAAATTACTTAACTTGTTCACAGAAGCTGTGCTACGTAAACTACGGAAGTTACGTAACTTGTTCAGGAGCTGTGCTAATACACAATGGTTCATGTCCCCACTATCCACGTCATACCCCCAGTGTCCCCGTGGGCATGGAGTTAATTTTATATAGTGTGGCGAGGGGACACATATCCACGTCCCCTTGCGGGCTCGACATTGTCTACCATTTATACATAACCATGTCATGTTTAGGGTTAGTTATGTGGTATGGGACAGAATGTACTTCTATTTGTCCGCATATGTTATAATTGGTAGCCACCAGCACTGGTTTTTGCCTGCTACATTGACCATAAATAATTTTTAATTGGTCCTGGACCACCAACCCTAGGAACCCAGGATGCCCTGAGGCACTCCAGGGTGTCTAGAACACAGAGGGTTATTCAGACCTGATATTTGCTCTGCAAAATTGCAGAGCCCTGTGATTATGTATATGCCGCCCAGACTCTGTAAAATCCTGCCCCGTGCAAGTCTGCAAATTGGTTATCACTGTTTGCAAAAATTTGGTGGATCGGTGATTCACTGCAAACTATTAGCAAGCCCCTCTCCATCTAATGATTTTTCCAGTGTGGCAGTCAATGACTATCCCAGGATTTAATCAGTGGCTGCGATAAGAAGCAGTCTGATTGGGATCGGAGCTGACGTCACATGACTTCCCCTCAAACGCCCGGGCACGTCTGAGTTTTCCTTGACACTCTCAGAAAACATCCGGTTACCACCCACAAATGCCAGCTTACTGTCAATTAAGTTGCGCAGGGCCAGCAATCAAAAATGTTGCAGGATTTTATCGCAGTATGGCCTCGTGCATGCATGCTACTCTCCTTACGCATGCGCGGCCTATCAGTAATCACCCAGCCAAGCGCTCGGGTCTGAATAACCCCCACAGGTTGGGAAACACTTATTTTAGACGATTATTCTTTAGTTTATGATTTGATACAATTACACTTACTGTGTGTACTGCTGGTTACACTGAGGTACGATGAAACCCAGATGATGCATAAGGTCAGACCTATGGCCACTCAGTTGGCAAGACCAAAAGACCTGTGGGAAATGTAAAAAATGCATGGTAATTTATAATTTCCCCTCCTCATAGTGTACCTGCTTTTTTTGCTATTTTTGATTGAAAACGCAGATCTTTATTGTACATAAAGAATGCAAAAAACAGACAATAACAATTACAACAGAATTTTCGCAGCACAGCCAAAACACAGTACACATGCATACAGTATAGTACATATTATAAAATACAGTACAAGATAAACTCACACTATAGACTACTATGCACTATGCATTCTAACAGTAACAGTATACAAGGCTATGGGTTTGGAGGGTAGGGGGGTGAGGGAGGGGGAATCACAAGCCCAATGCTTTATTGATCAGACAGACACATATAAGATGAGGGCAATACATAGAAATACATCAACAAAACATCAGATATTGTGAAGTGAAGGCGAAGGGGCCATGGTCCCAAAGTATTATAATACAGTTCAAACAAGGGGAAAGGACCAGAAAAAGGGGGCTTAGTCCTCTTCTTCCCCAGGGCTATCCCGAATAGAATAGTCTCTGAGCAGGCTGTGAACCAGCCAGCGGCAGTCTTGGATGGACATTCTGGGTGAAATGTAATAGGGTGTGATTTTTGGACATATGCGATTTTGGGTCAAAAACGGCCGAAATCGCACATTTTCCGAAAATCGCACATTTAATAGGTTGAAAATCGCGGTAAAAAATCGCACTTTTTACCGCGAAATCGCACTTTTAGAAGTGCGATTTTTAGTCACATTTCAATTCGCATCCAGATGTTTTCCCATTATAAAGTATACAACTCGCAAATGTAATAGGGTGTGATTTTTGGTAAATGTTACCAAAAATCGCAAAAAAAATAGACCAGGTTCTGACAGGCGAATTTGACAGAACCATGCACAGATCATTGAGATCTGTGCATGGTCCTGTTAATAAAAATGTGTAAAAGTGTTTTTATAAAAAAAAAAACGGCGTAGGGTCCCCCCTCCTAAGCATAACCAGCCCCGGGCTCATTGAGCCGGACCTGGTTCCAAAAATACGGGGGGACAAAAAGCATAGGGGTCCCCCGTATTTCTGAAACCAGCCCCGGACTCTTGGACCGGTCCTGGTTCCAAAAATACGGGGGACAAAAAATCTGGGGGTCCCCCGTATTTTGAAACCAGCACCGGGCTCCAACAGCCCACGGTGTCATGCCACAGCCGGGGGACACTTTTTATACAAGGTCCCCCGGCCAAAACATGAGCACCGTGGCTGGTCAGCCTTGGACGGGGTACCTGGAGGAGTGGGGACCCCCCCAATAAAGGGGTCCCCCCCCAGGCTTCACCCGTCCAGGGCTGAAGCCCGGGGCTGTCACCGGCGTCCGTGGCCAGTGGACGCCGGCCTGATAGGGTTAAATCCATCATACGTTACATTGCTTTATACCGGAGAACTACAAGTGCCAGCAGACCTCCCCCGCATGCTGGGACTTGGAGAACCACAAGTCCCAGCATGCGGGGCATTAATGGGCCCGCTGGGACTTGTAGTCCACCTGTAAAAAGAATGTTTATAAAAAACACACACAGAGAGAAGTAAAAGTTTATTACACACACACACCTCACTTTTACACCAGCGTTACTTACCATTCCTGGATCCAGCGCTGGTCTGGCTGCTTTACAGCCGGCTCCCCCCGCACTGACAGGCAGCGGGGAGAACCGGCTTTCTCCGTTGCCTCTAACAGCTTCTGTAGCGCTGTCCGAGTGCTACAGAGGCTGAGAGCGCGATTGACTGAGCTATGCGTCTCCATGGAGACGTATCGGCCAATCGCGCTCTCAGCCTCTGTAGCGCTGGAACAGCGCTACAGAAGCTGTTAGAGGCAACGGAGAAAGCCGGTTCTCCCCGCTGCCTGTCAGTGCGGGGGGAGCCGGCTGTAAAGCAGCCAGACCAGCGCTGGATCCAGGAATGGTAAGTAACGCTGGTGTAAAAGTGAGGTGTGTGTGTAATAAACTTTTACTTCTCTGTGTGTGTGTTTTTTATAAACATTCTTTTTACAGGTGGACTACAAGTCCCAGCGGGCCCATTAATGCCCCGCATGCTGGGACTTGTGGTTCTCCAAGTCCCAGCATGCGGGGGAGGTCTGCTGGCACTTGTAGTTCTTCGGTATAAAGCAATGTAACGTATGATGGATTTAACCCTATCAGGCCGGCGTCCACTGGCCACGGACGCCGGTGACAGCCCCGGGCTTCAGCCCTGGACGGGTGAAGCCTGGGTGGGGGGAACCCTTTATTGGGGGGGGGTCCCCACTCCTCCAGGTACCCCGTCCAAGGCTGACCAGCCACGGTGCTCATGTTTTGGCCGGGGGAGTTTGTATAAAAAGTGTCCCCCGGCTGTGGCATGACACCGCGGGCTGTTGGAGCCCGGTGCTGGTTTCAAAATACGGGGGACCCCCAGATTTTGTCCCCCGTATTTTTGGAACCAGGACCGGTCCAAGAGTCCGGGGCTGGTTTCAGAAATACGGGGGACCCCTATGCTTTTTGTCCCCCCGTATTTTTGGAACCAGGTCCGGCTCAATGAGCCCGGGGCTGGTTATGCTTAGGAGGGGGGACCCCACGCCGTTTTTTTTTTACACTTTTTTTTTTTTGCACAAAATCGCATTTATGAAAATGCGCACATTTTCATGACTGAAAATGCGCACATTTTCATGACTAAAAATCGCCCGAAATCGCGGCAAATCGCATTTTTTGCCGCTAATTCGCATCTCATTACATATGCGAATTCGCGGCAAAAAACGCGATTTTTAAAGGTGCGATTTCTGGCGAGTTTGGAACTCGTCCAAAAATCACACCCTATTACATTTCGCCCTCTCTCCCTCCCCAGTATGAGACGATTTCTGGCAAACCACAAAGCATCCTTAACACAGTTTATAAGGCTCCAGGCCTCCTGTGTCACCCCATATGTATGGGTTCCGGGGAATAGTCCATAAAGTACCGAAAGGTACGAAAAAAGGTTCCTGGGCACAGAGTCTTTAAATTCAGTCTCTAGGACATCCAACAATAACTGTGCCTAGACACAGTCCTAGAAGAGGTGCATAGATGTTTCCTCGTGAACGAGGCACCAGGGACAATGTCTGTACCTACACAAGTTTCGGGAGTGCATGAATGACCGGTGAGGCAAGCCCCCTGGATGGCCATCCATGATATGTCCTTGTGTCTATTTGTAAGCCTTTTGGAGGCCACATACTGCCAGACAAACTTGATAGTTGCTGAAGTGAACCCTGCAATCTGTTCCATAACGTCATTGGCTTTGATGAGCTTGTGGATAGGTTTTGGCTTCACCAAGTCTGGTTTCAATCCCTCCAGTTGGTGTTCCCTCATAAACTTGGACACATCCTAGTAGAACTGTGGAATAGTCCAGTTGTAAGGGATGGAGCTGTACCATTTTAAGGGTCCTCCACAAAGGTAGGAGGAAGAAGCAGACATGGAGTTCCCCTCAGAGCCAGTACAAGTGTCAATGAGAGTTCTGCAGATACAGTTGCATGCAAAGAAGGTATAGTTGGAATGTCTGGAATGCCTTTGCCGCCTTTGAGGGGATCTTTGCACATAACAATACGCTTCTCTCTGTCCATTTTGGAGCCCCCGTGTGATGGCCTTGCAGATCGTGGCCAGGCCTGGGCAGTGTACTGAAGAACGCAAATAATTTAATTCTGCAGCACAAGTGGTTTCCCTTCGATGGTAAGGTCTCAGACTCCACAGTCCAAGCTTTTATCTCATCGTTGCAAGTCTTTCCAGCACTTCAGGGCTGCTCCATCTCCACCGAACCAGACACCCAGAATTTTGGTAGTTTACTTTTCTGTACATACACACAGGAATTCCATGCAAAAAGCATCTTCATAATGAGTCGTGTTCCCTATACATCAGGCTTCAAGTGTTTATGTCCGTTCCCTTGGAGTTATGCAGTGTACTCCGCCTGCTTAATAAATGTTGGTGTGTTAGAACAGACCTAGTCAACCAGGTTTTTTTTTTTTTTTCAGCTGTTTGGAGACTGCAAGGTGGAAATTTACTAAGATGGGAGTTCTATTTCACAATGTATGTTACTATAGGCAACCAATCAGATACTATCTATTATCTTCTAGAAGGTCCTAAATAAATAAGTAGATTGTGATTGGTTGCCCATGGCGACATCCCATGCAAAATAGATATTCCATCTTCGTATATTTCCCCCATGTCTCAAAATGCTCTGCCACAGTTTTGCTATTAGGGATGTGGCAAGGCACGCTGGGTTATGTAGTTTCACAACAGCTGGACAGCCACAGGTTGGTCAGGCCTTTGTTAGAATATCAACATTTCATCTATATGACCCAGTGTGACAGCTTCTCCTGGCGGCTGCATCATCTCCAACAGCATCTACTGGGTCCCGATAAGGGGACATTCACTTCCTTGTCAGGCCTGTGTGTTCTCCAGTGTCTGACAACTATATATTTTCCCTATTCCTCTGGCAGATTTCTGATTTACTTCAAATGCAATTAAGTAAGGTCTGTCGAGGTCGACAAATCAGTTTTGTGCAATGTTTCTAAATCATAGCGGTTTTTATGCCAAAAAATTCACGAAGGCCATTTTTTTTGGCCGCTATCAAGGCCAAAATAGTGGGTCCCTGGGACCCCTCACTTACAAAACTCGGGGTCCTACCTGACATTTTCTGGGTCCTAATAAAAATAAAGCCTCCTCTCCCCTTCCCCCAGCATGGCACATACATAATCCTTCTCCTCTCCATCACATAGCATATACCCTGAGCCGAAGGCCGTCCCAAGACTATATTTTATTTTTGGAGGCAAAACATAGATTTGGGTGTCCCTTACTGTGGCTATCGTGGTTTGTTGGGGTGGGAAATATCAATTGGCCTACTTGCATAAAGCAAGATATACATATACTAGAAAATACATAATCTGGGAACAGGGATAGTGTGCGCCAAAAATTTAGAGCATTGCTTTGTGGGGAAAGGCCGTGGCCACATTAGTACCAATTCACATTACCACACAATAGTGCCACTTGGACACACTGCGCCAGCTAGAGCCACTTTGGACACACTGTGCCAGGATTAGGCACACAATAATTCCCACCACACACCGTAATGCATACAATATATTATGCCACATAAATTCCGCTTACCTACCTATGACAGCCTCCTCTCCTTCCCACCTCCCACATGGCACTATGCCAGCCACCTCCTCTCTCCCCCCCCCCCCCCCCCCAGTATGGCACATATGCCAGTCTCTTCCTCTACCCCCACATAACAGTTTTTAGAGATTCAGTGGTGAGTGAGAGACTAGTATAGCAGCCTCTGCTATGAGCTGCAGCCGCATACTCCTCCTACTCCTCCTCCACATTCAGTGTGTCAGCACTGCAGCCGCATACCACCACCTCCTCCGCACGGCACCCCCAGCATGTCGGCGTCCCACCCACCCCATCACGGAACCCAGCCACTGCTGTGACTTCCCGGGCTGGTGTTCAAATATTCCAGAGCAGCAGGGGGCGGGGAGGACGTAGGAACTACTCACCATCCCCAGGCGGCATACTTCTCCTTGCAAGCGTCCCAGGGGATGCAGGTATAGTAAAAAAAAAAGTAGTCCCTGGTCCTCAAAATCAGGTAAAATACTCGCTATAGCGAGCATTTGCGAACCCTGCTAGAGTATCATTTAAGTCAAAGTAGCCTGCCAGATATTTAGCGATATTTATTTATTTATTTATTTATTGATTTGTATTTTGCAATTCCTCTACTATGTTAAAGTGATGCAGTATAAAAGTGTTTAGCAAATTGTATCTTTTTAGATTTTTAGAAACAATTATAACATTGATATAATTCTGTATTTATGGCTACACAGCTTGGAATAAAAACTACTCTGTGAATTTTTCTAATATTCTTATTATGCTTTTTATCCAAAGTGATTTTTTTTTTAAAGATATGGATGCCAGTGTATTCATTATTTATGTCTGGTAGATATTGTAACGGTTATGGTTTGTGTGTTTTAATTTATTTAATTCACTTTTTTTTATGCACAAGTTCTATACATTTTAAAACTGTCCTGGGGCAAGAGTGGAAGGAAGATACAAATGGGACTTAATAAGGTCGCAAACTGAATTTCAGCAAAGGAGCCGTGATTTACATTAAATTAGGATTTAAAAAACTGATTTAGCTTTGCGTTATTGAGCATTTGCTTAATAACATTTTACCTCCTTGAGACAATAATTTGCCTGTGAAACTCCTATATGTCCTCTGCAGAAAAATTGAAAGCAACAGCCCTTTCTCTAAACCTCTCATGGAACAATGCAAAGGAGTATTTCAGCTCTTCGGAATTTAATAAATCATCCCATTTCCTAATTCGATCATATTAGATGGTGATGTGGAAGAGGCATTTCAAATCGCATCTCCTCATTAATATACATCAGTCGAGGGAATGGAATACTTTTATGTGGAGATGTCACGGTTTCTGTGTCTTAGTTTAGTAAGTGGAACAGGTTGATGTGATCCAGGGGGCTATTTGTCACTGTCTCGTTAAAATGGTTTGGGTCGAGTTATGGAGTCCAGCAAGACACGGGCTGATAAATCAAAACTGGATTGAGTGGACAGGAGGCAGTGATTGATACCGTGACAGCATATGAAGAAAGGAATTTAGATACAAGCTTGTATGATATTGAATATGTGAGGGAAAATGGCCCCAGAGTATGAATATTATTCAAAGAAATGAGAATAATATCGGTTTGAAATAGTACTAGGTGCAGACAAATAATTCTTTGTTTTTTATGTTGTTGGAGCTTTCAATTGGCCATGAAAATAATGGAAGTGGATTTTAAAATCATGGTTCATTTTGCATGTTCTAGAGAAAGTTTTAAGAAATTATTTATTTTCCATTATTTGCTTATTATGTTTTATACTAGTTTAATGGTGTGTACACATGGTAATTTTTGCCTTCTGATATTGACGATATAGTCAACATCGAATCGGATGCAGATCGCAAGGGTTTTAACCCTTCAGATCCCGATCCGCGTTCGCGTATCGCAAGGCAGAAAGTCATGTCTGCCTTGACTATATAGTGCAGATCTGCACTATATAGTCAGAGTTGTATGCAAATCGGATGTGCCTTCAGATACTATCCACGATCCGATCTGATCGGAGCGTGGATAGTATCTGAAGGCACATCTGACCGTGTGTACACACCATTAGAGATGTTTTGTTTTAACTACTTCCTGACTAATGATGTACTATAAAATAGATATTTGAAGTTATCACTGGGTATAACACAAACTTAAAAACTCAAGCTATGTCTATAGTGGTTGTGACTTCAAGTAATATGCATTTGAAAACAAGTCTATCTTACATATTTTGATTATGAGAAGGTGTCAAATATAATTAGCCCCTTGAGTGCCAACATCTCTGAGATGTGCAAAATATCTGCTAAAAATGATAGCGTCGCTCACATTTGTTATATATTGAAATAAAAAATGCTGTGTAAAAAAAAACAAAAAAAAACATATTTCCTATATACAGGGCCATCTTAACATATGGGCTTGAAGGGTAGTTGCCCAACGTGCCCCAAAATGCTAGGAGCCCAATACCACCCCTGTAGGTAAGGTCTGCCCTCCCTCCAATGGCACTCTGTGCCAATACCACCCACCCCTCTCATAATGGGCCTCCTAGCCACAGTGCACCCACCACCCTAATGTCCATTGGTACTGATGTCTACCACCAGCCCTGCAGTCTGCAAACTGTTGCCGCCCACAGAGCATTACTGGGAGGGTATTCAGCGGCCGCACCTATGACCTGCGACGGGAGGCAGGATCCATTTCCATTCTGGGTGCTGCTGCCTCTCGTGGGAACCTGGGTCTGCTGCCATATTATTTCTAATATATGGAGTGAATTGATTTTCCAATGAACATCATTGTTGCGGTGCCAAATTCACTAAACGAACATCTATTAAACTGGACAACACATTTTTACATTTTTTGGGGATCCTAAAAAATACATATGTTTATTAATAGAATTTAGGGTGCTGAAAATGACAATGAAATTGAAAGTTTTGTTGCCGTTTTTTAGTTATTCACTTTTGTTGTTTTCCAAAACAAATAGCTTAATATACATACACAACGTTATGCAGTTGAAATCCCGGTTTCGGCGGTCGGGATTTCGCCGCCCCCCCCCCCCCCCCCAGCATTCCGGCACTTTGTCTCTCTGTGGGTGTCCACGACACCCATAGAGGGAGAATAAATTAGTGTGCTGAGCGTACACCCACCCCCCCCCCCCCCATGTCGGGATTCTGACCGCCAGGATTCCGACCGCCGGGATTTCAAATCAATCCCTACACAACATCCACAATAATACAAATCATTGCTTTTAATGTCGCTTTCGTTTTGCAAGTCGCTTGTACACTATTTCCGGGACATCTCTGACAAGTGTCCAACAACATTTTGTATCCCAATTGCACACTGAGTGAGAAATATACACCTAATAATCATATAATACAGAGATCTTGGTTGCAGTGTCCAACAACAATCTTCTAGCATCAAAGCATTCTATTTCCCCTGGTATTCTTCTCCATCTCAGAGATATCTTGGTGAAAACGTTCACCATGTTCATCACTGCGCCACAGTTAGCTGGGGAAATTTTTAAGTAAGAATGAAGAAAATGCATCTTCAAAGACCTATTTACCCAAGTGTCTGATATGACGAAATCATATTTTCAACCAGTTCAACATAGTTTGCTTCCTTCTTGTTACCCAAATCGTCATCTCATCACCTGTTAAGATACTATCAAAATCTCTGTCCTTGAAGAGATTTTGTATTTGTGGTCCAACAAAGATGCCCTCCTTGATTTTTGCTTCACTGAGCCTTGGGAACTTTTGTCTAACTTACTGAAGTGCTTGCCAATCTTGCTTGAAATGCTTGCCACGAGTTTATCGATTAGGGGAATATTCAATCCACAGTAACGACTGTCGGGCTGAAATCGGCAGGCAGAATTTAATGTCCTGCCTGGCAAACAGCGAAAAGGGGATACGGCTTCGAGACACAACCATGGATCATCGAGCTGCGGCTGGGAACTCGACAATCCACGGCCATTCTTGTCAGAACGGGCCTGACTGCCTTTTAAGTCAGGCCAGTTCTGCCGAGAACCCTGTTCAATGCTGTCGGGGAAGACAACATTGAATAGGGCCCCACCGTTATTTCCCCCGTCGGGCATAGGGGCGGGAGATTGAATACTGCCTTAAGGATCTTCAAAACTTGAACCTTGTAAACCATTTTACACACCATATTTGTGTTCAGCGAATTGAAATCAGTAAGAATTGGTTGTTTTTACGTAGGATCCTTTTCGGGTATTGCCTAGTGTTTATTTAATATGTTTTGTCATGTGTTTCATGATTTTTCTTTTCTTTTGCAATATTATGTTTTCATGTGTTTAAACCATGGTCTGCTGTAAAATGGGTTTACTGTGGTGGCACCAAAAACACAACACACGATTATGCAAATAGATTTTAAAATGAATAAGTAGAATATAATAAAGCCATATTGTATTGTGGGTAATTAGCTAGCTTTAATACAGCATAATTGACCACTGCAGGCTCAACCACCTGTTTGTCTCCTTTTCATTTAATAGCTATTAATTATATGAGTAGGATCCATCAACGCTTTGAGAATTACGGTTTCAGGTTTGTTTTTTTAACATTAATAACTCCATACTCGATCCCTCTATCTACTTTTTCTAAGATACCCATCCTTGTTGCACCTCTCTGCTTGGTTTGCTAACAGAATTTCTCACATTTCTTCTCTGATGTATGACTTTGAGAGAACTCTGAAATACAAATGGTAAGCGCAATACCTCCTCTTGTCCTCTTTACATGGTTTGAGAAGTATTTCCCTGAGTCGCACTCAGCCAAGACTTTGCCTGATTCTGGGGACAGGTAGAAGGTATATTCCCTATAGTAACTATAGGGAATATACCTTCTACCTGTCCCCAGAATGTTCTATATGTGGCAATATAGGCAGCACAAAGGGCAAACTCCAAGGGAGTATAAGAGGGGCTGACGGGAAACTGGAACTCTTTATGTATTGGATAATGCCTATACACAAGAATAAGCATTGTAACCAAGAAATATATATATAGTGTTCAATCTAGCACCCTGCACCTCAAAATCCATGCATTTCACCTTTCTGGCCTGAGGTGTCACACTCTGTGCGGTGCTTCTTGCACAGATTGGTCTGTACCTCTCTGCTGATATACAGATTACATACAGATAGTGGTAGATGCTCAAATTAGTTCAGTAAAACTTTTCAGGTGCATGCAAGGGAGGGGTTAATACTTAGTAAGTAACAAGACATTGGTTCCCCCGGCACACTGAATAGTTTTAGCAACCAATCTTGAACACTATATGATAATAGAATTCAGAGATATTGGTTACATATACCTGCGCAGGTGTATGATATGCCCCCAAGCCGCGTCAAGGCTTCTCTGTGTATTGGGGGTCCCTAGCACTATATCTAGGTGCAGGGTGTGGCACCCCAAAAACTATCATAAGCTAGGAGGCCCAGTGCGGCATGCCAGTGAGATACATAGGGCGGTATTCAATGAGAATACCTGCGAGGTGCAGCGAATCCTTTTTAGGATTCGCTGCACATTCGCCACGTTCCGGAGCCAGCGGGCTCCGGTATTCAACGTGTCAGGGGCTCGCTGCCCCTGACAGGCGAATATGAGCTCCTGCGGCGATTGCCGCAGGGAGCCTGAGGAGGGTGCCAGGCAGAGAGATGGAAGTCTCTCTGCCTGCCCCTGAACGTTTGTGGGGGGCAGGTGGGCTCCCCGGGTGCCAGGCAGCACAGCCTGCCCCCCGGGGGTGCCAGCAGGGGAGTGTATATTCACTATACCCGATCGTAACATCGGGTGCAGTGAATATATGAATATGTAATGAGCGGCTCGGCTCCGGCGCCCCCTGCTGGCTGCTGTGTAAAAAAAAATTAAATATATATTCATGTGCTTACAGCACATGAATAAAAGTAGCATGCCCCTCCTCAGAATAAAATTCCTGATTTTTAGACACCAAATGTAAAAAACAAAACACTTTATTTTAGAAGTTCACATTCCACTTCACCATAAAAAGATAGCGATTGCTACTCGGTGAATCATGGCGAAAAAAACCTTGAAATGTATTCGCCATGTGGTCATTGAATAGGGTGATTCACCGTTTTTGTCAAAAATTCGCCAAACAGCACAAATTCGCCATAAAAACATGGCGAATCAGGCTCATTGAATACCGCCCTAAGTGTTAATAATTAGTAATAGGAAGCTGAAGCTATACATAAAGAGAGAGATAAATGAAATGTAATTAAAATAAGAGAGAGAGAGTGTTAGTGAGGGAAAAGTGTTAATAGAATGTAAGGGAATGCCGCACTAAAGCCACCCAGCCCAACCAGTCCAGGGGCACCACACCCCACACCACTGTTACCCTAAATTGGGTTTACAATTAGTCAGCAAGGAGCCACATTAGTCAGCAAGGTTCTCCAAGGTAGGTAGCTCTTAGTTAAGATATACCAAGTAAGGAGCCATTATCATGTGGCTCCTTTCTGACTAATTGTAGACCCAATTTAGGGTAACAGTGGTGTGGGGTGCGGTGCCCCTGGACTGGTTGGGCTGGGTGGCTTTAGTGCGGCATGCCCTTACATTCTATTAACACTTTTCCCTCACTAACACTATCTCTCTCTTATTTTAATTACATTTCATTTATCTCTCTCTTTATGTATAGCTTTGGCTTCCTATCACTAATTATTAACACTTAGTATCTCACTGGCATGCCGCACTGGGCCTCCTAGCTTATGATAGTTTTTGGGGTGCCACACCCTGCACCTAGATATAGCGCTAGGGACCCCCAATATACAGAGAAGCCTTGACGCGGCTTGGGGGCATATCATACACCTGCGCAGGTATATGTAACCAATATCTCTGAATTCTATTATCATGTAGTGTTCAAGATTGGTTGCTAAAACTATTCAGTGTGCCGGGGGAACCAATGTCTTGATATACAGATTACCTGTCGAAACGCCGCAGCAGAGTGTGACACTCTAGGCTGAAAAAAGGAACAGCAAAGATTTTGAAAGGTGCAGGTTGCTAGAATGAATGCTAAATGTACTGTATATGTCTGATGGTAGAAAACCTTTGTAATGTTTACACACGATGGACAATAAAATAGGGTATGTGATCATAATATTTAGGACCTTGTTACAATTATTTACTCACAGTGTTTTTTAGCTGTGTTAATATTAACATTTTGTCTTGGCAATTGCACTTGATTTTAACAAGCTATTTAACATTTTATTTAAATCTTTCTTTTCCAATACAAGTTTTTGCAATTGCTGGTTAGTTGGTTGTGACTAGTGTTCTTCCCTCTAGCACCGTAGGGTATAATGTTCCACATCCTGTCATCATTTTGCGCCTAGCAGTAACAGGGATGCTCATTTATACCAGAAGTCTGCCTGAATACTGCAAATTTATTCATAAGAAAGTTTTCCCTCTTAAATCTCTTAAGCTTTTGTGATACGGGGGAAAAAAGATTTCCTATTTTCCTTATATACTCTTCTTGAAGTTCTTCCAAATTAGGTTTTAAATGCCAATTAGGAGGTTGAATATAATAAAATAAAAGCAAATACAACCAAAATGGCCCAACCTTATGGCTAGTTAGACTGTTGAGAGAACAAGCGGAACCTTTGCTCTTAGCGTGGCTTTGAGAAAGATATCCAGCTTAATGAACACATTAATTAGAAATATAACTATTTATAAGATGATAATTAGAGACGAAGCGCGGTAAACTGGGCTTTTCCTGCAATTAATGGAGGATTAATTACTGAAGGTAATGAAGTGGATTTTTAAATACATTAAGGTGAAGTACAGAGATGTGCAAGGCTTTGTGATAGTTGCATAATTATTTCAGGCTGTTTGAGCATAACTCGTATAAGATCGCTAATAAGCATCATTGCATCATTATGTATGCACTTAAAAAGACTTACCACCAAAATGAATCCCTAATTATTTCTAATTGGCAGGACTCTGTGTAGTCATTGAGCTGTTTGTAGCCATTTTAAGGTTCATTTAACTATGCTTAGGGCCATGTGATGGGGAGGAATTAGAAAAAAAAAAAATCCTTCAGCTATATGGTGGCCTTGGCTGGCACAGTTAATAAGTTGCAGTGGGTTTGGGTTTTAAATGCACTTACTCAGGTAGAGGTCAAAGCTTAGTGTAGTCCAAGCTGAGTTTTTAAAGGCACTTGACTGTATTCATTAGCAATTAGTGAAATAATTGTGTCTGTCAGTATATTTGGGTTACCACGGTAACTTTTTTTCTTTTTTTCATCACTCTTGATCCTTATTGGATGTTAACTTCAATTTATAGCAAATATTTTTTCATGATTCTGGCCCCCCACCTGCACATAGAACCCTTTTATTTTACTAATACTTATATATGCTACCTTTCTACGTTCATTTGCTAACTCAAGCAGTGCAGTACATTTCAACACAATCCTCTAATTTGCTTTTGATTGATTGGTGAGAGAGGGTTTCTTTCCAAGGACAATATTTAGGCTTTTAAGGGCATCTCTAAGGAATGGAATTTTGACATTTGCCAGAGTTTAGTAGTTAGTGGTATCTATATGTAAAATGTTGACAGCTGGTCATATTAAAGGATACAAGTTGGCAAAAGATATTGTACATTTTGACTCTTTTAGCTTGGTCTTTCCTCATATACTCCATATATTTCTACCGCTTTCAGAGTTCCTTTGCCTTATTGGAATGTCAGTTCCAAGTAATTTATTGTCAATGCTATATGATTGGTGTATAGTTATTTTTATCTCCCCCCATATCAGATTTATTATTATATCCCATTAGGAACGAGTCTGTGAAAGTTATTCAATGGGTACCTTGTCCTGTTAAACATAATCAGAGCCATCTGTGGTGTGCTGTTAAGGTATAGAAACCATTCCCATAGCTTAAGAAAACAGTGGTGAAGCAAATTGTAGTCTAATAAAAGGAAGGTCAGCGTTACCTTTTTTTATTTATTTTTTTATTCCCTTTATGAAAATGTGGTTGTAATCATTCCTTTCATGTCTGAATATGAGGCTAAAATATGGTGAAACGCAATTTTTTTTTTTACAATAATAAAGGTATATTGATATTTAATTTGCTAACTTTCCATTTTCATGATTTTAAACTACGGTAAGTTGTAGTAGAGTAAATGCTTTTCTTCTTAACAAGCTGATGATCATATTGACCTAACTTCCTCTGGTTTAGACCGCCAAACCTATTAAACTTTTTATCTAAATATCCTAGCGTTTTCTGATTAGGAAAACTTACTAAACCAATATTACTTCAGGGTGGTATCAAAAGCTTTCTTTTCTCTATGTAGTTACATTTTTTTGGATGCATTTATATCTATGTAAAGATATAATGGAAGAAATAAAAATTTTGAGTGAAATAAAACGCGTTTAAGTGACAAAACCACCAAGCCATTGGCTTAGCCCAGTGGTAGCCAACCCTAGCCCTCGAGAGCTACCAACAGTTCACATTTTCCAGACAACCTAGCTGCTGCACTGCTGCACAGCTGCACTCATTAATCACTGACACATTTTAAAAGATCCACAGATGGAGCTATTTAGCTCACTTGTGATTCTGTGAGGAGACCTGCAAAACATGCACTGTTGGTAGCTCTCGAGGACTAGGGTTGGCTACCCCAGGCTTAGCCCATTAAAAGCTTTAATAATTTTACCTAAGTGATTAAGGCCCTGGTTCTGATTGACCCAGTTCCTGGCGTGTTCGCTCCGGGGAGCGATGATATGCGCATTGTGCAGGCATGCTGTGCAGGTTAGGAAAAAACATTTTCTGTCCCAATTGCACACTGAGTGAGAAATATACACATAATAATCAGATAATACAGAGATCTTGGTTGCATATATCTGCAGATATAGGGCTAAGCCCCCAGGCTGTACGTCAAGGCGTCTGTGTCACTGGGGGTCCCTAATACTGGGGTGTGGGGCCCCATCATGCCGGCACAGGTGGGGACAACCATTCTCAACCCAGCGCCTTCCAGCATTGTTTGCCCCATTGTGACAGCCCTGACTGTCCACCAAAGGTAAATGCACACATAGGAGGATATGTATCAAATCTTGAAGAGAGATCAAGTGGAGGGAGATAACAAAAGTACCAACCAATCATCTCCTGGCTGTCATTTTTCAAGCATAGTCTGTAACATGGCAGTTGATTGGTTGGTACTTTAGCGAAGTCCACTTTATTTCTCTTCAAGCTTTGATGCGTCTCATGTAATGCATCTAATGCAAAAATGGCCTGTGGGCTTAGCCCTATATCTGCAGATATATGCAACCAATATCTCTGTATTACCTGATTATTATGTGTATATTTCTCACTGTGTGCAATTGGGATAGAAAATTTTGGGGATGTGGTGGCCCCTGTGTTGGTATGGCTGGGTTGCTTCAGGTCAGCACACCCTAACACTTTATTAACAGTTATTTTTCCTATCACATTGTATATATTTTGTATTTTAATCACACCTTTCACCTCCTAACATAGCACTCATGTGCTTCTTTATTAACGCTCACTAATTTTCATTTATGTGCTGCCCTGGAGTGATCAGCCTGTGCCGGCATGATTGGGGCCCACACCCCAGACCAATACCCAGCATTAGGGACCCCCAGTGACACAGAGACGCCTTGACGTACGGCCTGGGGGCTTAGCCCTATATCTGCAGATATACAGTATGCAACCAAGATCTCTGTATTATCTGATTATTATGTGTATATTTCTCACTCAGTGTGCAATTGGGATAGAAAATGTTTTTTCCTAACCAGAATTACCCCTCCCTTTTGTCACCTGATTGAGCAGCTTGCCAACAAATGTGTTATGTTGTGCAGGTGCCTTCATCAAATTGAATAGTCGCCATGGTGCTAACAAAGGGGAGGGTGCAGGATGGAGGCAGGTAGGGGGCGTTCGCATGTGATTGCCCTGCGTTTCCTGGGCGTACCCACACAAAAAAAACCACACTGGGTGTGCCTAGAAAAATGCTGGGCATCCCCCACCCATCCTGTTCTCGGACCAACGCCGCAAGTCTAAATCGGCTACCATCTAATGATTTTGCACCAGTACGCTACCTTAGGAATGGATCTTTATGCAAAACATCCATTCCCAGTGCGGTGGTTATGTGCGGACAGGGGCAGGTGGCGTTGAGGGCTCACTAAGCAGCAAAGGTAAAAGTTACAGGAGTTTCTAGCTCCTAGGTAACTCCGAATGAGACAGAAGGCGGTACTTGTGTATTTTGGCGACGCCCATCGCATCGCATACCATAACGCATACGATGGTATGCGACGCGATATCGTACGATAGTGCACGATGGCATACAATTTTGAAATTGTATGCCATTGTACATGGCATACAATGCCATACGATGCGATGCGATTAAACATTGTATAAGCACCCTAATGGGTGCTTATACAATGTTAAGCACCCAAATGGGTGCTTACAATGTTAAATGCACCCCCACGCCACCCCCCCCACTATAAACGTGAACCCGAAGCGTGGCGAGCGCAGCGGTACGCGTCCTACGACCGTTTCATACCCCCACTATACACGGCAGCGTGGAGTTGAGAATAGAATAGTGTGGCGAGCGCAGCGAGCTACCGAGCCCGAAGCGTGGCGAGCGGACGCGGATACCTGTGAAGCCCGCGAAGGGACGCGTTTACCTGTGAAGGTATCCGCGTCCCCTCGCGGGGCTCGCTGCGCTCGCCACGCTTCGGGCTCGGTGGCTCGCTGCGCTCGCCACACTATTCTATTCTAAACTCCACGCCGATGTGGATAGTGGGGGTATGAAAAGGTCGTAGGACGCGTACCGCCACCCCTCGCGGGCTCGCTGCGCTCGCCACGCTTCGGGTTCACGTTTATAGTGGGGGGGTGGCGTGGGGGTGCATTTAACATTGTAAGCACCCATTTGGGTGCTCAAAAGCACCCTTTAGGGTGCTTATACGATTTTTGGTCGTATAGGGGGTCCAAATCGCGTTGCATCGCATCGTATACCATCGGGTGCATGGCATGCAATGCGATGCGATCTGTTCGTCGTACGACGGACATCGGGGGCGCCGCCAAAATACACAAGTACCCAGAAGGCTGCTGGCATCTCCTCAGTAGTGGGACTACACTGCATTGTTATGCTAGTACATTTTTTTTTTTAAATCCAGTCATTTTTTATGAATAAATATTTTCAACAGTATTTGTTATGTGATCATTGGCCTTTATTGTGTGCATTTTGGTATGAGGGTTTTATTTCTGGATCCACAGCTACTGTAGCTTTAGAAGATGCATCAAATCTAGAATATTACAACTCCAAATTAAAATATGCCCTTCTCCATGTGCACCACGATGCTCCTACATTAAAGACTACACATAGGCCCTTATTCTGGTTCACTCGCAAAGGCAAATTCCTTCTCAAATGGACAAAACCATATGCACTGCAGTTGGGGCAGATGTAACTTGTGCAGAGAAAATTCTATTTGGGTGGAGTTTTACTTCAAAGTGAGATCTATATTGCAGTGTAAAAAATAAAGCAGTCAGTATTTTCCCTGCACAGAAACAAAATAACTCGCCCAAATCTAAATATTTCTGCACATGTTACATCTGCCCCCCTGTAGTGCGCATGGTTTTGTTTATTTGAGAAGGAATTTGCCTTTGCGTGTAAACCAGAATAATGGTCATAGTCTTCCAATCTGCAGTGATGCTCGCAACATAAATAATACATGTCCCAGTTGTGTGGCACTCTCTGGTCTTCCATATATTTCTTGTCGCCAATTTCTCTGGTTTGTTTCAACCCTTGAATGAAATGTTGGATACAAGGAGCATGTGCTGAGGATTTATTTTCACTGTCGGTAAGACCAGAGAGCCCTGCACAATTCTTTTAATGTGAATCCAGCCGTAGGGATGAATCAGGCTCACTATAAATGTGCAGCCTGCCCAGATAAGGTATACGGTCGACAGATGAACGATTTCTAGATCGAACACACTCCTGTCGCTTGTGTCTAAGTTCCGTTACTGTCGATCAACACGATCAACTATCTCTATGTGTCTAACTAGACCGGTTAGACTAAGGGTGGTCGACCATAACATGGTCGTTCTAGACTGCTTCAATCCACTAGACCAGTGATTTTCAACCTTTTTACCTTGCGGCACACTAAATAAGATTTTAAAATTGCCAAGGCACACCCTAAGATCCCCACAGGGCAAAACACATTGGCCACCACAGGGAAAAAAAAACCTATTGGCCCCCACATTAAAAACAATCACACTGCTCCCCACAGGTAACAAAAATAAAATACATTGGCCCTTTACATGAAAAGAAGAGACCAGTAAATAACATTTCAATTGGTGGTGGCTGTAAATGGGTTTGGGCATTTCTAGATGTGGGGGCACACTTGAGAACAGTTCAAGGCACACTAGTGTGCCACGGCACACTGGTTGAAAAACACTGCACTAGACCATAACCCCAGGTACAGGCAGGTAACAAGGATGGTGTTTGCCTACATGTTTTTTCACATGGTGAATTCTCCACACGTGTAGGTGACACTAAAGTTCCCTTTTAAAATACTTGATGAAATATCTGCCAGCAGGGAACACTGCATAATAATGCACTTACTTTATTGAAGAGGAAACAGGGAAATTCAGTGGTATGTTTTTGTCCCCTCCAATTCAAAAACTCAAGTCCCTCAGTTGAAGGTTCATATGGAGAAGAAAAAAAATTCTGACTTGACGGATAATTAGGGAATTTGCAAATCGAATGATTATTAAACAACTGTGCCTGCCTACCATGCACATCGCCCATACGTGAGGTGAATTTGCAACAGAAAATGCATTTTGATCGTAATTGTAATCCTTTCGCAGTTTGACTGACAGGAAACCAGCATTTCAGGGGGGAACCTGGCATTTTCTGGTTGTGGTGGAAAAAACGCAGGTGGGCCCTGTGACATCAGCAATGACTTCCTGTCTCAGTCCCACATTATTGGAAGCCTCAGACCTACTCATATTTGCACAGATGGCAAAAACTGTTCAATGGTTCGGAATTGTGTATGGATTTACAAGTGGATGGCAATTTGTGATGTCTTGCAATTTGGCAGGGGGTGTCTTCTCTTTCTTTCTAAGCAGCATATTTCTCCTCGCAGTCCACAGCGTATTCTCACTTTAGCGGTCAGGTCTGAATTAGGCCCTTAGACCGCTATTCAATTGTGTTTATTTATTACGATATATATATTACACTTGTATTCATTTATAAACATCAGATTGATTAGAATCCAGCTCCATATCTTCACTCAGATTTGATTCAAACATGCTTCTTCTTAAAAAGTAAGGTGATCTTTTTTTTTTTATGTGTGCGAAGGTAGGTTGCAGAAAGATTCACAATAGTGCTGGTGTATGTACCTGCCTTATTATTTTGTTGTTTCTAAAGAAAATCCATGATGGAAACTCTATTCACGACAAAGTTTTTGATTCTGACTCTACAGATTAAAAAATATGTAATCATCTTTTAATAAGGACATTTGGATTTTTTTTTAATAATGAAAAATATTTCTCCATTTGCTTAAGAATATGGCAATCTGCACAAAGTACTTATCTCTATGTCTTTTGGGATTCGTATAGCTTTTATGAACAATGTGCGCCATAAAACCAATTTCCTTCACCACTTATGTAGTTGAAAAAGAAGTGAGTGATGTATTTGTAGTTGTTGTACAATCTATTCACTTGCTCCTAGCTCTGTCTACCCCTAAAGGTTCTTTTTAGAAGAAATGAAACTGGATAGGGAACGCCAAAGTCTTGGCTGCATGAGCATTAAAAAGTGTGAAGGGCGTTTAATGTCAGGTTCTGAAATGTAGAACAGTAGAATGACTGCAAGAGGGCAAATGAAAAGATCTCCTTTATACATCAGGTTAAAACAATATTTGACGAGAACTCCTAGTTTACTGCAAATATGGTATCCTTTTATACTGATGGGACTTTAACATTTCATGAAAAATGTAATTGTTTGAAAATATAACAAAACAAACAAAAAAAAGATTTAAAGATTAGTGAAATTTGTTTTTAATCAAGTATATTTTAATGAAATTATATATTTTAATTTAAAATTAACATATAAACAACAGTACAAATAAAATATATTACATGCATTTCCATTGGTTACATCAAGTTCTAACAGAGGGTTTCTAAATAAATATGTATATGAAGTGGAAGGTCAGCACCGGCACAAGGTCGGTCAACATGACAGCAGGTATATATACGTTTCAGATCATTCAGGTGTGTCACGAGAAAAGTTCTGTCATAGACCCCAGAATTTGTCATACTTCCCAGGACAGTTACGTTTGGTAAACATAAGGCACTCGTGATCGAGTGGTATTAACCAATGCTACCCAAACCTCATGAGCGTATGGGTGGGTGCGAGCAATACACACACGGGCCAGAGTGAGAAGGTTGTTAACATATACCCTACGATGTGTAGTCAAAGAGCTCTCCAATCCAAAGATACATGTATGTGGGTTCAAGAGAGGGATTAGTTTACCCGTGCTACAAATACTATTCACCACCACATTCCAGAATGAGGCCACTCAAGGTCACAGCCACAGTAGATGCCAGAAACCAGCAGCAGAAGCAGAGCATTTAGGACAAACGTCCGACGCTGATCCTACAATTCTAGAAAGCCTGACTGGAGTCCAGTAGACCCTATGTAAAATATATAACTGGATCTGCTGGAATCTGGCATAGGCAGTTGCAAAAGGTTAGTGACATTTTTAATAAATGTCAACTTTCCTTGGCTTTGACTGATGGACCCTGTTCACTGTAGTTTCTCTATAAGGTTTTAGCAAATCACTGTATCAAAAATACAAGAACAGGTTATTTAACTTCATAATGACCAGTCAATGTAGTTAGCATTAGAATAACCATCACATTTGGTAGAACTCCTGTAACCTATAAGAAAGGACAACAGAAATTGGTTCAGATGACTGTTAAACATGTAGGACTGATTGGTCTTTAAGGAGTAATTTCAAAGACAGTGGTCTTATAATTGGCCAGTTCTTCCTCATTCAGTGTCATGGATTCCACAGCTGACCACATTGGACTTGGGGGGTTTAACTGCGACATACAATGGCATGTATTGGTTTTATGCTACTTCTCTGTACAGGTTATGATACTTGTGTATTATCACGGCGCCCGTCGCATCGCATACCACTAATTAAGGTATGCGATGGACCCGATTTGAGGCTTTTCCCGGGATGAGTGTACAATTTTAATATTGCGTTGCATCGCATGCCATTATAAAGGCATGCGATGCGATGCGATTTCAATGTTAAATGCCCACCCAGACCCGATTTTTAATTGTATCCCCACCCTGATGGGTAATGACAATGTTAACCCCTTCCCGACATTGCCTTTTTTGTTAATTTTTTTTTTTCCTCCTTGCGTTCAAATAAGCGTAACTTTTTTAATTTTCCGGCTATATAGACACATGAGGGCTTTTTTTTTGCGGGACAAGTTGTACTTTGTAATGGTACCATTTACTATACCGTATAATATTCTGAGGAATCAGGAAATAATTCAATGTGGGGTAAAAAAAAAAAAAAAACGCCATTCCACAATTTTGCGCTGGTTACGGTTTTTTTGGAGTTCATAGTTCGTTTAAAATGATGGGTTATCTTTATTCTATGGGTCGTTACGATTCTGGTGATACCAAACTTATATAGTTTTCGTTATGTTTTACCACTAAAAAAAAAAATAGCAACTTTTACGGTTTTTCGAATTTGCGTCGCGTCGCCATGTTCTGCGGCTTATAACTTTTTTATTTTTCCACCTACGGACCTGGGTGAGGGCTCATTTTTTGCGGGCTGAAGTGTACTTTTTAATTAATACCATTATGGGATATGGGCGACTTTCTGATCTCTTTTAGTTATTTTTTTTTGGGTACGCGATGCGACCAAAAAACGTAGTTTTGGCGTTTGGAATTATTTTCCGTTTACGCCTTTAACCGTGCGGGATAACTAATGTTATATTTTAATAGATCGGACTTTTAGGAACGCGGCGATACCAAATATGTTTATTTTTTTTATTTTTTATTTATTTTTATTTGTGAAATGGGGAAAGGGGGGTGATTTGAACTTTTAATATTTTTTTATTTTTTTTTATTTTTTAACTTATTTTTTATTTTTTTTTTACTTTTACTACAAGGCCCCCTAGTGTACTTGACCACTAGGGGGCGCGATCGCCTGTACTAGGTTCAGCCATAGAGCTCTATGGCTGAACATAGTGATTTTCAGCACTTTCTATTACATCCTGCCTCAGGCAGGATGTAATAGGAATACTGACACGGCCAGCACAGGGGTCTACATTAGACCCCTGACTACCATGGCAACCGATCGGCACCCTCCGATCTCGCCGCGGGGGGCCCCGATCGGCGCCGGAGGGGGGCGCCCCCCCTCCGATCAGCTATTTAAGCACTGCGGGCGCTTTGCCCGCGGTGCTTAAAGGGTTAAACGGCCACGATCGGCGAACTCGCCGCTCGTGGCCGTGAGAGCAGGTGCCTGGCTGTAATATACAGCCATTACCTGCTCTCTTTCAAGCCAGCTCACTCCGTGAGCTGGCTTGATTCCCCCGCAACCGACATATGACGTAAATGTACGTCATATGTCGGGAAGGGGTTAAATGCCCCCCCATTGTTAACGCCACCCCACAATCAACGCCAACCCGAAGCGTGGCGAGCCCGCGAGGGGCGGCGGTACGCGTCCTCCGACCTTTTCATACCCCCACTATCCACGTCAGCGTGGAGTTGATTTTATATAGTGTGGCGAGCGCACCGAGCCACCGAGTCCGAAGCGTGGAGAGCGCATGCGCATTACTTCACAAGTATTACGCGGGGCTCGCCACGCTTCGGGCTCGCTGCGCTCGCCACACTATATAAAATCAACTCCACGCCGACGTGGATAGTGGGGGTATGAAAAGGTCGGAGAACGTGTACCGCCGCCCCTCGCGGTCTTGCTGAGCTCGCCACGCTTCGGGTTGGCGTTGATAGTGGGGTGGTGTTAACAATGGGGGGCATTTAACATTGTCATTACCCATCAGGGTGGGTTTACAATGTAAAATCGGGTCTGGGTGTATGTTCAATTAAAAATCGGGTATAATCGCGTCTCATCGCATGGCATGCGATCTTATGGCATGCGATGCGATTTTGTGGTTGTACAAATCCCTGTGATGGAAATCGGGGGCGCCATGATAATACACAAGTACCCAGGTTATAATTAAACTTAGAGTACTTTTTTGCCCTTGGTATTAAAATATATTCAGTCCTTCTGGAATGTGGCCACGGGACTTCTGGTCAGAACACACAAGCCTGCCCATTGAAAGACTGTTAATGTAAGTTAACTCTAACCAATAACAGTAACTTAGTATTTGTCTGGGGCACGTTTGCAGGTACCATCTAAGCAATTCCAAAGCGGTGAGAAAATACAGTATATAAAGTGTACTCAGCTATATAATCGACACAGCGGGACTCTGTCCCATGGGTTACAATGCCACGTATGACAGCCTTGTGTTGCAGTGCATTGTTGTCATTACTTTACATCCATAGTGTTGGTGAGCGACCTGCATGATGGTTAAGAACCAGCTGCCCATTACATAGTGCTCTAATCAGGCATACAGTATTTCAGATTATTAAATATTGCTGGAGTTCTACATTGAGTTTTCTATCTCTGTGTATTTCCATAGATTTTTTCAGTAGGTACTGTTAATTTGTGTTCTTGGTCTCTAGTACTTGTAAATGTAGATGTACTTACAAGTAGATACGTTTATCATGTATCTACCATGGTACATGTACCGATGATGATGACATTATCATCATCAACATTACCTCCCATGATTTTTAATCATGAGAAATGCACATTTCTGTACCTTCACCCTGAAAAGTCATCCAAGCACATACTGCCTGGCCTGCTTGCAGAATATGGGTGAGGACAACATTAAAACCAGGCCCCCACACAAAAACAACAACACCATTTCATCTCCAGGCTATAGCTGGGTGTGCTTTTGACACTACAACAAGTAGTGTGGTGTTTCTTTGTCCATAATGTCACAAAGCCTCAGCAAAATGTTGCCAAATACCAGGTGGTTATCCTGACCACCCTCCTGGGGTCTAGGTAAGAGACCGGTTTTGTGCCCTCCTTGCTCAAACAATCCATTCCACTATATTTTTTCTGTTGATTGCAGTCAACATTGATAGAGTACTAGTGTTCCTTCTAGGAACTAGGGCGGGGGGTCGGACCGGGCCCGCCGACGTCACTATTTTGGGCGTGCCCGGGCCGCCAACGTCACAAAAAGAGCGCTCCATGACGAAAAGGGGCGGGCGCAGCCGGCGGCGTCACGCAAAGGGGTGGGCCCGGCCGGCGGCGTCATGCAAAGGGGGCGGACCCGACCCGGCCACCCGTAAGGCTGTACACTGCCGGGGAAGTGCCGGGCATCGCTATGTACAGCGGCGCCGGGCTTCCCCGGTCTCAACAGCTGTGACAAAGGCAGGTTGTTTTAGCTGGGCGCTGCCAGAGGGGCAGGGCGCATTTTGCACTTTAAAAATCGGGCAGGGCGCAGCGCCCCGCTAAAACAGCCTAGCGGGAACACTAAGTACCTTGGTGTATGTACAGTCTGCTGATTAAACTCTCAGAGGTAGATTTATTATAGCGGCGCTAAATGCGCCGCTATAACAGTTTCTGCTTCACCTCATTAGCGAGGCAAAGCAGGAGGGGACATCGACAATATATATCGATATCTTGCCGGCCGAAGCGGGGGAGCATTAACTCCCCCCTCCGGCGATGTCCCCTCCCGGAGACAGCGCATCCGTTAATACTGATGCGCTGTCTCCTTCCCCCCGGCCGGCGCACTGCGCATGTGCAGGATCTTGCTACTCTCGCGAGATCCCCAGCGCAGCTTACTGCCAGCAGCAGGGACAGCGCTGTCCCTGCTGTGGGCATAGGGCATCGCCACCTGCAGCTGTTAAAGTCGATAGGTACAGGCAGCGTGACCGTTCATAAATTAGGCAGGCGCGCACTACGAAATATGGTACTTATGTAGTATCTGGGCGTCCGATTTAGAAATCGCATCGCATCGCATGCGACCAAATCGTATGCGATGGTCAAGATTTTTCCATAGGATTCAATGTTAAAATGGTCTGAGTCCATTTTAACATAGAATTCAATGGGAAAAAGGGGTCCTTTTCCTTTCCCCACTATCCAAGTGGGCATGGAGTTGGATATAAACCAGTGGCGAGCGTAGCGAGCCACCAAGCCCGAAGCGTGGCGAGCGGACACAGAATACTTTTTAAGAAATATGCGTCCCCTCGCGGGGCTCGCTTCGCTCGCCACGCTACGGGCTCGGTGGCTCGCTGCGCTCGCCACGCTATTTAAAATCAACTCTATGCCCACTTGGATAGTGGGGAAATGAACAGGACCTTCTTAACATTGAATCCTATGCAAAATCGCATTGCATCTGATTGTATGCCTTAAGGTAAGGCATACAATCACAAAATCGGACGCCCAGATACTACATAAGTACCCGAAATATTGTAGCTGCGCTATGCCTCCTGCCCCGCACACTAGACACCCGCTCAGCAGGTGTCATAGATCAGGTGAAGCGCTATCCCCCGCCATAAGGCATGGGGTAGTGCATATTCCCCTGATCGTCAGTTAATAAATCTACCCTTTAGTTACGTAAACATTGCTTTGCCTTCAAATCTGAATCGGGCTTTGGGTCTTCAGGAAGTAGGCTTAATACCGGTGTCACATTTAGTAAACTATCTGCCCACATACAGCGGATGAATTCATTTTGTGTGTCCAAACATTTTTTTATACTATCAAAGGGACTTTAGGAGGGTGGGCAGGTCCATATGTTAATCATTCATTGCTTTTGAAAGGCCAATATATCTTTATGGGGCCCCTTGGGACTTGCTGGACACTAGGCAGGTACCTAGGTTGCCTTGTGAAAAATCCGCCTCTGACGTGTGCAGCAATACGCGCTTTAATATCCGGCTTCAGCATTTCCAATTTTTTTGATTTCTTTGTCTGGGACTGCAAGCCCCAGGAATGACCGGGCAGTCATGAAACTGCTGTGGCGTGCTACTGTAGAAACAAATGCTGTTCAAGTTTAAAAGTTGGAGATGGTGATGATTGTGTCTGTCTCAAACATAACAGCTATTTAAATAGTGCACACATATTCTGAAACCGAGGATATTTGGCAGCCACTTCAACATGTATGAGGATATGCCTAAAGCGTATATCTTCCTGCAGAGGCCTTTTTGTGTTTTATTTGAATCACAGTTCTTATGAGATAGTTGTAGATCAAAACCAATGTTTTTTAGAAACCTATTTTGTGTCTGCACTTGAGGCCCATGCATTCACCACCAGGTAAGCCCCTTAGTATGTATCTAAAGCAGGATCATTTCTTGTTCCGTTAACTTTAAACTTCCTACCTCTCAAATAAAAGACTACACATAACTATTGTATCTGTATCTGTCAGCTATAGTCTGTCTGTAAGCCCATATAACCATATGAACGTAAGCTTACAAATGTCAAATATGTAATAGCCTTGACCTGCTGTTCCTCCCGCCCATGATACATATGAATGGGGCCATATATGCTGTTTTCTTCGGCTACCCTCTGGGAGAGGGTGGTTCGGGTAGAAGGGTTGGGGTGTCTGAAATCATGTCATTGCAGCTCCGCCTATGCTGTGCAATGCAGCATTGACGCAATTATTTGCAAATTGTGTCCTCAAGACACTGGGACGGCCCATTTCCCTGGCGAAGTGGCTGGGGAACGTAAGGCTGATGTACTCTCTTGCAGCACAATAATGTGATTTGCAGTGATGTTGTTTATTAAACCACACCTATTGCACCTCCTACCTGGATCCCTCTCCCCCCAGAGGAGAGCTGAAGAAAAAAAGAATTGTTTATAGCTTAAGTTTATCATGAGTGTGAGGTTACAACAGTGCATGGTTATTACATGTGTCACATTTTGTGTGTTTACGTTTTTTGTTAATATTACATGTGCTCTGCTCCCCCTGCCGGAGGGAGTTGCGCAGACATTCTGGGAGAGTAGCCAAAGTCAGAATGAGGCAGAACATAGCAGTATTTTAGGAGAATTAAATTAATGGATGGGGTGTTCTAAAGAGTTGTGTGTGGATTTTTTAAAGTGATTTTTATTTTAACCTTTTGTACAAATTAGCATGTTTTTTTAGTTGATAAATATACCTCCTTTCACCAGGTTTTTGTGTGTACAGGGAACATGTTTCGGCAATGTTGTGGTGCAATTATAGTGTCTGTGTTTGTACGCCATTGTATAGGAATGTGGGTTTTGCAGGCTTCTGATATTGCCCATCAGATGATTATGTCCTGTGAGGATGGTTTGCTACTTTTCAGTGAGGTTGGTTCACCAACTCCTTTGCTGTGTACAGAATCCAATGCTTAGTTTCCTCCTCTGACTGCTTTTTACATATTTCAGTGGAGTGATTTACCAACCCCCAGCTCAATATCAATTTAACCCCTATACCACCTATGAAGCTTTTTATTTAAGGTAATTTTAGTGTTGGTTCACTGTAGGGTGGAATCTTTTGCTTAGTTTCTAAATAATGATAACGGTTGTTTTACATCCAAAGCAGAAAAAGGGTAACCTCTGGCACGCCAGCTTTTATTCCGTTTAATGGCACATGATGTAGAACTAGCTTTATATTATCCCCTATGCACAGAGCCAGGGTTAGCCTGATTTGTCTTTTTTTTACTGCAACATCATGGGAAATGTAGTTTAACTGGATTGCTGGAGATTGTACATCTTGGATTTAAAGCCCTAAAACTGATCGGCAACATTGAACTGAACATTAACACGCGGTTTCTTTTACACGTTGAATAGATCATTAAGGCTCCTTATAAATAGTTTTCTACCGAAACACAGCCTACTTACAATATTTACACACCATCATCTTGTAATATATGAATTTTGTAGGAATGATCTATCTTCATGCTAAAGTTTAATAAATATTGGGAAGTACCCAATGACACTGACCTCATTTCCTTTATAACAATGAAAATTAATAGTTTCACGTTTTATGAGGCTGATGGTCCAGATGTAGTGTACATTTAATTAAGTGTAGTTTCCTCTCGGTTATGGTATGTGTATCTGCTTTTTGTCGCAATTTCTTTCTAGTTTTACAATTTTCCACATGTTTTCCTTCATCATTTATGATTTTTTTTTTTTCAAAGAACGGCTATGAGGATTTAAATCACTTTAGCATGCAGCAAAACAGTACCCATTCAAACAATAAACGCCATTTTAAAAAGCCTTTAGATCTTCTGTCACTTCATAAATAAAAATGTATAAAACATTATGCAGTTGTAGTGCCCACCTGCTAATTAAATGCAGATTTTCTCAAACTTATTTTCAAATCTGCTTTTTCTGTTTCAACTCTGTCTGTGTAGAGAATACATATGGCTCTTGTGAAATTAATTATGCTTATGGAGCAGCTGTTAAATTTAGTGCAACTAATTTTATCCAATATTTTACATTTTAATTGATTACCTGTGAAGAAATTAGCAAATTAACACGTATTGTGCAGTAAGTAAATATAATTTTATGGATAGCTTTGTTTTTCTTCCTCCTTTTAATTTTTTTTTTTTTTACCCCAGCTATATTTTACTTACTTATTTTACAACCTGGCTGGGTGTTGATTGAATAAAGACATTGCTTTGGGTCTGTCGCATACAAAGGTACTGCAGAACCTTCATTATCTGATGGGAGGCTTGGAGAAGGGTGCGAGCCAAGCATCTGTGTGTTCTGTAAGTCCCGACACGAGGAGCAGATTGGAACGTAATGACTCTTTCACAGAATTTTTGTAGCATATGGGCCTATCTGGATCTGAGAAGCCTTTGAAGATCTTTCAACTTGGCTAAGTGACTTAACCTTTGCCATAGTGGTGGGTCTTTTTATGGCAACCCACTTTTCAATAAATCTGTTGTATTTTATTTTTATTTTTTTTAATACAGAATACGCTGTATAGGTTTAAGTAATATTATCAGCATATGCCAGTTCAGTTATAATATCTTTAAATCATTTTATTCTTTTGTTTTGTGTTGTGTTTTTTTTTGTTGGAGTGAAATAGGGAGTTTAATGCATATGCTATGCATAGCTTATGCTAGTGTTTTCGATTTATTAATAAATTATTTGTAGTCTTCTGATTTGTAATGGAGTGCTTAAATGCTATTTACAGGTATAAGTTTTAAAATTATTTTAATTATTTTTCTTTAAATATTAAATTAGATATTTAAATCTTGATTAAAAATGACCACTCCCTCATCCAATCTACCTACAGAAGCAAAGTCTCATCCACTATTTTGGAGCGCATACTTAGCATGGTTGTCTGGAAACAAGCTGTTAAAACACATCCAGCACACTCCAGGTTTCTTACCTTTTTGTGGTAATCCTTGTTTCCCGGCAGCTCAAGACCATATTAAATTTGCTTTGTGGCAAAAAAAATTGAATACTTTCTGTTAAAGACGTGTTTGACCCTGGGGGCACTATACTCTCCCTTGCTTCCCTGGTTGAAAAATTGCATGTCTCTATTTCAGATTTCTTCATGTACTTACAAATCAGACATTATGTGCAATCATTGCCTCCTCTCTATGATGCATCGTTAGCTTTGGACCCCTTAACCTCATTGGCAGCTATTGTCTCCTTTGCCCTATACAGGATTAAACTGCTCTACTGGGACTTTCTCCCTCTCCATCCAAATAAACTTTGGGAGCGTGGGGTGTCGACCTGAGAGACTGACCTATCTAGGCCCCTAGTATTAAAAGACCTACACGGGTGTCTTCCTGGAACCCTCAAATCTTTACACTCTGCACAACTACAAGAAATACTTTTGCGGTTCTTGCACAGGGCGTACATTTACCCTGGTCAGAGAGCTCATATGGTACCCGACTCCTCTCCAAAATGCTTGAAATGTGGCACCTCAGTGGTGTTGTTTATGCACTGCTTCTGGTCATGTTCCAAAATTTAAAAGTTCTGGTATAAAACTCTGGGGTTCTTTAACAATACTTTTAAGTTACAACTGAAGTTAGACCCCCTAGCAATGCTAATGCTAAATTTCTCCGTTTGGCACCTACCAGGAAATCAAAAACACCTGATCACATTGCTGTGTTTAATTTTAACCATTGGCAAAAAGCTAATACTTACCAATTGGACAATCCGGTCCCCACCCAGACTCGACACACTGCGTGCAAGGCTGCTTGAAACTCTGTACCTAGAAAGACATTCCACCTTAACCGATGTGGAGGAGGGTGGAGTACGATTTTATAAGAAATGTAGCCCATTCATTGATTCGCTGGGTCAAGAACAGCAAGACCCAATTATGTCTTTGTTTGAATCCACTACGTGGAATACATATTGCAAATTATCTTTGCCTACATGCCTTTTAACACTCATTGTATAACTCTAATGTAAACTTGACTATACCTGCATTGCCATGTCTTATTTGATGTGTTCTATCATGCAAATAATAATACCCATTTGACCAGGGGCGCTTCCCCCTAGCTCCCTTTCATTTAAGACATTTTTCTTTATTACTAACATTTACTATTGTGTTGATAATATGTATATATGGGTTCTGTTGATTGCTGGCAGCATTCACATAATTTAATATCCTAGCGAAAGTTGCGCTACATTTTTTGGATAATAAGCCACATGTTACTGCCTGATCTGATACTGAAGCCCTGCGAGGTTTTGGTTCCTGCCAATCCTCACCTATTCTCATTTGAGATACCACTGAATACTTGATGTTTTAAGGTGGGGATTTGCATTGGAAATCTTATTATTATTGCCAAGTCATGTGACTTATCTAATCTGCCATTGTATGTCCTGATCTGTTTATTTTGTACCATATATACCGCTTTGTATGTGCTAAAGAAAAATTTACAAAACTCAATAAATATATATAAAAATAAAAAATAAAAAGACCACTCCCTCCAGGCCCCCTTCTGTTTCATTTTTGCCGTTCTTCTTTAAAAATAAAAGGATGCATAGATAGTGCCATGTTGGTTCCTCTACTAATAATAATTAGAGATGTGCGGTTCAGATTTGACTCGGATTTCAAATCCGAATCGGTACTTGTTTAGTTTCACGGCGGCAGTTACGTAGTTTAAGTAGTGCTGTATTGAGAATACCAATACAGCACTATGCTGCTTACTTAAACTACGTAACTGCTTCTGTAGCCCTGAAACTAAACAATGGTTAATATCCCCACTATCCACGTCATAGCCCCAGTATCCATGTCAGCGTGGAGTTGATTTTATAAAGTGTGGCGAGCACAGCGAGCCTCAAGCGTGGTGAGCGGACGCGGATACGTGGCCCTTCGCGGTGCTTGCCACACTTGGTGCTCGATGGCTCGCTGTGCTCGCCACACTTTATGAAATCAACTCCACGCCGACGTGGATACTTGGGGTATGACGTGGATAGTGGGGGGAAATGTGTGTTTTAGTTGTGCGTTATACTTACCCTCCTCTGGCCAGGCCACCGCATCTGCTGGGTCCCCACGATCCCTGATGGGTCCCCCTCCTCCGGCAGTCACTCTTCGGCGCCATCGTTCAGTCCCCCTCCTCCGGCACTGCCAGCGTACAATGTACACAATTAGCGTAGTGCCGCTGGGGGAGCAGGGAAACCATGCAATGCTCCCCCAGAGGCAATGCGCTGAATTACATACATTGCTGGCGCCGTGAAGTGACTGCCGGAGGAGGGGGGCTGAAGGAGGAGGGTGCTGCTGCCCGTCGCCCGCGGGGATCAGTAAGTATAAAACCCACCCTGCTCCCTCTGCCACCCACCCCCCTGGTCCCAGTGTAGTTTTACTGTGGCGCCTGTTATGCTGACAACGTAGCCTAAGCTACATTGTCAGTGTAGCGTAGAGCTGCCGCCGTGAAACTAAACAAGTACCTCCGAATCTTATTCACTATCGGCTGTCAAATGTTGTGGATAGCCAATAAAATATCGCTTTGAAATCGAGCCAAATCCGAACCACACTAATAATAATCCTCATGAAACAGTCTGCATATCTGGGGAATTGACCAGGTTCCTATATTTGTAGAGCTTAGTCCGTGTTTTCTGTGTTTCCTCACAGTCTCCAAAGACATACTAGAAGTTTAATTGGCTTCAAAATGGACCGTAGTGTTTCTATAATTGGTAATAATATAATTACCCATGTTTACATAGAAAAAGTTGCCGTATATATTTAATCTTTGGTTTTTAGAAACTGGACACACAACAATGGGTTGATCCAGGGGGTGTGGTATAGGGGTCTGACAGTCGAGATCCCGACAGTCATTATACCAACGTCGGGATCCCGACTGGCTGGAGCCAGACAGCATGGCGAGCGCAACTAAGCCCCTTGCGGGCTCGCCACGCTGCGGGCATGGTGGCTCGCTACGCAAGCCACCTATTCTATTCTCCCTCTATGGGGGTCGTGGACCCCCACGAGGGAAAATAGCGGGTGACCGTCAGGAACCCGGCTGTTGGTGTTTTGACAGTCGGGATCCCATCCGGCACCCGATCCAGGAAGGAGGCCATTCCTGGTGATTGGTAAGTAATGAGTGCAGGTGACTGAGTAGGAGATGGTCCTGTGTATAGATCTTAGGTTTTCTACTGCTGAGGGGGAAAGAGCTGGGAACATTGCAACAGCAGTGATACCATGTTCTCATTGCAGCCCCTGCAAAATCCCGGGTTTTTCTTGCCGGATTTTTGGGGGGGCACTGAGCTTCTCAGCTCAAAAGACCCCCTTCACACTGCACCTCAGACCCGGGAATTTCCCAGTTTGACCAATTAGTGATTTTTATTACATAGTAGGAAAAACCGTAATGGTTCTATATCTACCAGAAATGTATAACCATACCCAGTCAACTTAAACAATGACAGCTAATATCCAGTCACGACTAAATTCATAAGCATTATTGGGTGTATGTATAGTTGAACAGCAGGTGGTACGATATTGGCTGCATACAGGGAGCAGCAATGATATTGGTGATGGGGGGGGGGGGAGATATCATTTTATTTTTCAAATGGAGACAATAATTGAAATGTATAATATTTATTCAATTTGAAAACTGAAGCCTATTCAGCCATAACGAAGATCTTATTCAAAAAAATAGGGCCTGCGTGTACTTGCATACTGATATTCAATCCCAAAAAAATAAAACATAAATGTTTTGGTTCACTAGTGAATTAAAAATTCACTAGCGAAAAAATCTATTATTTTCCTCTATTTAAAGTACCTTACTAGTCTAGGCCGCTTTACTTAACAGAATTAACTTAGTTTTGCTTTTTTAACAACTACCTTCTTCCAACAATAACAAGAATTTTTAAGTTTTATTTGTGATAACATAGCTGGTAGTCAAGTTTGAGACACAACACATTTATATTTCCTCACTAACGCTGGGAGGACACATATATGCATATCTCAAAAACTAGAACCAATTAAAAATTAAGGCATATTCATGATCAGGAGCACAGCAACAGATTGATTGTTCCCAAGTGTAATCAGCTCCATCAACTTTAAAAGTTTTGTGATCTCCATCAACTTCAGAAGTACTGTGTTAAGTATGTAAATACCTTGCATTTATTGTATGCATGACAACTTTAGATATGTGTGCATGCTTAATATGGTAACTTGTATTTTACATATACTGGTGCTTTAAGGACAAATACACCTAGATATGAGGATTACCTTCTAAAACAATGTTGTTTTGTGTAGTGTAAAAAAAAACAGAAATAAACAAACAAATAGAATAAAATAAACCTACGAAAATAGTCCAGAATATTTTACATGTACTCCTGTTCTCTCTCTGATCAGATCACGATCAAGACACGGTCATCGCTCCCACAGCCGTAGTAGTGATCACTCCAGCCGCAGAAGATCCCGTAGCAAGTCCTATGAGCGGGAAAGGGGAAAAGCCAGAGGAAAAGGAAAGCCTAAAGATAAGGACCGGGCAAAAGATAAAGAGTCTGGTTCTAAACTTTCCAAACTTGGGTAGGTCTTTTATTTCTATGGTCTATAACTGCTCATTCAAAGCCAATGATTATGATTTGCACTTCTGAACATTGCACATGAATTACTTCTATAAATGTCACTGCTCTCCAAGGGCATTTAATCCTCTTGCCCAAGAAAGCAAATATACTCAGTATGTATAGATCACAGTGGGCTTGCTTAAACTGGAGACTTCACCTAGTTATAGATTTATTTGCATTTTCAAATTCTGGAACATAGTTCACATAACACTATAACTACTTTCCCATTATGTGGTGTCTAAAATGGTTATCACACAGACACTATGGTTTTTTTTTTGGACCAGATCACTGTTGTGCGATTTTGCAGAGCCCTGTGATCAGATAGACAGGCAGAGTGAAATCCTGCACTGTGCAAGGCTGCAAATGGCTTGGGGAAATCTCACCGGCCACCATCCAGCTGCTAATCCATATTTAACTCACTCACCACTGAATGATTTCCCCAGTCTGCGCATAACCCTGATCTATAAACAGTCACTGTGTGAATTTGCACAGCAGTGATCAGGTCTAAATAACCCCCCCTGTACGCCGGCTGCTAGAGTTTGAGCATTCAGCCTGCACAGAATATACCTTTTACAACAAGCTGAAGTTTAAAGAGGGGCTTGAGTACTGTGGAGTATTCGTATTGCATTGTCTGTTACACATTACATCCAAAGGTGACAATATGGACTCCTCGGATTAAGGGACGTTTCCTCTTTGATGTGCCGTGTAGGCATGTGGACTCTTTAGAATGGTCATTTATGGTAAAGTTACAACATTCAAGAAAGTGCTTATGATCAGTAGATGGATTATACCTGACATCATTTATTGCGAATTGTTTTCTATATACTACCGTGAGGTTTATCATTTTAACGGGTCATAGTGTCAACACTATGAAAGTCGATATACATTAGGTCGACAGGGCTTAGGTCAACACAAGAAATAGGTGGACAGAGTCTGAAGGTCGACCTAAGCATTAGGTTGACAATGGGAAGGTCAACAGTCAAAAGGTCAGTCTGAGTATTTCACTTTTGTTTCAGTGTATCGCGTCCCCTGGCATGGCACACTGTGCTCGCGATGCTTCCGGCACACTGTGCTCGCGATGCTTCCGGCACACTGTGCTCGCGATGCTTCCGGCACACTGTGCTCGCGATGCTTCCGGCACACTGTGCTCGCGATGCTTCCGGCACACTGTGCTCGCGATGCTCCCGGCACACTATTTTACTCTCCCTCCACGCCCTAGTGAATGGTAGGGCATGAAATACTGCCAGTCGGCACACAAAAAAGTGAAAAACCCATGTCGACCTTTTGGCTGTCGACCTCCCCATTGTCAACCTAATGCTTGTGTCGACCTAATGTATGTCGAGGTTCAGTGTCGGCCTAGTGACCTTATCCCTTTTTTACTGTGCCTAAAGTTACGGTTTCATCTGATTACTTCATTTCTTGATGCTAAACTTTAATAGAAAAGTACCAGAAGCAATGTTCAAGGGTACTGGATCATCAATTGTTTAAAAAAAAAACGTATCTTTTTTTTCTTTTTTTAATTGGGGACAAAAAAGGCTTTTTTGCATTCTGCAAGTAATTGTGCAATAAATGAAAACTCATTTTTTCACTATAAGGAAATCATCCAGGCATCTAGCAAGCAGATGTCCACAAAATAAAGCTGCAATTTTCTGTGCATCTATTTCCAGTTCCCATGCGTACATATTTGTCTATTCAGTTAAGTCTAAGTGATGTCATTGTAATTTGCTTTGTCAATACTGTTCATCCATCAGACAAATGATCATAATGTACCTCTGAGCACGTGCTGCGTAGTGATTGTGCTAGCCATGATCATCTGCAATCTGCAGCATACAATTGTACAGACTGACCACCTGAAACCACTGATGGAGTATACGGATTTTATCCTCACAAAGTCTGTGTACGGTTCTCATATTTTTGCGTATAGAGTTTGATTTAAACCACAGAGGGGAAGGTGGATCATGGTAATGTGGATGTTACTCATTCTGAACGTAGAGATATTAGCAATTCCATATGATTGGTGAAGGCCATCTCTGAGTGTGGATATAAAATAGCATAATTTCATCAAATAGAGCCGAGACCACCTCCGTTTTAGGAAAAACTATGACTACAAATCTCTCCCTCATGATAGCATTAGTTATTGCGGCTGCTTCTTGGATAAATTCCTCTTGTATAAATTCATGGGAACTTCTACCTAGGCCCTATAGAATTATTCAAATCAGAAGTGTATTGCTGTTCATCTGTTTTCCTTTTATTACATTATCAGCTCCTGGCTGTGTTGGTGCAGTCTCTTGAGTTATTTTACTCAGTAAACTTTGTCCATTATGGTAAAGTCAGCCGCATCAGCCATGGAGATGCCATCTTGGAAAAAGCATATTTCTTTTATAACGAGGCTTTCCGCAGAAAGATGCTCAATTTTCTCTGCTGAAAGCGATCTTATTTATATTGGGCATTAACAGCAACCAGTGCATGCGATCAGTGGGATTAGGATTCCTGTTAGGCTTTTAAATAGGAAATATGTTCATTATCACTGTAGTTCGCTCTAAGCAGGGGAGCCTGGCGTTCTTTTTGAAATACTTGCATTTCCTTATGCGGCAGAGCCTTTAATATGGCAGTGTGCAAAGTGCTGTCACGCAGGGCATGGCAGCAGCATTGACTCTGCGCCATAGCCTCTGTATGTTGCTTGCAGGGTCCCTGGGATGGCACCCTGCAGCCAGTAGAGCAACTGAAGAGGTGCCCAGATCATCCAAGGCACATTCTGGGCAGGATGTCCTGCTGATCTTCTTCTCCATTCTCTACATTTATTTATTTTTATTTATTTACTTATGAACTGTTTCTTGTATAGCGCAGCAAATTCTGTTACGCTTTAAAATTGGAAGCAGTGGCAAAACAAAACTGGGTAATAACCAGGGGAGGCTCCAGAGGAGGGGCTGCAACAGAGTGACAATAGTCACCCAGGTATATTGGCCTGGGATCAAGAGGCAGGCAAAGTGAACAAAGAGAAAATTTGCGAGGATAGGTTTGGACTGTACAATGGGGACGTAATTAAATAGAAAAGTTTATGAAGGTTATCAAATTGGAGAAGTGGTGAGTTTTCACGGAACTCTTGATGGTTTGGAGGCTTGAGGCAAGTTTTTTGTGCCTGTGAGGGCATACCAGTCGCTTGGAGTACGAGATTTAAGCCACGCTTATCAAATTCCAGAACAGCCCATATAACCTTCATAAACTTTGCTATCCAATTACATGCCCAACTTTAAAGGTGCCCATACACGTTACAATTATTGTATACAATATTGTATACACTATCGCATCTCAACGAATCTCGGTTTTGCGATAAGATGAGATCTAGTACAAAAAGTATGTGCTGCACATACTTTCTGTACTAGATCTCATCTCATCTGATCTCATCGCAAAACTGATATGCAATGAGATGCGATATTGTATACAATAATTGTAACGTGTATGGGCACCTTTAGAGATTTGTAGGAGTCCTGTTAATTTATTGTACCAAGATTGACATCTAGGCATACGTGGAGTGTGATCGGTAGCTGGGAACTACTTCATCAAGGGCAATTTTTAGGGTCTGGTTCAGGTGTTGTACAGCCATCTCTGGGAATTGAATGCAGAAATAGACAAAAGCGGTTGTTGCAGAGATATAGAAAGTTCTTTAAAATCATTTGTGTTAATGTTTCTGCAGGTTTAGGGAGGATTGCAGGACTTCTGTCAGTTTGAAGTAATGGAGGACAGCATACAGAAGGCTGTGATCTTTAGAGAGTGAAAGGAGTGTTACCAAATTCAGAAATTGAGCATAGTCCGGTCACTCTGCTGCCCTGCTCTGATGTTGCATCCAGGGGACCAGAAGACTGTGCACCCCGTATAGGACCCAGCTACTGTCCACACTTAGATCTCACACCATGTGTACGATTAGAGCCAGTTACCCCTTTGAGACTCATGTACAATATTATATACCACGACAGAGGTGTGTCCTGTTAGTGTGGAAGTGGTTTGTCACAAAGAGAACAGCATCCTGTAGTGTCTGCCTGCTAGTGTGTACGTAGTCTTAAAGCCTATTACTAAAGATGCACATTTATTAATGTGGTGCTATTCAGTTCTCAGTTAGTAACCAGCAGGAATATAATGTGTGCACAGTACCTAAAGAACAACACAGTGGAGTGTTAGAACCAAAACCAGGTTTGGCATAATGTACTAAGAAAAAATGGAGATTGTCACCGTGTGAAGGGTGTATATAAGGGGGCGCTTAACAGGAGGTGCCTTTCGTAGCAGCTGCAATATCGGGCTAGTTGTGCCCAAGATTTATGCAAAGAAAAGAATAGAACAAGGTTCTTAGCAGCGCTGATGTATTAGAAATGAACATTGGTATAGATAATTAGTGGAAAATTACTGAATTGAATGATCTTCACAAATATTTTATTAAAATCCAAAAAAAACTCCAATAAAGGACTTTGCAAGCATTAAACATATAAATAAAAACAATAAAATGTGTCACTTGTTTTCTAACTGTACAAATTCTGCATGATGGATCTGTTTTAATGCCCTACAATAAGCACAGCCATGTTATATCTTGCAAGATTTTAGATGATGGTATATTTACCACTCCATGAATTTTGTTGTGGGTCACCTTGTTGAGTGGGAGTTATCCTGCCAGTGCCTGGCTCGGGCAAAGTTGGCTCAAGGAATCCCAACGTCCCAGTGGGCATCTACAATTTTTTGAGCCTGGGGGTCCTTTCAAATCAAATTAGAAGGTCGATGATTGGTCCCAAAAATCGATGATGAAATGTTGGAGCAACTTACAATGGATGAGGGGGATGAATCCTCTTTAGTGAATGACCTGGAATCAGCTGGAATTGGTTCCGCGGTCACTAGAGGCTTTCTAGACGATGCTGCCCACAAGTTGAATGGAAAGGTGGAGCAATCTCCAATTGATGTTGAGAATAGATCCTCTCTGGTGGGTGACGTGGAGTCAGCTGGAATGAACTCCACAGTCACTGGAGGTTTTTCAAACCAAGGTTTCCCACGGTGCTGGGTGGGGTATTGGATGAAGGGATTTGATATAGTGGTAAATTCAATAGTGCTGATTCTGAGTCCATCAATTGCAGAGTGTGGGTGTGGTCTCCAAAGCGTTTCGCTGTGTTCCCACAATGCAGCTTTATCCTTGATAAAATTGTGGGAAAGCAGAAAAAGTGCTGCCATGGTATGTGCTATCCTACATCCTCTGTAAAACACAAATGCAAATCAGTGTAGTCTGCATTTACAGGTGAAACACACAAAATTAGAATATCATGCAAAATTTCATTTATTTCAGTAATTCAACTTAAAAGGTAAAACTATTATATATATATATATATATATATATATATATATATATATATATATATATATATATATATATATATCTCAATCTCTGGTGTCCGGCACTCCGTGTTGCTGATAAATGATGATTAGGGTGCCTTCCTCTGGTGTAGGATGACTCCTGCCCAATATTATATACAGAAACGGGGCGGCACTCCAATAGATACAGTAAACCAAAAAACTTTTTAGTTTTTAATGGTGCAGGTGATGGCAACGTTTCGGGGCAGCGCCCCTTTCTCAAGCCGGAAAAAACAACAAGATGTATATATATATATATAGAACATAGATATATATATATATATAGATATATATATAGATAGATAGATAGATATACACATTACATGAAAAACTATATATTTCAAGCCTTTTTTTGTTATAATTTTGATGATTTATGGCTTGCAGCTTATGGAAACCCCAAATCTGAGAAAATTCGAATCTTACTTAATCAATAAAAAAAATTATTTAAAAACAGAAAGACAGGCCCCCTGAAAAGTATAATGATGCATAGGTACTCAGTACTTGGTTTGGGCTCCTTTTGAATTAATAATTGCCTCAATGTGGCATGGATGTTATCGGCCTGTGGCACTGATAACATAAACCAGGATGCTTCAATTGGGGCCTTCATCTCTTCTACATTGTTTAGTCTCATGTCTGTCATCTTTCTCTGGTCCAGGTTCAGGCCAATCCAGCACAGTAATCCCACGGTCATTGAATAAGGTTTTGGTACTTTGGGCGTGATACGGTCACTTGGTCTACAGCATGTTAGTCGACAAACATTGGGTCGACATGGGGATGGGTTGACATAGGTCAAGGTCAACACAGGTCTAGATCGACACAAGCATTAGGTCAACAGTGTCTAGGTCGACAGTCAAAAGGTCGACATGGGGGTTTCCACTGTTTTTTTGAGTCTACATGTGCCGACAGGTGGTATTTCATGCCCTGAACAAGTGTCCTGAGCGCAGCAAGGCACCACGCTGAAGCATGTGAGAGAAGCAGTGCACTTGAAACTGTGTCGACATTCGGGTAAAACCCGTGTCGACCTAATGCTTGTGTCGAACTAATGACTTGTCGACCTAGTGGTGTCGACCTAATGCTTGTCGACCAACATGCTGTAGATCAAATGATCCCAACCCCTTTTGGCAGTGTGAGCAGGTGTAAAGTCCTACTAGAAAATGATGTCAGCATCTCCATAAAGGTTGTCTAATGAAGGAAGCATGAAGTGTTCTAAATTGTCCTGGTAGACTGCTGTGTTGACTTAATAAAACACAGTGGACAAACGCCAGCAGATGACATGGCTCCCCAAATCAATACAGACTGTGGAAACACACAGGACTTCAAGCATCTTAGATTGTGATCCTCTCCATTCTTCCTCCAGACTCTGTGTCCTTGGTTTCCAAATGAGTTGCAAAATTTGCTCTCATCAGAAAAGAGGACTTTGGACTACTGAGCAACTGACCGGTTCTTTTTTTTTTCTTTAGCCCAGGTAAGACGCTTCTAATGTTTCTTGATCAGTAGCAGCTTGACACTTAACAATGGAATACGACATTTGAATCCCATGTCCATGATCAGTCTGTGTGTGGTGGCTCATGATGCACTAACTGCAGTCTCAGTCCACTCCTTGTGATGCTAAGAAGTGTATCTTGCCAGACGCAAGGAGGCTTAGAAAGTGATCAGGCGTGCCAAGGCACAAGCTGAGGAGAAAATGGCTCAGTCAGTAGATAAAGGAAGCAAAACTTTTTTTTAAGTATATAAGTGAAAGGAGAAAATCAAATGGAGGAATAATAAGATTTCGGACAGACACTGAGAATTTGGTGGAGGGAGACAAGGTAATTGCAGATCATCTAAATAATTATTTTTGCTCTGTATTCACTATAGAAGGAGAAGGGAAGGGGCCACAGTTAAGTTGCAAGGACATTCCTAAAAATAAGGTAGATGGAAGTACATATACTAAGGAGAAAGTCATAACAGAACTTTAAAGATTGAAAGTGGATAAATCAATGGGGCCAGACAGAATGCATTCAAGGATACTAAAAGAACTAAAAGATGTACTGATAGCGCCAATAACAGATTTATTCAATCAGTCACTAGATACAGGTGCAGTTCCAGAGGACTGGAAAAGAGCAAATGTAGTGCCACTGCACAAAAGCGGAAAGAAAGAAGAAGCAAGAAACTACAGACCAGTGAGCCTTACATCAGTAGTAGGAAAATTAATGGAAACATTATTAAAATAAAGAATAGTGGAATATCTTAAATTAAACAACTTACAGGATCCAAAACAGCATGGTTTTTCTGCAGGTAGATCATGCCTAACAAATCTTATTGACTCCGTGACCAAAATAATAGATGAAGGGGGGGCTGTAGATGTGGCATATCTAGACTTTAGTAAGGCATTTGACACTGTCCTACATCGAAGACTGCTAAATAAACTTAAAAATTGTGGGATTGGATTATAAAACAATTACATGGATAAGAACCTGGTTGCAGGATAGGAAACAGACAGTTGTAGTAAATGAAATGCATTCTATGGAGAGACATGTTACCAGTGGAGTACCCAAGGGATTTGTACTTGGACCAGTGCTCTTTAATATCTTTGTTAGTGACATCGCAAATGGTATTGAAGGGAATGTATGCCTTTTTGCAGATTACACAAAGATATGCAACAGAGTAGACACACCAGGAGGGGTAAATCAAATGACTGATGATCTAGGTAAACTTGAGAATTGGTCAAGAGCATGGCAACTACAATTTAATGCTAAAAAATGCAAAATTATGCACTTGGGACTCCAAAAACCCAAAAGCTCAATACAGTATCAAGGGTACTATAATAATATCTAGGAGTCACTATTTCAAGTGACTTAAAGGCAGGAAAGCAATGTAGCAAAGCAGTGAGGAAGGCTAGTCAGATGCTTGGTTGCATAGGGAGAGGAATCAGTAGCAGAAGAAAATAAGTAATAATGCCACTTTATAGGTCATTGGTACGACCTCATCTGGAATACTGTGTCCAGTTCTGGAGACCATATCTTTAGAAGGATATAAATACATTAGAGACATACAAAGAAGGGCAACACAAATGGTGCATGGCCTACATCACAAAACTTACCTGGAAAGACTAAAAGATCTTAAAATGTATAGTTTGGAGCAGAGAAAGGAAAGGGGGGACATGATAGAAATATTCAAATACATGAAGGGTTTTAACATAGTACAGGAGGGAAATTTTCTTCAAAGGAAAAGAAGTAATAGAACACAAGGATATGCACTGAAACTGGAGGGAGGTAGGTTCAGGGGAAATGTTAGAAAAAATTACTTCACAGAACGGGTAGTGGATAAGTGGAATAGCCTCCCATCAGAGGTGGTAGAGGCTAAGTCAGTAGAACAATGTAAACATGATTGGGATAGTTTAAAAAGGGTTGAGATTACCTGAAGGATAAAAAAGGGGCAGACTAGATGGGCCAAATGGTTCTTATCTGCTGTCAAATTCTATGTTTCTATGCTCCTCCACCTTTTTTAATGGCCTTTTCCTGAAAATCCTCAACAGGCTGTGGTCATCTGTGCTGCTTGTGCACATTTTTCTTCCACACTTTTCCCTTCCACCTAACTTTCTATTAATATGCTTTGATACAGAACTTATGCAAGTCCTTTTTGAGGTTTTCCCTCCTTGTGGAGGGTGTCAATGGTTTGGAGACCATTTAAATGCTCAGGAACCATTTGCAGGTGTTTTGGATTAATTGGCTGATTAGAGTGTGACCTTTTGAGCCTGCAATATTGAACCTTTTCACAATATTCTAAGTTTCTGAAATTTTGGATTTTCATAAGCATCAAAATTATAACAAATAAAGCCTTGAAATATATCACTTTGCATGTAATCAGTTTATGTAATAAATCAGTTTCACCTTTTAAGTTGAATTACTTAAATAAATGATATTCTAATTTTTTTCAGTTTCACCTGTATATCGAAAAAAAAAAAAAAGATCATAAAAAATGTCACCCTTTCGAGGTGTCTCAAACAAAAGCTAGAAATCCAACGTAAATATTGGCAAACATCTGCTACTAGAACAAGCAATTGACTGACCATGATGTCAAAGTATTCTCCACCAACGATGGTCCAAGTGACTGCATCAGATCATTACCTTAACAAAACTATACAGAACAAGTATCAGGCTGATTATATAATGTGTAACACATAAATATGGTTATTAATAATGTATAATCTGTTGTCCTTACAGAGGAGCATTCTACCTAGACTCCAAACTTCCTTCAAATAATAAAATATAAATGAGAGGTGCTGATGGTCAATACTTTTCATTTATTTACCACTTCTGTTAATACACAGAATAACATTCATAAAGATTTGTGCAGTTAGCGCCAATTCCAAAATCTGACAATCACAGAATCTATTTAGCTCCACATATATGGACTAAAAAGTACTAAGCAAGTACTTATCAAGTCGTCAATCCAAATTTCTATAGCTTCAATGTCTGAATTATTCACAAAAACTACTATTTTAGTTTATCTTTCGAACAACACAAATCACAGTGGAATATACTTGTGCTATAGAATTTCAGGAGATGGAAGCTATATAAATAGTTTTGCAAAATTGATTGGTGTCCATCTTATCGCCAGAATGTATGAACTAGTATTTATTTTATTTTATTTATTTATTTACAGTTTCTTATATAGCGCAGCAGATTCCGTTGCGCTTTACAATAGTAGACAGTGATAAAACAAACTGGGTAACAACAGACTTGGGGGTTAGAGGGCCCTGCTGCAAGCTTACAATCTATCTATATTAGCCCCCTTTTTCATCTCGGGGCCCTGTCCTGTCGGCATCTTAGCAGGAATGGAATACATGTGTATGTCGGCGGGCAGAATACTGACGCCGACATCCCAAAGAAGACAATTTCAGCTGGGGTCTCGGGTAAGTGTTCTTACCCTCCCTTCCCGCAGTCTAATCCTAATATACTGACCTAATCTTTTTTTCATGGTGCTGATTTTCTTTTAGGGCTGTCAATCCCGGGATTGTGCATTCCCCCCCCCCCCCCCCCCCCCCCCCCCCCCCCCCGATTTCATCCCTAGATGCAGCACAGTCTATTTCTGCTATGCTGGAATGAGGGCCATGCTGCTCCTGTAAAGGGACTTTAATTTACTACGTGAAGAAAAGAGTGGTAGCCTCGGGCATTTATGTTATAATTATAGAGAGCTATGCGTTAATGTATTTGCGGCATCCACTAGATGAGCACTTGTGGAGTATTTTTTGTTCAGGCCTTCCTCAGGCCTGAGTTATCTATGCTTGAGTAGCCCCGAATGACCAATTAGCATGTGGTTAATTATTGCAGCTAATTAAATTAGTCTTCTAACCTGCAGTCAATCTTTTATCTACCCTATCCACATCACTAACCTCACACACTGCATTATGCCCATTGATTGTATCATTACAACTCTGTTTTGCGCCGCCACTCTGACAGACATTCTCACATCAGTGTGTATATACAGCATCTGTATACCTTTAATCAGTGTGTCTACAACATCTGTTGGCCCTTTCCTTAACTACAGTAAATCAAAGCAGCTTCAGGTGAGACTTGAAGTCACATCCGCAGCATTACTCAACCTATAAGGTCACTGCAATCTGACCACTTAACCTGCTCACTGCTAGAACTTTTCTACTATGGTCAGTGATTCACAACCTTGGTCCTTAAGTACTGCCAACAGTTCGCAATGTGTGCACCTGCCGGATGACTTGCAAAGCGTGAACTGTTGAGGATACTTGAGGACTTTAGCAACTAAAGAGACAATATTTTTTTTTTTGTTGTTGTTGTTGTTTTTTGATGTTTTTTTGTTTTATGTTTTTACCCCCCATTAATAATACTTGCTGTGTGCTAGTCCCCATTCATTTGTTCCGGTATGTTAGCTGGGCGGGAGGGTGGATGGTGCAAATATTGGCTCAATTACAGTTGTAAAGTTGTAATAAATATATTTAATATAATTTGCCTAATCTAGTATTGTGTGCTCCGCCGTTTCTGCTGTCATGTAGAAATGAGTGAATGGTTATTGGCATTTGGTACTTGTGTATTATCACGGCGCCCCCGATATTGATCGCACAATGTTTTTATCGCATCGCATGCCATACACCCGATGCACTGTGATGCGATGCGATTCTAGCCCCCTATTCGATTACAAATTGTATTATGTTAAATACACCCCCACGCCACCCCCCACTATAAACGTGAACCCGAAGCGAGGCGAGCGCAGCGAGGCGAGTGCAGCGAGCCCACGAGGGGCAGCGGTACGTGTCCTACGACCTTTTCATACCCCCACTATCCACGTCAGCATGGAGTTGATTTTATAAAGTGTGACGAGCGCAGCGAGCCACCAAGCCCGAAGCGTGGCACTCGCCACACTTTATAAAATCAACTGCACGCCGACATGGATAGTGGGGGTATGAAAAGGTCGTAGGACGCGTACCGCCGCCGCCCCCCCCCCGCGGGCTCGCTGCGCTAGCCACGCTTCGGGTTCACGTTTATAGTGGGGGGTGGCGTGGGGGTGCATTTAACATTGTAAGCACCCATTAGGGTGCATTTAACATTGTAAGCACCCATTAGGGTGCTTATACCATTTTTAATCGCATCCCATCGCATTGTATGCCATAGACTATGCCATACAATTTTAAAATTGTATGACATTGTACAACATTGCGCAATATCGCATCGCATACCATCGCATACCATCGCATGTTATGGTATACGATGCGATGGGCGCCGTGATAATACACAAGTACCATATATTTTTATACAGAATTATATAGTCTCTCTAATTGTTATGGTATGTGTTTGTGTGTGTGTATATGTATGTATGTATGTATGCATGTATGTGTGTAAAATATATATATATATATATATATTGCTCCCCAATAGTGGTATAGCGCCCAGATAAATTCAATAGTCCACACGTTCCTTCAGACTCTCAATGATCAATGAAATGTTGAGTTTCCAATAATGTATTTTATTTCTTTCTTCAAATAGCGGTATGACAAAAATCCCAACGCGTTTCGTCTTACACAGACTTCATCAGGGGAATAGTTAATAGTCTACAGATATAAACAAAGTTTCAATACATAAAAAGTGGAACAGGTGGTTTATTCTCATATGACCAAATTTGTTAAAAACATATATATAAATTTAAAAATTCTGATAATAGGAAAAGGAAAAAAGAAAAAAGAAAAATAGAAGTGTGGTGGTGAAGGAAAATAATTATTATTAAAATAGTGAATTCTTGGTGAAAATGTGTATATACAAAAAATTTTTTTTTATTTTTTTTTTTTTTTATTATTATTATTTACCTTAATATTGTGTCAAACGGTCTTATTGTCCTATAGATCCCTTTTTCCGAGGCAACCGTTCTTGGGACCTTACATGTGGAAATTAGACTATGTATTAGTGGTGAATAATTTATATTAATATGTTGGTTATAACTATATATAATGAACATTACTGACCTTATTGGTCTAAACTGAGATACTCTGTCCGTACTTTGTGAAAGGCCCTATCCCATTTGGAGCGTAATGAATTGAATATTAACATGGTATTTTATTTTAATGAATTTGGAATCAATTATAGGTGCTATTCAATCAGAAAAGTACCTTTTGAAGATATATTAAATTATTCTCGCTGAAATGGAATTTTATGTTATTTTACAAAACAAATTTTGGGTTCATATGCAATTTTATGTTGATTTGGATTTATGTATAAATTTAATTGGAACTATTTAGTGCATTTAACTTGAGTTTATACTCATGTGACCTTTTTAATATTTTTTTAGCTCTAAATCATTGGCACCTTAGCAGGAACTTCAATGGTATGTTTCCTCCTGAATTTTTATTTACAAAGTCACATATATACTGAGAATATCACGCTAAAAATTCACTTTTTTAGGTTAATTAGGAAGCTCTGAGGATAACGGTTAGAAATATTGGCACCCCGCACTAGCAGGGTAGGTATTAGATACCCTACTTTCACTAATAATCAAAATTCCCTTGTTTGGAAAAGTAATCAATATTTTCCTCTCATATAGGTTAATGCATTTTATTAATTCATTTTATTGATAATGGATCACTGGCCCTAGGGCCTTTCACAAAGTACGGACAGAGTATCTCAGTTTAGACCAATAAGGTCAGTAATGTTCATTATATATAGTTATAACCAACATATTAATATAAGTTATTCACCACTAATACATAGTCTAATTTCCACATGTAAGGTCCCAAGAACGGTTGCCTCGGAAAAAGGGATCTATAGGACAATAAGACCGTTTGACACAATATTAAGGTAAATAATAATAATAAAAAAAAAAAAAAAAAAAAAATTTTTTTGTATATACACATTTTCACCAAGAATTCACTATTTTAATAATAATTATTTTCCTTCACCACCACACTTCTATTTTTCTTTTTTCTTTTTTCCTTTTCCTATTATCAGAATTTTTAAATTTATATATATGTTTTTAACAAATTTGGTCATATGAGAATAAACCACCTGTTCCACTTTTTATGTATTGAAACTTTGTTTATATCTGTAGACTATTAACTATTCCCCTGATGAAGTCTGTGTAAGACGAAACGCGTTGGGATTTTTGTCATACCGCTATTTGAAGAAAGAAATAAAATACATTATTGGAAACTCAACATTTCATTGATCATTGAGAGTCTGAAGGAACGTGTGGACTATTGAATTTATCTGGGCGCTATACCACTATTGGGGAGCAGTCTGTGGGTATTGTTTCCTAGCCCTCTGGAAACCTTGTGGTGAAGCAGCCCTAAATTTATTGAAAATTTATTGCACATAATAGTGTTAATTGTATACAGTTATATCTGGGAAACACAACATATAAGCGCGCAGGAAGTATTGGGATATATATATATATATATATATATATATTAGAGAGAGATCAGGAGAGGGTAGCGGCACTCAGAGGACTTGTAATAACGGTAGACAGACAGTGTCTTTGCAGCAACGTTTCGGTCCTTTATTGACCGTTGTCAATCTCAAGTTGTGGAGCTTGACAACAGTTAATAAAGGACTGAAACGTTGCTGCAAAGACACTGTGTCTGTCTTCCGTTATTACAAGTCCTTTGAGTGTTGCTACCCTCTCCTGATCTGTATTAGTGCTGGAGCACCGGGGCCACTTAATGCTGTTTGTCTTTATGCAGTCCAGCGGATAGGATATGATGGGTGACTTTTTCAATAGGTGTATTAAGGTATGTACACACGCATCAATTTGCTTTTGATTTCCCTAATTCCACCCCCTTTCCAAATGGCCTTCCATTAGATTAGATTTCACAATCGATCTGCAGTTTTGCATTCGATTTCGATGTGCATTCAAGGCACAGTGTACACATTCGATGGTACTTGTGTAGTTTCACTGCGCCCGATATATTGGATGCGATATCGGCTGATATATCGATGCGATTTTTTTACCTGTTTATAACCCCACTATCCACTATGCATGGAGTTGATTTTATATAGTGTGGCGAGCGCAGCAAGCCAACGAGCCCGAAGCGTGGTGAGCAGACGTGGATTACTGCGCTTGCCACACTATATAAAATCAACTCCATGCGTAGTGGATAGTGGGGTTATGAACAGGTAAGAAATCGCATCCGATATATCGGGCGCCGTGAAACTGCACAAGTACCCATTCGATTTACTGGATTGAATTCGATATTTCCTTGCCTGCACAGTATTTTTCTTTTTGATGTAGAAAAAACAGGTGCGCGCATCGAATCGAATGTGGATCGATAGCGTCTTTAAAACCGCTTTTAATTTTGCTTCTATAAGCAAAATCAAATAAAAAAACCTGTAAAAATCACAGCGTGTGTACACCCCTTAAGTGTGCTCTTGTGGTGCTGTTTTTCGCAATACCCGCCTTGTTTTTGTATTATATTTATATACCAATCTTAAGACCTTAGTGGGGAGGGTTATAGGGTTTACACACGGTTCAATTTCAACTATTTTTCTATTCGTTTTTGCTTATAGAATTCTCTTTTGATTTGATGCCGATGCGTGGCCGGCCCAGCAGCATCGAAATCAAATCGAAAAATAGATCTGTACTATACAGTATAGTCTAAATTGAATGTGTACACAGCACCAAATTGGGATTGAACCGTAAGTACACCTCTTTAGGGTCAGGCTACTAGGGAGCATAATATGCATTGTTAAGAATGAAAAGATGAAATGAAGATGAAATTTATATTTCTTCATAAAAATGAAGAGACCTTTTAGGATTTATGCAAATAGTATAGAATAAAATGTGGTACAATTTTTTCATTTTCCATTTATATTTTGGTTATGTTCTGTTGGTTTGTCTAATAAGACAATTGAATACCATCATGTACAACATTTGTCATTTCTGTTGCTGCGAAGGCATCTTTTTGCTGTAAAGCAGTCACATCACTCCGTAATGGGTTGTCTCAGAAGATAGCCTGTGGCATTCTTGGCTACGAAGAACTGATTTAGAGTTGTGAACCTTTTGTTTTTATTTTAAAAGCTGTCTACTAATTTAATAGTATTTTATGACCGCACAGTCCAACTCTGGTGTTACCGGTGTTAGAAAACCCCTCCCCTATAAAGGGTAACCTCTCCCAAGAGAGGGCCTAATGGTTTTTTTTTTTTTTTTCAAATCCAGTGTTTTTATTGAATTTTAAAGAACAGAAAATAAACATACAAACAACCAACAAAATACAAAATGTCTAGAATATGGAATGCATTTCCCGGACCATAGTAACAGCTCAATAAAGATAGATGCTAAGAAATACATAACAGATATTTTAGACACACCAGATAATCTGAGGTGGTCAAGTGTGTGAGGCTGGGGGGGGGGGGTCACACCCTAGGGACGTGAAAACGCAGCACACAGAGCACATAATCTGTCTTTAATAATAATAAACAACAGTGAATCTTGCCAGAAACCCCAGACTTTGTCATATTTATGTTCACAACCAAATTTAGCATACATAAAATGTTCATGGGAGAGGGCAGTGTTAACAAGTGCAAATACACGCAGCAAGAGATATAGGATCAGGGCCCATCCAGGTACAGGCAATACAAACCAGGGCCAGAGTAAGGAGATTTATGACGTATAACCTAATGTGATTAGGAAGGGCTTCCTCCAATTCCAAACCAAAAATACATATACATGGGGTCAGAAGAGGGATCCAAACACCCGTATCTCGGATACTGGACATAACAGCTTCCCAAAATGAAAGCACCCGAAGACATTGCCATAGCAGATGCCAGAAACCAGCCTCAGCTGCAGAACATTTGGGGCACGCATCCGATGCCGAACCACTAATCCGGAGAAATTTACTAGGGGTCCAATAGGTTCAGCCATCTCAGGAGAGGATGGAGAGGTATGGAGGTGAGGTGGGGAAGAGGAGGCAAAGGAAGCTGGGGTCTGATTCCCCCATGCAAATTTTACCAATCATGCCATAGCAGGGGTGACATGTTTCCGGGCCATGAGGCACTATAATGTAATATAAGTACCAGAAAGGAACAACAGGATTAAGGAGAAAGGGTCGCAAAAGTAAATCCCTTTTGCCACAAATAGTCCCAATCGTCTCCCTCAGACCCTCAGGAGCACACCGCACAGTTGTGCCTCAAATACAGCACCCCAGATGGATTTCTATTGGGAGCAGGTGCAGGCAGGCTGAGGGGCAGGGGCAGCAGCAGGTATCATAGGCTTACCACAGCAACAAGTTCCAGGATGCCTGCAATGAAGGCAGGCAGCTCCAGAGAGCCCAGCAGGGGCAGAGACCTGCCGAAGTCAATCTGGCAGCAGGACAGCATGTAACAGGTCTGGATGTTTCATCCAAGATGGCCAGAGCGTCCCAAGATGGCCCAATCCTAGCTTTCAGGAGGAAGCAGGGACACCCAGCACAGCAATGCCCCTTATTCTGGAGGCCACCAGCTGCATTACCACCGCATATCCCAGGCAGAAGAGGAGCTACAGAGCGGCAAGAAGCTGGTCCACGTGTCGCAGCTCCACCACTAAGATTGCGCTGTTTTTGCTCATCTGCATCATTATCTCCTCCTTTTTTTTATTTATTATTATTATTATGGAATTAGTGGCTATGCTTCATCATGAAGGGCAAAGTCTCAGCTTGGCATGACCTCTCCCTGCCCCCCTATTTAACACATTATTCTGTTCTATGACCTCAAACTATCCAGATGCCCTTATATGTATCACATTGTTAACATGCTGCGGTCAATGCCCATAGCTACAGTGCCAACCACAGGTGGTGTGCTGGTGGTGGTATGCATAGCATATCTAAACATGCTTGTTATAATAGAAAAACGAAAAGTGTAGAAAAGTCCCAAGGCACTATCAGTCCTTGCAGCCGCAGACCCAAATGGGCGACCACTTGGTAAACCTCACTGGCGGATACTTTGGAACAAATGAAGGTCTTGATGGCGCTGAACTTGTGTGTCCCACGAAATGTGTATTTCTCGTGATGTGGAGAAAATATGTGAAAATATATGAAAAATTTATAAGAAATAATGAAGGGAAAGTGTTTGCAGGAAAAACACTTAGTGGGGGGATTCGTACCCAAACTCACTAATAAGGGGTGTAGTACAAGTGTATCAAGGTGACGTTACATCGATGATGTACTGTTTGTATAGAGGGGACAGGAGACAGAACTTAACAAATTTAGCGAGTATCTAAATAATAATTGTTATAATATTCAGCTGACATTTAACATCAGCAAACTTGAGGTAAACTTTTTAGATCTAAGAATTTATGTGGAGAACAATAAACTTGAGACCACAGTCTATTATAAACCCTCAGATTAGAACTCCTATATCTGTCCGTCCAGCAATCATCTGAAAAGATGGGTATCTAACGTCTCTAAAGGACAGTTTGTGCGCCTGAAACGCAACTGTTCGAGTTCCAGCAATTTCGAAGCTAGTACCGAAAAAAATGAAAAATACATAATTTAATAAAGGTTATGACGGCACACTGCTGGAAATAGCTCTAGATGAAACTAGATCCCCTCTCAAGAGAGGAGTTGCTTAAGGATAAACCCATTAGCGATGTCCCTCAAACTCAGAATTATACTGTAGCCTTCAGTACACAGTATAATGTCTATTGAGCAGGTTTTTAAACGGAACTGGAAACTTCTATTAGAAGACCCAGTTCTAGTAGATATTTTGCCCCAAAAAACGAAGTTTATTTACATACGAGCTGCCAGTCTTAGGGATAAACTTGTTAAGAGTGCTTTTATGAAACAGAATACCATTTCTACACGTAACAATGGGGTTCACAACAAATAACCCGAGACTCGGAGGACTTTGTCCAACACAATATTTTTCCATTGTTGAGCAAACTGGAAATGAAATTTAAATCATGGGGCAAACTACCTCTGACAGTCACAGGACGGATTAATTTAATTAAAATGGTGGTGCTCCCGCAGCTGCTGTATTTAGTCCAACAATCGCCAATCCCCCTCTCAAAAAAGTTCTTTAGGAAACTTAATAGTAATCTTTCATCTTTTATTTGGCATAACACTCGGCCAAAGGTTGAGCTGAATAAACTTATGATGGATAGGGGGGCAGGCGGATTGGGGCTGCCAGATTTTCATGCATATTATTTATCTACCCAACTTGCCCTGTTGCGCCCTTGGATAGTGGAGACGGAGGACAGTGACATGGCCCTTGCAATAGTTACAGTGGCTTCACCGCGCTGCCACCCTATAAACAAGATACTACAAATAGGTAGTCAAGCATTAGACCCACCCTTAGTTAAGCAAGCTATAAAAACCTGGCAGGAAGCCAATAGAATGATGAATATTCAGACCTTTGATCAAATGCACCCAATTGATGACCCCATAACATTTAAAGAGTTAAGAACAATCCAAGTAAAAGTCTGGAATAGATATTCTATAAAAACCCTTGGTCAAATATATCTACCCGGCCGCATTAAAACCTTCGCTGAATTAAGGACCGAATTTGGACTCCCGAAAACATACTTCTATCTGTACCTACAGCTGAAGACGGCTATGGCAGCCCAATTTCAGCGAGGTCCCCTGAGGTTAGAAGAATCCCCGATTAAAACTATAATAAGAGTAGATGGGGCCAAAAAAACGGTCAGTAGAATCTATAAGCGACTTAAACGGGATAAAGGGCTAGTAAGCATGGAGGTCCTGAGGAACAACTGGGTCCAGGATGTGGGTCCAATAGAGGAGGATGAATGGCGATTCGCGGTGTCAAATGTTGCAAGGGCCACGAACGCACTGAGGGTGCAACAGGTCCAATATTTTATTTTACATAGAATTTATATGTCAACAACCCGCATGGTAAAATTTAATGGACGTACAACAACACTCTGTCCTAGGTGCAGTCAGGAAGTAGGCACCTTTTATCATCTTCTATGGCAGTGCCATACCGTGACTGCACTTTGGACAGGGGTAATTCAAACTTTAGTAGACACAGGCATCCCAAGGTCCGTACTGTCATCCAGCGGCTGTTTGTTAAATATTTTGGGCATAAATCAGCTTGAGCCAGGGGATCGACAATATGTCACCAACCTCTGTGCGCTGGCAAAAGTAATAATTGCCAGAAATTGGATGGCGAAGAAAGGCCCCAATGCAGCCTGCTGGAAAGCGCTAGTAACATATACCGCTAAACAGGAAAAATCCCTACATACTAGCCGAAACACGTTACATAAGTACCATAAAATCTGGCACCGATGGCCTGATCTTCCCCTAGTAGATAACTAGAGGTAAAGTTAATAGCTTTAACATAAATAAATATATAAATTTAGAGTGAATTATATAATTAAAATATTAAAAAGGGGGGGGGGGTACACAAATTAATGAAGTAACGATGAATAGATCACAATAGATATGAGATCATCATGCACAGTCACTAGTATTAGAGAGGAAGGGATAAGTAAGTCCTAATAATAAGCACGCCCAATAGCATAAAATAATGATACGATTCTTAGCACTAAAAGTAATTCACAACAAATGTAGCACCAAGCACACGTAATCACAAAATATATAACATAGATAAACACTGATAAGAATGAGTAGGTAATAAGCGGGGAAAGAAAAATGACCATAGGAGAGAAATTAATAAAAATAATAATACACATTTATACACAAATAACAGGCTGAACAGCTATAGTACATCAGCAACCAGATAGCTAGCCAAGTAGGGAAGCGCAGGAATCCCCCAACGAAGACATTAAGTACATTAAGGTATATCAAGCTCCAGTCTGACCAAGCGGGGGTGGGGGGTGGGATGGGCTTTTAGGGAGGGGGGAGGGGCTATAGGGTGGTTTATTATGATTGAAATGTAAATGTAATGTGAATTTTTTTTTTTTTTTTTATGATAAACCCCCATATAGGGGACTGTTTGTTTAAATGTGCAAAAAATAAATAAAAACAATAGGTTTCACAGCTGTGGCAATTGTGCCATGTGCAAATCATTTCCATCAACAACCAGAAAGTTTATAGAGATTGAATTAAATCATTCCATTATCAAACCTAAACAATTCATCACTTGCAATTCAAATTACGTTGTCTATGCCATCAGATGTTCATGTGAGAAATTATATATCGGCAAGACCAAAAGGAGTCTTAAAGTTCGCCTTGCCGAGCAATTTAGAAATATTAAGAGGTTTTAAAGAACATCCTTTCTCGCTACATTTTTTAGAAGTACACAACAGCTCCACCAAGTATATTACAGGATTTTGGGGGTTGGAGACGGTTAAAACCAACTGGTGATATAATAGAGATGTTCGACTCGCTCAAACAGAGATGCAATGGATTTTTAATCTGCTGTTTAGATAGTTTTAATAATTGTAACACATTGGCTGTCCAAAAAGCACACTGACCCTCTCCCCACGCCACATCAAGGGGATCGAGATCTGCCGTAAACCGCATTATTTCATTCATCCAGCCTACTCCTGCACCGCCGTGATCGGAACGGGGAATTCCACCTGTTTACAAGCACAACCAGCCGCCCTACGCTACACGCTGCCTGGGTACATTTCAGCTTGAACGCTCACCCCGGCATACTGTCAGGTGTGCCTCTACGATCCAGCTGAAGTGCATCTCTCCCTCCACCCGAGCTGCCGGCCATCAGCTGCTGCACACTAACCCTCTCCCCACATTACATCAAGGGGATCGAGGTCTGCCGCAAGGGTGAGCATATTATTAATTCGTGACTGTATATGATATAATCTATTGACCAGTCTTCATGCAGCATTATTCTGCCTAAATCAGGACTATATACTAATGTCCTACCCCTTCTGCAAATTACTACCAACTACAGGAAAAATATTCTTACATTAATATTGCTGGAGCAAAAATATTGCTGATATTTTACTAAAAGCTATCATAGGTAATTGATTGGGATCCCATTTTCATTTTTTAAACTTTTTTTTTTTATATATATATTCTGTGTATTTGTATGTACTATTTCTTATTGATTCGAGATAAAGATTTTTTTAACAGTTACAGTGTGTCCGTCATTCCTTTTTGGACAGCCAATGTGTTACAATTATTAAAACTATCTAAACAGCAGCGCAACTTACTCCAACCCCCCCCCCCCCCCTTAATCTCTTTTCTTTGTGTGGGTCTGGACGGGCCCACAGGAGTTAATGCTGCAGCTGTAACAAACTTTGCAAATTATATATATATATTTTTTTTCAATTGAATTACATCTAAAACTGCTGAGCGCCAGGAGGTGTGTCCCGGAGGGCCCTGTTCTCAGTACCACTCCGTCACACACAAACCCCCCGGATTTTTAATCTGTCCACTCTATCTCCTGATGGCTTAAACCACGATTTTGAATTGAAGTGGTTTATGTAAATATTTTAAAACATTTTTATTGTATTGCTGTATTTTTATTGTAATATTGTATTTTTATATTTTTCAAATGCAATTGTATATATCATGTAAATGGAGAAAACACATCCTCCTGTCCCAATGCGGAACAAATACCTATAAGTTTTTAATACTGTTAGGCTGATCTCTACGTATATATGGACATCCTGCCGTACAGTGCCAAATATTTGTTGTTTTAGCCATGCCCTATATAGAGCCTTATAGAATTGCTATTTATGCCTCCTGAGTGTCACCCAACTTCCGGCTGTGCGTTCCACAGTCCAGAAGCCCGATGCGGCGCACTAAACAAATGACCCCGCTAGAAGAGATCTATTACGACACTTCCGATATGCGTTCCACATCGAGGAAGAGAGACGCTATTATGCGTTCCACTGCGGCAAATTTTGGATTATACGCCTGTAAACTACTAGGCGTTCTTAAGTAGGTCTCTTCACCGTGTTCGCCATTGAAATGGCAATAATAGAGCTAATGAATGCACTTTATTATATCCCTTTTGGGTTTTTTTATTTTAATCAAATTAACCCGGAAGTGTTTCCTCCATATTGCTATTTAATCACTGCCAGGTCACTCACTCTCTACCTTGAAAAAGGCGGCTGTGACCGCCGAAACATGTTGGCAGAGAAGTGAGTGCTTTTATCTTTGTTTTTACTGTGTTTATTGGACTATGTTTGTGGCTATTGGCCAATTGGCCACATTTCAGTTGTACCAATATTAAAATCTTTTACTGCGACCGGTCCTCCTCCTCCTCTCTTTGCATATACACCTCCGGTATGAGGTGGATGAGAATCTGAGGGACCAGGTCATATTTAAAGAAACCGCTATGTGTTTATCCCACCTACATGCTAAGTGAGTATGGTAGGCACCTATCTTGGCAGTTGGATATTTCACATTATTTGGTGTCAGCAAAAGAAACCTTTATAGGCGTCAAGCTCCTGTCTAGACAGTGAGTACGGTACGCACTTTTGGACACTGTTCAACCATGTCGGTATTCCATCCAATATCATCTGCACGGGTGGACCCTTAAAAAGATACCTTGATACACTTGTACTACGCCCTTTATTAGTGAGTTTGGGTACAAATCCCCCCACTAAGTGTTTTTCCTGCAAACACTTTCCCTTCTTTATTTCTGGAAATTCTAACACGTTTTTTCATATATTTTCACATATTTTCTCCACATCACAAGAAATACACATTTCGTGGGACACACAAGTTCAAGACCTTAATTTGTTCCAAAATACATGTTATAATGTATGTGCTGACTGGTTATCTTGGGGAGTGGCAATGCTTTGTCTAATCACAGGTGACATGCTGCACCCGAGAATCAGCATCACTCTTCTTATAAGCCCTTCCCCAAGACTCCCATTGGCTTGTTTATGAGTCTGAGGACAACCTTAGGAGGAAAAGTGAAGCCTTGTGCGGAGTCCCAGGTGCTCCATGGCAAATGTGATAGACACATTGCTGCCAACCTTCTACTCCACAGGAAGTTTCTGTCCTCCATGAGCTTTCGCACAGGAAGCGCACGTGTAGGAGCTGGGAGGCGGTACAGCTGCAGTATCACCACAGTGCCCACATGCGATATGTGGTCTTCCCTTCCTTCGTTCTTAGAGGTGGACTTCAGAATGTTGTCAGCCCGGGGCTGGTTGCAGCTGAAAGAGCTGACACGCCGCTGAACTCCTCTGCAGAGAGCGGCATGTCAGCTCTTCCAGCTGCCCTCTGCCGCGCTGACACGCCACTCTCAGCAGAGGAGTACAGCGGCGAGTCAGAGCAATGGGGGCAGCTTGAAGAGCTAAGAGCCACAGATAATACATTTCTTAGTGACATGTCAGCACTCAGAACGGGAATGCCCATGTCACGGCAGCGTCCATTAACCCCAAGAATTTAATGACCACTGGCTTAGAAATAGGGCTTATATCGCCCTGTGTTTATGCTCCATAAGGCCTTATCTTTTGTGTGCCTGATGTAAATATTATGTATATACTGTACTATATCTGCAGAGAGGAAAGCATCTTGCAACATGTGTAACAGGGGAAAATACACTATTATGTGGTGGATTAGTTTGAGCATCAATTACATTCATCATGTGCTAAACTGCATATTAGGCCTATAATATTAAGGGATCTCCCTTATCTTCTCTCTTCAAGCTGCTATTAATGATTTAAATCTTAATAAATCATATGACTTACCATGGCAACAATAGTTATATGATGCATGCTATGGTAAAAATATTGGTCAGACTGTGGGAACAGCCATGCTCTGACCAATCACAGCGCTTCCATTAATAAGCATGACTATAGTGGTTGCAAGGGGTGCTAGTGCTATAGGCCCAGATTCTTAGAAGGGATCTGGAACCATGTTCTAAAGTTGTATACCAATACCACCCAACATCCCCGTGCAACATTTTTTATGTGTATGGACTTCAAAATTTGGACTTAGACATGTAATTGTGTAAAAAGAAAGGTTTATTTGGTAGCAGGAGTTTCTTCTCATAGTGATGAGTGCTAGGTGGTCCAACTCCTTGCCAAGTTTAAAAAACTTTAAAGGTAGATGACAAGTAACGGCCTTTACGTGCTGCTGTAACTAAGGAATTAAATAAAAACAAGGATAGAACATTAAAATACAAAAAGGTGGCAAACTTTTGTTACATAGATATCTACTACATCCATTTACTGCACTAATCCAAAAATCTAAATATATAAAAGCCTAACTACTCCTCACCTCTGAGATGAAGTTCTGCCAGTGACCACTAGAGGCCACTTGACGAACCAAATGACTCCTTTGTGTGCTAAAATATGTCATAACAGAAAGTGAAAGAAATGTGTGCATGGACAATGATCTGGATATTTGTTTATTTAATTATTTACAGTTTCTTATATAGCGCAGCGTATTCCGTTGCGCTTTACAGTTGGAAACAGTGATAAAACAAACTGACATAGAGGTAGGAGGGCATTGCTCGCAAACTTATGGTGAGAAGGAGCTTTGAAGACAGATTTGAGGTAGGAGCAGATAGGGACTTGGGGTGGGGAGGAAGGTGGTTTGCTAAAAATTGTCACAACTCAAAGTGACAGTATGTTGCAGAGGCTGTCATTTTTATTGGCTTTTAACTAGGACCTAATAATATTCATAATACAAACAATGCTAATAATCAGTTATAATAGCAGACAAAGTACTTCTTACACTATATACTGTATGTCAACAGACATTTACATATTGGGGCATGCGCAACTGGTGCCAATGGAATGACATGGTATGGCATGCAACCCTAAGAATTTTGCTTTACATGGTTACACAGTGAGTGACAGCAAAAAAAGGGACTGGTGTGAGGGGCCACATCTCCTTTGTAAAATTACTACGGAATATGTGTGCTCTATATAAATAAAACTGGTATTTTATATTTAAACCATTTTTCTCCAGAGAGCTCATCTATATATTCTGTATACAGTCTGTCCTATCACTAACATGAATGCACAGTGTGATGTGGGCGCATGCTTTTAGGAAGACGGAACCAGGGCCATAACATAGAAGGAGAGGAGGATGTGTATCCAAACTGCTGGGAAAGTGGCAAGTATGGGTTTGGTACAAAGTTGGCGTATGACACTGTGGGGGCAGAGTTGGACAAGACAGAGCGGGGGTCCGCAGTGGACAGAGACAGATGGGGTAAAGCAGACTGTGCCCATCAATCCGCAGCTAAATTTATTAGGCCCCTAAGAATTTGGAGTACAGCAATTGTGACATTCAGGGACCTATAAAAAGGTCTATTACAAGATGTCACCATTGTGTAATGAAATTATCTGAATGTTGAGCTTTCATGCATAATCATACCGCATTTCCATTTGTTACAAAATGATTGTTGCATGTCTCTGTTATAGCTATCCACTTAACTCCAAGTCCCCCCATCTGGGTATGTATACAGTACCTGCGCGCTGGCTTCCGGTAGGCTTCTGTCTCTGAGGTGGCTTCGGCAAAAACCTGTTGTTTATTTTGGGTAATGCTGCTTTGGCTCCATTAGTGCTTTTATTCAGCATGATTTTATTTCCTGTGGAATTTAGATAAAAATAATTATCAAAAATATAAAATGAATACTATTTATACAACATTACTGTAATTCTGTATTCAGTCTACCACATCTGTCCAAAGGGCATTGATTTGCAGCAGTTTCTACATCTGCCGAAAGTTAAAAGTATTACGATGTAGCTTCCTTCCTGCCACAAAGTGAGACTGCAGATGCAGTGGTAAAATGTTCAAAAGGGTTTTCTCCCCCCTCCAGGTTCCCCTATAATATACCCTACTGTCCTAATGAACTCTCCATTTATGATGAGTAAATATTAAACCGATCCTTACCTTCCCTGGTGTAATTCTTTGGGAAACGGCAATCGGTTCCATGGACGATGTTCTTTTTCATACCCTTTTTGGAGATCGGTAGTTGCTGCTGGTGGTTAGAAGTAAAATGAAGAAAAGTAAAAACGATGGAATAGGAAAATGTCAGTAGAAGTAAAAAGGAGAACACAGGCGATCTGGGGAATAATAGCTGCATCTGTAGTTTATGTGCAGTAGATGAGATGCCTTTAATGTCGTATAAGAAAGGACATATAGTGAGTGAGAGAAGCATGGGAATGTATCCTCATTATTACATTAATGTATCCGGTCTCTTACCTCAAGGCCAACCACCACATTATTCTTTTCCACAGGTAGAATTGGAGAGGTGGAAAACTTGATGTCAAAGTAGTCATAATAGATGTTCTTTAAATTGTTTATGTAGTCACTGTCACAACTCTTGGGGCTGGTCAGTTCTTCATCCTCCGATTCCTCAGTAACCATTTCCCTAATAAATAAAATAACAGAGGATCAAACCAGTCCATCACTTCCCACAGTCCTTCCTCTTTACAGATCCACCCATGCTGGAAGCCTTCATGCTGCTGCTTATGACATAACCATGCCTAGGGATACATGAAGAGTAACATAGTAACATAGTAGGTAAGGGTAAATAAAGATGTTCCTTCATCAAGTTCAACCTGTTTTTAATACCTCATTAGAGTAACTTCTAGATGTGATATCCTCCACCAGGATTATACACTCTGATTCCATAATCAGATTAACTGGTGTGTTAGGTTGGCACTATTTTGCCCGATGTGCCCTTCCCTAGACCATAGAGTGTTGCTTATAGCCCTGAATTTTATTAGCCACCAAGGCCAAAATAGTACCTTATACAGTGGCACAATCACAGTGTCGTCCCTTGCTTTCATACCACTTTTTATACAGGATACTATTATCGGCTTATTGGCTGCTCCCTGGCAGTGAGCACTGCACCCAAGTTTATTATAAATTTGTACTTCAAGGTTCTTTTCCATTTCTGATGCTCCTCACGCTACCCTATTTAGATTGTAGGACATTGGTTAGGTCTCCCAAGATGCATGAATGTACATTTAGCAACATTGAAACACGTCTTTCCATTTATCTGTGCACTCCTCAAGTCTGTCCATGTCCCTCTGTAGCATGGATACATCCTGACCCATCTTCTTCAACCTGCACAATTTTGTATCATCCGCGAAGATGGACACTTTGCTTAATAGTCCATCCTCAATATCATTGACACATATGTTAAATAGAAGTGGCCTAGCACCAAATCCTGAGGTACAGCACTTCGTATACTGTAGGTACCCAATTTGAAAAAGCACCATTTATAACCACTCTCTGTTCTCTGTCTAGAACCAGTTTTTTACCCATATACAAATTAATTTCCCTAATCCCAATTCCTCCATTTCCTGGATCAGTCTCTTATGTGGCACCACGTTGAAGGCCTTTGCAAAATCCAGGTATACTAAGTCGACTGCATCGCCTTCACCCAGGTTCATACTTGCTTCATCATAGAAACTAATCAGGTGTGTTTGGCACGAGCGGTCCCTTACGAACCCATGTTGGTTCCCAGATGAGTAGCATGTGTAGCGTTTTACAGAACGGTCCATTTCTTAGTGGTGTGAATTAAATAAATTCTACCAGAGAAATGAAAAATTCTGCAGGGCAGTTATGTACATTTCACACCTCTCTAGCTTTGACTCTAGACCTGACAATGGCATTGATTGGCTTTGGCCATACTTATAATTTGCAGTTTGGAAATGTTACTTTTAGGCAGGACTGCAATTGATAACTTATTGCCAAGAATTGCAGCATTACATTGAGGGTTTGCAGCCATTGCTATGTAATATGCCATTTGCAACTTCTACCTGATGTACCTAATGGTATGAATGTGACCTTTCCAGCACTCGTGAGTGATGTTACTGTGATCTTTAGAAATTTCTCTGTGAGCCTCCCCAGACAGCATAACCGTGAAAGATGTTTCATTATCTCTTTCCTGGTTTCTTACTTCAATTTTCCAAATCACTACATAGATCCACCCTGGCATGGCAATGCATTTACACTCCCAGTCTCCTCTCTTACCTGTAGTAGTCCTGATTCCTATGCAGGATGTCCTGCAACTCTGGCCTCCAGATAGTAGCTGCATCTCGTTCTTCCAGCAAGTGTTCCTCCTAAAAGTAGTAGTGTGTGAGTATAGCACAGAATTAAATGAAAGTCAGTAGAAATTCACACATAGGAAGAATAGATTTGTAAGCCTGATGAGCCTAAGATGCATATTTGTTATTGGGATTTGCAGGATATACCCCAAAAATGATTATGGATCCTCAGGATGGAGAGACCACAGCAGATATATCTGCACTGACCTCTACAGTGGGGGTGTACACTTGTTGGCCAGTATGAGTTTACAGCTTCGCCTGTGCCTAGGGTTGCCACGTCTCCCGGATTTCCGGGATTCTCCCGGAATCGGTGGCAACCCTCCAGGAGGCTTTTCCTGTTTCCCGGATTTCGGGATTCTCCCGGAATCCGGATGATTTAAAAAGCCTCTACAGCCTCCCCGAGTCCCCGTTTGTGTAGCGCCGCTCATCTGCCACCGCTGCAGAGCTGCCTGCTCCTACAGACACACTCGCGAGATGATGATGATGATGTCATCATCTCGCAAATCTTTGTCTGCAGAGGCAGCGGCGGTGTGGCCGGGCGGCATGTGGTGAGCTGCATGCTGCCTCACCGTCACTGCTGACAGATCAGCCGGGACTCACTCGTCTGGGACACACTGGTGAGTGCTGTGTTACCCGCCGCATGCACAAGGACTGGGGTGCAGGTAACGCTGACTGTGTGTACAGTACAAGTGCTCCCAGTATAGTTGTGCTTGTGTCAGGTGTGTATAGCTGTCACACAGTGTGTGTGACAGCTACACACACCTGACACAACTATACTGGGACCACTTGTACTGTACATGCATTTACTGCAGGCTAAGATTTGGCTGCCTGCCAGGCCCCCTGTAGGAGAGGCCACACCCACTTGTAAGAGACCACACCAATTAAAGAGGCCACACCCACTTTTCCAGCAGCTCGCACACATTAAAGTCAAAGTGGGGGGGGGGGGGGATCTCCAGTAATCAATTATGATTAAGGTGGCAACCCTACCTCTGCCTGACAGCTAACACCGGGTGACGGACAGTCATTACCCTGACAGTCAAAACCCAGACACTCGGGGTCCCGACAGCCATTGCCTATTCTCCCTTGTTGGGGTCCATGGCCCCATAGAAGGACAATAGAATAGGTGGCGAGCGTAGCGAGCCACCAAATCTGCAAGGAGTTTTGTTGCACTCGCCCCTGCTGTCTGAGTCCGGCCAGTCGGGATCCCGACGTCGGGACCATATACCACCACCCGCTAACACCATATTCAGGTGTTAGTTTATGGGTTACCTTTTGCTGGTTTTGCTACTGCCTGTTTGTACATGCAGGGGAAACTGGAAGCCTCACATATACAATCACTTCTCTCTGATCATCCTAATGGGCTCCTACTGTAGCCCCGGCCTATCCTGGTGACTAAATACATTTGGATTTAGAGATACATGAGTCAGATAAGGCTGAGAAAGAGGTCGCCGTCTATGAAAAATACAATATTATAAATATCTTTTTGTGTTAGTCTGATAATTTTTTTCACGGGCAGTCTGAATTCGCTCCCCCAGACGATGTTTGGGGGTTTGCGCATGCGCGATTATGCATGTTCCGCATGTTAGTGTGGGGACTCACTCAGCGGGGGAAGGCTTGCATTCAGAAGGGATACCAGCAGAGATAGCAAGCACTTACCTGCTCACTAGGCAGAGAATATACGTTGCTTAGTGAGCAGGTCTGAATTGGGCCCCAAATTTCCAGTATTATATATTGCTGCACCTGTGTATAATGCCCACATAAACCCTTGGGATTATATATTTTGTGTGTAAATCTGTCCCTAGTACTAGCCAGTGCCACCTCAGCCAATTACCTCCACGCACTCCACTGCCCATTGGTCATTATAAAAGCAGAATAGGGATGTTGGTTCCTTCTGCAGCTCAATAAGGGTGTTTATGTCGTCACCTGGAGAGAGATGTTTTACATAACATCATTATTCAGATAGCAGGCTCAGGATATACATACTGATACTTATGGTACATTGGGGCAGATGTATTAAGCCTTAACAAGAGATAAATGTAAGGGTGATAAAGAGAGATAAACATCCAGCCAATCACCTGTAAACTGCCATGTTACAGGCTGTGTTTGAAACAAGTCAGTAAGGAGGTGATTGGCTGGATGTTTATCTCTCTTTATCACCCTTACATTTATCTCTTGTTAAGGCTTAATACATCTGCCCCATTGTAACAAGTAAAGGCTGGGACAATTAGGCATGTCATATTTATGTATAAATGTATGAGTATGTGTGTATGTAGGGTCGGTGAAATGAGGAGTCATGCTGGGTAGCACCTGTCTGAAACTTTCTGTAGTTGATCATTTATAACATAAGTAGGTATCCGTTATATGTCATGCCACCATAAATCCATAAATATGCACTACATACACTTACTGTAAGGGTAAAGAAATGGGTGCCGGATGACGCTTCAACAGTGGGAGTCCCGACAGTCAGTATCCCGACATCTGAATCCCGACTGCCGGTGCTCCGACAGGGGGATACCAACACACCGGGGCTATTCTGCCTTGTGGGGGTCCAAAACCCCCATAGTGGGAGAATAGAACCTGAGGCGAGCGCAGCGAGCCCGCAAGGGGATTCTTTGCACTCGCCCCCCTGTCGGAGCACCGGCAGTCGGGATACTGACTGTCGGGATCCCCACTATCGGAGGCGCATACCACACCCAATAAAATGACCACATAAGGTTTTTCCACCTACAGAGTCAACAGATATGGGGAGGGGTGTGGGGGGTTATATTAGATTCACTATACCTTTCCCTCCCAGATTCTCCTCTCCTACCCCTCCTTATGAACTCTCCCTGTATGATGCATATATAATACTGTACATTGTTTCTTACCGTCGTTTGTAGGAATATAGGGAATATGTGAATATGGTCTTCTACCATATATCCCATCGGAAGCTTGGCTTGCGGTCTGTCCCTGCTGATCCTGGTTGAATGTAAATAAAGATAAGTAAGAAGAAGCCTGGGCTGGGAAAATATGGGCAGGAGAGATACGAGATATGGACAATACAGGGTCTAGGGGAATCTCTAGCTGTAGTTTATGTACAGTAAATATAAGATGCCATAAAATACATAAAAAAGGGACATATAGGGAGTGAGAGTATAATGGTAAAGGGACAGAAATAAACCGTTTAGCAATCAAAATGTAACTGGGTTTTACATGACTTGCAGTGGACATGAACATGCCTATTACATGCCTCTCACCTTCCAATCACCCACCACATGATCTTCTCTATGGTGAGTAGATTGGCCAATGCTCGGTAAGATGGAATACTTGTTGAGCTTGTTATCACCTGCCCAGCTTCGGCCGATTGACGCATTAGATAGGTTTTCCCTAACAGATAAAAAGACACAGAGTGAAACCAGTCCCATTACTTCACTTTACACAATCGCGGCCCTTATAGATCCATCTCGCACACGCTGTAAGCTTTTATTATTTTGGATATTATTTAGCCATGCCTAGAGGTACACAAGTGTACAAGCTAAATATACATGATGGGGCTTATGGAATTTATAGTAGAATGTACATGCAAGGTTTTTCCATAATGTGTGTAATATGCAGCGCCACACCACTTAGCTGGCTAATATTCTTTCCAAAATGTCCCAGAATGTGACCACATTAGAGAATTAGAGCAAATTAGTGTGAAAAAGGACCATATCGTACTAGTGTGTGTGTGGGCATTAAGTCCCGTGCAAGTCTTGTGAAGCAATGGTAAGACATAGAGACTTGGGCTAATTCTGAGTTGGGAGTAAAGCAAAGAGAAACAGTACATTTTAAGCCATGTTGTATGTAAAGATGTTTTGGTATTTGGGAGCTATATGCAAAAGCAGACAGTGTTTACCCTGCAGGCAGGCAACCCCCCCCCCCCCCCCCCAAAAGAATGTATTTGACCCCTTGCATTACAACATGGTTTAGGTGCCAAGTTACTTGTTCTTTTCTTGCAACCTAGAACCATCCCCTTTGTTCTCTTGACTTCTCTCTCACCTGAAGCGCCTCTGTATCCCGTCACAGATGGTATTCTCCTGGCTATCAGGTAATAGAGTCTGGCTCGATGTTACCTCAGATTCTTTATTTATCAGTTCCTCCTGTAAGAATAAGGTAACAGAGATAAATGCTTCATCTGAAAAAGGGTAGTAAATAACCCACAGAGGTATATGACAGTCAGGGGAGTTGGTTGAATACTAGGTGGCTCTATCAGGCCCCCAATAATGAATGGTCTTGTTACATAAACCATGTAGAAACTAACATTTCTGCATGTATATTGGTCTCATTAGTGATGATAAATAGGCCCCTTTTGTAAAGTAAGAGAAACTAAGGGCCTGATTCGGACGTGCTAGCGAGTCTGCAAATTTTGCAGATGGATGAAACCATGTGCACTGCAAGTGCGGCAGATGTACAGAGAGAGTTAGATTTTGGGAAGTTATAATGGGTACTTGTTTCCTAGCACGGTGCCAGCGATAAAAATTGTGTCCATCGGGACCTCCCGAATTTGCGTCGATCGCATGCAACCAAATCGCATGCGATGGACACGATTTTTACATTGCTATCAATGTAACATGGTCCCTGAGACCCGATTTTACATTGGCCTTAATGTTAAATGCCCCCCAGACCCCCATTTTTATTGTTTCCCAACCCTGATGGGTCAAATGCCCCCCCCATTGTTAACGCCACCTCACGATCAACGCCAACCCGAAGCGTGGCGAGTGCAGCGAGCCCGCGAGGGGTGGCAGTACGCGTCCTCCGACCTTTTCATACCCCCACTGTCGGCGTGGAGTTGACTTTATATAGTGTGGCGAGCGCAGCGAGGCGAGCAGACGCGCATTACTTCACAGGTATTACGCGCCCCCTGGCGGGGCACGCTGCGCTCGCCACGCTTCGGGCTCGGTGGCTCGCTGCGCTCGCCACACTATATAGAGTCAACTGACGTGTATAGTGGGGGTATGAAAAGGTCGGAGGGCGCGTACCGCCTCCCCTCGCGGGCTCACTGCGCTCGCCACACTTCGGGTTGCTGTTCATCGTGGGGGGGGGCCTTTCTCATGAAAAATACCCATAAGGGTGGGTATACAATGAAAAATCGGGTCCATTGTCCATTTAACATTGCTCCCTATGTAAAATTGCGTCCATCGCATCGGTCGCATCGCATGCCTTAACTTAAGGCATGTGATGGATGCGATTTTTTAATTGTCAGCGAAAAGGCTAAAAACAGTACTGAAATCGCGTTGTATCTTAACTTAAGTTATGCGATCACCTACGACGGGCGCCGTGCTAGGAAACAAGTACCATTATAATGTTTATGTGCATGTTAAATATTGGCTGCTTCATTCTTACAATCCAATTTAGGGGGATATTCAATCCCGGGCGAGCATCTCCCGTCGGGGAGATTCTCACGGGCCCTATTCAATGCTGTCTTCCCCGACAGCATTGAGCAGGGTTTCTCGGCAGAACGAGCCCGACATCACTTGCTGTCGGGCTCGTTCTGCCGAGAACGGCCGGAAAGTGACGAGCTTCAGGCTGCACCTCGCCTTTTCCCGGCCACACCCCCTTTTCGCTCCCCGGCAGGCGGGACATTGAATCCCGCCTGCATGTTCTCGGTTGAGCTGACTGAGAACGGGACTGGGTCACGGCGGTCGAGCAAGCTCGACTGCCGTGACCCTCAGATTGAATACCCCCCTTAGACTTCAGTGTGAACATACCTCACCCAAATCTACTCTCTAGATAAATGTTAGTGCAGCATGGTTTTGTCTTGCTAAAAGGTCTGAATCAGGCCCTAAATACAGTGAGCGTTGTGGGTTCAGAATGGATCAGCTGGAGAAAGAGGTCACTTACTTCCTCTTCCTGAATGCAGGACGGCCTGTCCTCCAGGTCTGTAAGGTCTGTGCCATGAACTGGAATGAGAGGTAAGATATTTGGGCAGCATACACATGGAAGTAATACCATGCCTTATGCGACATTGTAGCAAGGAAGTTTCTTTGTGAGGATAAAGAGGGTGGGACAATTACAGATGTCATATGGATGCGTTTATGAGGGGGGGGGGGGTCACTCTGGTGGCACCTGTTGGCAACTTTCCTACTGTTGATCATTTATGACATGAGCGGGTATATTTCACATGAGAACTTTAGTAATAGTAAGGGTAGGGAAATTACTTCTCCAGAATGTACTTTTATATTTTTGATAAAAACCTACTGAGTACATCTGTGACTAGTCCTACTGGGGACATGATATATAACTGGCACTAAACCAGCGTTGCCTAGTGGGAGGATCCTGTTTATTACCAGAACCTCGCGCTGCCCGGCAAACCTTGATCTTCCTCCCTTTTTTTGCACGTCCTGGAGCGGAATTCTAGACTGCGCTTGCGCGACTCCCTAAATGCCAGAAAGTGGAGAATCGGTAGAAAACGCGACACATGACATCACGTTACTTAGAAGCCGGCCCCAGCAGAGTTGCTCTGACTGATAGGAAAGCGGTCATCGCCCGCCAATGCACTGTCCTCGCACTCCTGCCGCTCAAGCTGTGCATTCCATCAGCATCTGTCAGCCCATCTGAGCCTCCCAAAATCAATTGGGTGCTGACACTGTTGAGCAGGGAGGAAAGGGGACTTACCGGGGCAGAAGAGGTTAAGGCATTTGTGGTCTTCGAACTCCTGCTTCCTCACGTCAGCCTGGCCAGCACTGAGTGAAACTACATCTGCCACTGCATCTGCACCAAGAAGAGAGAGCTCAGACTTCAGAGAAAAGCGGGAGCCTATGTCTGCCAAATTTATGATCTAGGCTCAAGTCCTCCCAGCCTCCGCCAGCCCCAAAAATTAGGTTATAAGTGTGCACTGTGCATAACATGTATATAAGGGATGGAGGGTTTAATAGGTGTGTATATTTACATAAGGGATGTGTGGGGGAGGTGATCAATTTATATAAAGGATGTGAGGGGCATAGGTGTATATGGGGGATGATAAGCATAATATGTATATAAGGGGTGGTGGTGATGGGTGTACATATGTTTATAAGGGGTGTGTGTGGGGTGATGGACGTACATATGTATATAAGGGATGTGGGGGATGATAGGCGTATATTTGGGCTGTGGGGGGGGGGGGGGGGGTAATAGGCATATTTATGTTTATAAGGGATGTGGGGGTTGATAGGTGTATATAGAAATACCAGTGGTGTCAAACTCACGGCCCTCCAACTGTTGTGAAACTACACGTCCCAGCATGCCCTGCCACAGATTTTATATAATGGGTTGCGAAAACTGGCTGGGCATGCTGGGACGTGTAGTTCCACAACAGCTGGAGGGCCATGAGTTTCATACCACTGCCTTACACAAATCTTGGCAGTGTGATGCTATTCGCACTATAGTTTTCACATGCCACTGTAGGACACACCACTCAGTGGCAATAGATACGCCCACACAGTGGGTGGAGCTAGACATGCACTTTGGGTGGAGCATGACATGCCCCCTCAATGACGTTCCTCAAAAATCTCCCTGAAACTCGTTTTTAAAAGTATGTACTAAATATGTGCAAGATAACGATTGCTTGGCATTCACATTCAGTGCCTGACCTAGTACACACTCTTTGATTCATGTTTTAAAACCTTGTTTCATGCACAAATAAAATATATTTGTGTGTATTTCATGTGTTTGATGTGTTTATACAACATAAATTTAAGATTCCTCAAGATACATCATTGAAATATAAAAATATTCCGAAATACGGAATAATCCCTTATCCAAAATGGTACTGGTCCCGAGCATTTTAGATATGGTATATACAACCTGTATTACAATCTGAAACAGACTGGGATTAATATAATCAATTTAAACAATATTAATTATTTAGTAAATTTACAACAATGTGTAATAATTGTTGTATAAATAAAAAATAAAAGTGGGAAAACAAAACTGCTGCATCCAATAATACCCCTTTCACATTGTAAATGCTGGGTCGCACCAAGGATTCGGACACGGGTCTGTCCCGGGAGCGACCCAGCATTTCCGAGGTTCATCATTGGTGGGTGGGGGAGGAGGCAGTGCTTGGATCTGACGCAATCTCTAAGGCTGCCTCCTCCATAGTTTAAATGGGAACTATGTTGCTCGACTCAGGGTACCGACCCGGGATTAACCCTTCTTTTAACCCAGATTGGAATGCCGGGTTGCTGGACCCGTGAAAATTGAAAAGGCCCTTTCACATCTCACCGAGACCTAGGTTGACCCGAAAACAACCCAGAATCGACTTGGGTTATTTTTGTGAGGAGAAAGGGGTATCCATGACCTTTGTAATTAGGTGAGTCTTTCATTGCTGACTTCTAAATCATTTCTTGATTTTAGCTATTCAGCCAATGAAAACAAAAATACACTGCTCACCATACAGAATAACAAGATATATTTTATATTTCAATTGGGATGTCCAGTTGCATTATACAAGCCTTACCAGTGCTTTCCTGGTGTCTGTGTCCTGTGTCTTCAGAATTAGAATTATTCTCCCAAATAGCTTGGGAACCCTGCTAAGAAAAGCAGAGTAGACTGTGGGCCAGATGCGCTAATCTTCAAAAAGTGTTAAAATGGAGAGTGATAAACAGCCAGTCAATTGTCAGACAGGATCTGATTGGTTGTTTATCACTCTCCAATTATAACTTTTTAAAGCTTAGTGTATCTTGCCCTATATCACACAAATTGAATTGCAAAGTATTATTAATACCCCGTTCTCATTGCCTAAAAAACCCGGGTATTTGGCAGGGCGAGCGGTAATTTCCCGTGTCGTGTCTCAGTGTGAACGCGTCCTTTTGAAATTCCCGGGTGTTATGCCCCGGGAATTACACACGGGTTTTTTGCAGGGTTTTTCCTGGGTAAAACACGGGTGTACTTCAGTCTGAACAGCGCAGACACGGGTTTTTCAAACATGATGGAAAAAAAGAAGCTCATTGGCGGATGTGATCAGGTGACGTGACGTCCATTTCATGCTGCGTCTGACGTCCATATGCTGCGTCGAGGAGAGCAGACATGTCGCACTGGAGGGATGAGGATCATTTAACTCCCACAATTCAGCTGTAGGCCCCACGGCATTCTCTTCACCTGTGCAGCATCCGCCATCACCTTTGCAGCGACCACCATCAACGCCTGCATCATCACTACCTGCTGAAGCACTACCAAGCAGTGTGCTTGGAAAAAACAGGCCACTTTATATGACATCATCCTCAGCCAGCCAATAACAGCTGCTTTCTAAAACAGCCAATCACAGCTACTTTTTCAACAGCCAATCAAAGCTGCTTTTATATTCACACACTTGTTGGCAGGGCAGACCAGGGGAAGCAGTGTGAACGCGTCATACACGGGAATTTCCCGGGTTTAAGGTGCTGTATGAACGGGGTAGAAAAGTATCCATTCTCTGTGCCCCGCCAAAAACCCGGCAAGAAAAACCCGGGATTTTGCAGGGGCGGCAATGAGAACATGGTATAAATTACTTATTTTAATGCCAGCCTTAATGGGTACGTTATGGGCGATTTAGGCTTCCCTTTTGCTGTACTGAGATGACTGACTGCACTATAATCAAGTGGAGCTCCAGGTGTTTTATTACTTTCTCTTGGTGTGCTTTATTAGTTTTCTATATGGCCTGTGTGATTTATTTCCTAGTTGTGCAATGTTTGGGTTATTTTGTCCTATTTGTGCTAATCAGTGGCTGTTTTTACCTATGGGCTGCAGGACTGCAACCCCTCCAGATAAAATCCACCACTGTGTTCTGAATAAGTGAAGCCAGATGCAGTCGGGGAGACTGCACTGGCTTCACTCTGATTGGCAGTGACTTCCTATTGGAAGTTCGATCTGCCAGTCACCCAAGGCAGTCCCATTGGGACGTGTTCCCTCCCTCCTGGATGGCTGCTACGGCTGCAGGCCGATAATGCACATGCGCAGGTTCCGGTGCCTGTCATCTGCCGTGTACAGGCGTCGGGTCCGTATTTTATTCTATGGACTGCTGCCGAAGCCTATGTACTTTATTATTTTCCTGCTTTATTATTGTCCTTTCATGTTGTTTGTGTGTGTGTGTTCTATTTTTCCTGCAAGGGCCAATGTGTTGTGTTGTTTTTGTTTGTTTTCCTGTTATGGGCAATTGTGTTTTATTACTAAGGATTCCATATTGAGTGATGCATAATGAAAAGGGAACCCACATTTACATAAGCATTACACCTAGAATTAATTATTACAAACAACACATCTAAAAGTATTTATATCCGTTATGCATGCCAAGAGTCCAGTTCTAGGCTCAGATTGACCGATCTGAAAGAAAATGCCCCCTGGCAATTACACTACACAGAAAGTATGGTATAACTGTATATAGATTTTAACCCTGTATTGGTTTAGCATTCAGGCACCAAACAATGTTAAAAAAATGAGCAGTGAGACTCTGCTGCTGCGAAGCATGGCGTTCCAGATAAGAGGGAGTAGCCTGACTAAAAGGGGGCGTGACCTCGCTCGGATGACACTCATGCTGTCATGATTATGGGGGCAGGCCAGCGCTCTAAGACTTCCTGGCCATGAATAGACACAAAGTGGAGTAGCGAGTGCCGGGGGCTTTCACAAAAACCATCACAAACACACCGCATATAGAAAGCGGCAACAACTTTGAACAACACTAATTGCATCAGTTATGTACACTATAGGGCTTACGTAATAGCCTGTGAGCTGCACCTCGCTTTAGAAACTCCAGTGAATCTGCCCAACCTGTTTTTGGTGTTTAAAAATATTCCCCACAGTGTACAGCCCACATCTAAAAGTATTTATATCCGTTATGCTTTCCCTTGTGGGCCCTCATACTTTAGATCAGGGGTGGGCAATTATTTCAGCTTGGGGGCCACTTAATACTTCCAGCAGTTATTCAAGGGCCACACTCCAGAAATAGGGGGTAGTGGTCACTCAAAAGGGGGTGTGTCTTTGACTGTATTGTAGCACACCATATACCCCTTTTACACATGCAACACAATAGTAGGCCCCTTATACTTGCCCCTTACATTAATAATTCCACACACCAGCTCCCCCTTAGTGATTCCATACACCTGCCCCCATTAGTAATGCCACACATGCCCCTCACATTTCCACATACCAGCTCCCCCTTAGTTATTCCACACACCTGCCCCCATTAGTAATGACACACACATGCCCCTATTTAGATATTTTTTATGCCAATATTTAGATATTCCAAACACCTGCACACCAACCTTAACAAATAGTGCCGATTGTAGCCCTACGCAGTCACAGCGACTCACCCATCCTCGGCAGCGGTGCTGTGGCTGTAGTAGCATGGGCAAGAGATGGTCACATCTCCTGACTGACCCAGCCCTGCTGTATCGGTGTCCGATGGCGGCTGTGTGTGTGCGACTTAGTCCTTTGGCCTTTTGCACCTGGTGCCGGCTGTGCACAGGCTGAGCACCGGCTACACAGGACTACGCCGTGCGCACACACAGCCGCCATCAGACACACATACAGCAGTGCCGAGCGGCAGGACACCGAGATGCGACCCGCCTGTTGCCCACCCCTGCCTTAGACAGTCGGTAAATACCCAGTTTGTTGTATCACTGGGGCAGATGTATTAAGCCTTAACAAGAGATAAATGCAAGGGTGATAAAGAGAGATAAACATCCAGCCAATCACCTGCTAACTGCCATGTTACAGGCTGTGTTTGAAAAAAGTCAGTAAGGAGCTGATTGGCTGGACATTTATCTCTCTTTTTCACCCTTGCATTTAACTCTTGTTAAGGCTAAATACATCTGCCCCCACGTCTCCTATTGTAAAGTGCAATGGAATATGCTGCGCTATATAAGAAACTGTTAATAAATAATGGGTAAAGGGGCTTAGAGGAAGATATTTACACCTACATTTTCAATGAATTTCATTTAGCAATGTGCATTTTTATTGCAAGTTGACTAGGCTAGTAAATAACATTGGAATTACAGCACTAATTTTTCTTTACCTTATTCACGGTGTCCATATTGTCCAGATGTCGCGGACACTTATCTGTCACAGTAAGGATGTTATTGTACTGTATACTTGTCTTCTCCTCGTCAGTAGCCATCCCAGCCGGGGGCTCATGCTGTATACTACTGGTCTTGTCCTCAGTAGCCATCCCAGCCGGGGGCTCATGCTGTATACTCCTGGTCTTCACCTCCTCTGTAGCCATCCCAGCCGGGGGCTCATCCTGTATATTACTGGTCTTGTCCTCTGTAGCCATCCCAGCCGGGGGCTCATACAGGCTCCAGTCTCCCTCAGGAATGGTGATTTTGTTCTCCTTTATGTCTAGGTGCTGGAGAATGGCGTATATCACGGTTTGCAGGGCCCTGCAATTAATTTCTCCTGGCGTAGATGTATTAGTGGCTATTTGCGCCAACTCATTAAGGGTTATTACCCTTGCCATTATTTTAGTCCCTGGTGTAGATCTGTACCAGGTGATGAAATATAACTAGAAATTAGTTATAATTTTTGACTTTAGATCAAATCTATAGCAATAACTCACTGTCAGAAAAATACAACCTCTCTCCTCTGTACCAACTGACGCACTGCTAGCCTCTGGCCACAACATGTGACATCACGAGTGGCAGTTTGTAGGCAGCAGCAGCAGCAGCATGGCACAGTGTAAACATATAAAGCGACAGTAACAGAAATTACATGAGGCTGTCCTTTGTTACCTGAGGGAAATACAGATGCCTGATTCCACAGTTTTGAATAAATCACTGTAAAATTAGTATCAGTTTAAGAAAAATAAATCCTTGTTCTAGGGTGCAGGCTTTATGGTGTTGGTTCATTTTAACCTAAAAGCCCATGTACATCTTATAGATATACTACTGGCACAAGTTATTTATATAGCACACACGTTCAACAGCTCTTCACAGAAAATATCTGGCCAATCACATAACAGGTATAGCCCCGCTAGTAGACCTAGGTCAGATGGAGACGACCGGTGGCTCTCCAATTGTGAAACTACACGCTTTGCCACAGTTTTACTAATAGGCAGCGTTAAAACTGTGGCACAGCATGCTGGGACGTGTAGTTTCAGTACTTGTTTCCTAGCACGGCGCCCACGATATTACATTGTATGGCATCTCATCGCATGCGGGCATATGGCATGCGATGCGATTAAAAATAGTATAAGCCCCTATACGATTTTAAATTGTATAAGCACCCTAATGGGTGATTATAATGTGAAATACACCCCCACGCCACCCCCACTATCAATGCCAACCCGAAGCGTGGCGAGCACAGCGAGCCCGTGAGGGGCGGCGGTACGCGTCCTCCGACCTTTTCATACCCCCACTATCCACGTCGGCATGTAGCTGACTTTAGATAGTGTGGTGAGCGCAGCGAGCCACCGAGCCCGAAGCATGGCGAGGGGGCGTGTATTACTTCACATGTATTCTGCGGCCCCTCGCGGGGCACGTTGGCTCGCTGCGCTTGCTACACTATCTAAAATCAACTCCACGCCGACGTGGATAGTGGGGGTATGAAAAGGTTAGAGAATGCGTACCGCCGCCCCTCGCGGGCTCGCTTCTGGTTGGCGTGGATAGTGTGGGTGCTTTTAACATTGTAAGCAACCATTACGGTGCTTATACAATTAATAATCTTATAGGGGGGCCATATAACATTGAAAGCACCCATTAGGGTGCTTATACACTTTAAAATTGTATACCATCGCATTGTATGCCATATACAATGGTATACAATTTTAACATTGTATGACATCGGGGGCCATCGCGTCGCATCGCATACCATTGTATGCCTTATGGTATGCGATGCGATGGGCGCCGTGCTAGGAAACCAGTACCGTAGTTTCACTACAGCTGGAGAGCCACAGGTTGCCTCCTCCTGACCTAGGAGTATTGGTCCTATTTGAAGCATCAAATGCTACTTCTAATATATTTGTTGCAGAATATAGATACTGGATTTGTGCTGTTGGTCCCAGCTATCATGGGTTGGGATCATTCGGTCGACCAAATGTTTGTCGACAGTCATTAGGTCGACACCATTGGGTCGACATGGTACAAGGTCGACAGGTGTCTAGGTTGACATGGGACAAGGTCTATACAGAAATTTGGTGAGTAAAAGATTGCGCTATAAGCAGCTTTTTAGTTACAGGTGATAGGGAAGAGAAGGTAACACCAGCCCTCTGACAGGATCACAATTGGAGAAAAAATAGCAAGTGGGAAAAGCGCTAATTAAATATTCAATTTCATTAGCGCTTTTTTTCACTCGGGTGTAGGGGTATTTTTTCTCCAAATGGGTTAGGTCGACATGGGGTTTTTCACTGTTTTTTTTTACTTGAATGTCGACACAGTCAACATGGACACAGTTTGAAGTGCACCACATCCCCTCGCTGCGCTCACAATGCTTCGGGCACGGTGCCTAACTATGCTCAACACACTCTTTTATTCTCCCACCACGCCCTATTGGATGGTAGGGCAGGGAATACCGCCTGTCGGCACATGTCGGCTTAGACAACCGTGAAAAACCCCATGTCAACCTTTTGACTGTCGACCTAACGCATGTCGACCTAGACACCTTTCGACCATGTTCCATGTCGACTTAGATACCTGTCGACATTGAGCTATGTCGACCTTGCTGTATGTCGACCCAACGGTGTCTGCCTAATGACTGTCAACCAACATTAGGTTGACCATTCAACCGTATCCCGCTATCACACTAAACTGATCATGGTGCCAAATGTAAGAAGCAACAGCAAATCTGGAAAGAAATATATAGTACTTTTAGACACATCCTAGAATTTAGGCTGATGTGCTTTATATGAGAGAGTATGTTAGACTATTACAGTGCTGCTTGTCAGTCTCTGTCTATCCATAGTCGCTACAACTATGATTACATAAACCATACTATTTAATAATGCAATATCGTATGCAACCAACTTATTTCCCGAGGTCACTGGATGCTGCAAACCATAATTGCCTACCTTGGCACCTACCAGTAGAAGCCCAGAGAGGAGACCTTGCTTGCCACTTTAGGCTGGGCTATCAGTCACTAGGCCATGCTCCCAAAATGTAGTGATGCTCCGGACTAAAGAAAATAGGCGTCATTAAGCCCCACCCTCCCGTTTCGTGTAAAATCACCTCATCCTGCATGGGTCATTAGGAAGTGGAAGGGATGTGGGAAATCTGCGGAGAACTATATGCACTAAACATACCTTACTAGCTTCGCAGTCCAGTAGTCCTCAGAACTTCAGTGAATGATAAGAATCATTTATTTTTTTCTTTATTTAGTGAAAGTGTTGCTATGCTACTTATTGAAAATAATTTTTCGGGAACACGCCTACCCTGTCCATCTCAAGTATCTATCAGTGACTGTTTGATAAAGCCCAGAACACATGGGGCAGTTTCAGCCATAATTGCCAGGGATATGGTCACTGAGGGGTTTATTCTAGTTCATTCTTTCTGACAAAATCCTTCTTAGATGGACAAAACCATGTGCACTGCAGGGGGGCAGATGTAACATGTGCAGAGAGAATTAGATTTGGGTGAGTTATTTTGTTTCTGTGCAGGGAAAATACTGACTGCATGATTTTACACTTCAATATAGATCTCACTTTGAAGAAAAACCCCACCCAAATCTAATTCTCTCTGCACAAGTTACATCTGCCCCACCTGCAGTGCACATGGTTTTGTCCATCTAAGAAGGATTTTGTCAGAAAGAATGGACAAGAATAACCCCCTGAGTGACCATATCCCTGTGTGTATGGGTCACCGGCCGCACGCTCCTGTGACCGGCCCTGGGGTGGTTGCATGCTCCTGGGACCAGTGGCTTCCCCCGGCAGAGTCTCTCTTTTTATCAGCGACCATCTCTGGTTGTTAATGGAAACGGGACACTTAGCAATATGATCGCTGAGCAATATTATGCCAATATTGCTCAGCGATCATATTGCTCCATGTGTAGGGGTTAAGACCTGCTCATCCACCTCTACTACATTTATACTGGGTTTTGATTTATGGATTTTCTGACTTCTAATCACTTATTTCTTTACAAAAGATGATGTTTTCCCCCCATGTTCTCCCCTTTCTTCCTGCATGCTTCCTCACCTACCTTTTTTATATACCACTTACTGCCGTAATGTCATGTCCCAGAAGAGCCCCGGGCCTGTCCACAGTTACCTACTGGATGTGAGGTAGGATGTGCCTGGTGCAGAAGCAGCTGCTGGGGAATCTACCCCCTGTTTGCAGCTTATTGGGTGAGCATGGGTTGACAGTGGTCTAGATCTAAAGTGAATAGGTCAACCACTATCGGTCGACAAGCAAAATGTTGACATGTCAATGGTTTTTTCATGATTTTTTTTTTTTTAAACTGACGACTTTCTTCATGAACCAAGTGGGCATAGAGGGGGAATATAATTATGTGCCTGAAGCATGGCGAGTGCAGCGGTACCCTAATATGGTGTCTATGTTGGCAGGTGTCAACACACACCGCAAAAAGCATGAAAAACTTGTTGACCATTTCCATGTTTACCTTTTTCCTTCTTTCGACCTTTTTGTCAATGTTGATATTTTTCATGTCCTGCCCTATTGCCTGTCGAAATGAGACCCTGTCAACCTAATAATCGACACTCCTACCAGCAGGTCCCGAAATCCACTAATGTGTTCCACCACTTGGGATGTGGGCAGCGTTGCATGGTCCTATGGAGTGCATTCACCAGCATCCCCTGCCTGCTGCAGCTCCGGACCCTCTCGTCTTCACTGCTGGGCTGCATAGATGAATAAATACATTTTCGAACAAAACCCACTATATATACACGGGTGCGATATTTATTAAAATCAGAGTAACACCGTGGAGGTCTTTTTGCTGTATATGAGGCATAACTGTGGCTTACACATGGAAGCATTTATTCAGGAGTCCGCTATGATGCATGGTATGAGAATTTTACACCAAAAATGTCAAAATGTTCTGAACCAACATTACTCCCTACCCATTCTCTTGCCCCGGTCACCTCCCTCACACACATACCCAGGCCCTGCTCCAGCCATTTCCCTCACACCCTAGTCACAAACCTCTCATGCATATATGCTCAGGCGTCATCCTCCTATATCCTAGCCCTGCCCCCTCTGTCTCTCTCTCACACACATATTCCCCAGTCACCTACTTCTCAACATGGACACAGTTTGAAGTGCACCACATCCCCTCGCTGCGCTCACAATGCTTCGGGCACGGTGCCTAACTATGCTCAACACACTCTTTTATTCTCCCACCACGCCCTATTGGATGGTAGGGCAGGGAATACCGCCTGTCGGCACATGTCGGCTTAGACAACCGTGAAAAACCCCATGTCAACCTTTTGACTGTCGACCTAACGCATGTCGACCTAGACACCTTTCGACCATGTTCCATGTCGACTTAGATACCTGTCGACATTGAGCTATGTCGACCTTGCTGTATGTCGACCCAACGGTGTCTGCCTAATGACTGTCAACCAACATTAGGTTGACCATTCAACCGTATCCCGCTATCACACTGAACTGATCATGGTGCCAAATGTAAGAAGCAACAGCAAATCTGGAAAGAAATATATAGTACTTTTAGACACATCCTAGAATTTAGGCTGATGTGCTTTATATGAGAGAGTATGTTAGACTATTACAGTGCTGCTTGTCAGTCTCTGTCTATCCATAGTCGCTACAACTATGATTACATAAACCATACTATTTAATAATGCAATATCGTATGCAACCAACTTATTTCCCGAGGTCACTGGATGCTGCAAACCATAGTTGCCTACCTTGGCACCTACCAGTAGAAGCCCAGAGAGGAGACCTTGCTTGCCACTTTAGGCTGGGCTATCAGTCACTAGGCCATGCTCCCAAAATGTAGTGATGCTCCGGACTAAAGAAAATAGGCGTCATTAAGCCCCACCCTCCCGTTTCGTGTAAAATCACCTCATCCTGCATGGGTCATTAGGAAGTGGAAGGGATGTGGGAAATCTGCAGAGAACTATATGCACTAAACGGTACTTATGTATTATCTGGGCTCCCATGTTAAATGCACCTAATTTTTTCATACCCCTACTATCCAATTACGCATGGAGTTGATTTTATATAGTGTGGCGAGCGCAGCGAGCCACCGTGCCCGAAGCGTGGCGAGCGCAGCGAGCCCCGCGAGGGGATGCGGTCTCATAAGAAAAACGGGAGCCCAGATATTACATAAGTACCCACTAAACATACCTTACTAGCTTCGCAGTCCAGTAGTCCTCAGAACTTCAGTGAATGATAAGAATCATTTATTTTTTTCTTTATTTAGTGAAAGTGTTGCTATGCTACTTATTGAAAATCATTTTTCAGGAACACGCCTACCCTGTCCATCTCAAGTATCTATCAGTGACTGTTTGATAAAGCCCAGAACACATGGGGCAGTTTCAGCCATAATTGCCAGGGATATGGTCACTGAGGGGTTTATTCTAGTTCATTCTTTCTGACAAAATCCTTCTTAGATGGACAAAACCATGTGCACTGCAGGGGGGCAGATGTAACATGTGCAGAGAGAATTAGATTTGGGTGAGTTATTTTGTTTCTGTGCAGGGAAAATACTGACTGCATGATTTTACACTTCAATATAGATCTCACTTTGAAGAAAAACCCCACCCAAATCTAATTCTCTCTGCACAAGTTACATCTGCCCCACCTGCAGTGCACATGGTTTTGTCCATCTAAGAAGGATTTTGTCAGAAAGAATGGACTAGAATAACCCCCTGAGTGACCATATCCCTGTGTGTATGGGTCACCGGCCGCACGCTCCTGTGACCGGCCCTGGGGTGGTTGCATGCTCCTGGGACCAGTGGCTTCCCCCGGCAGAGTCTCTCTTTTTATCAGCGACCATCTCTGGTTGTTAATGGAAACGGGACACTTAGCAATATGATCGCTGAGCAATATTATGCCAATATTGCTCAGCGATCATATTGCTCCATGTGTAGGGGTTAAGACCTGCTCATCCACCTCTACTACATTTATACTGGGTTTTGATTCATGGATTTTCTGACTTCTAATCACTTATTTCTTTACAAAAGATGATGTTTTCCCCCCATGTTCTCCCCTTTCTTCCTGCATGCTTCCTCACCTACCTTTTTTATATACCACTTACTGCCGTAATGTCATGTCCCAGAAGAGCCCCGGGCCTGTCCACAGTTACCTACTGGATGTGAGGTAGGATGTGCCTGGTGCAGAAGCAGCTGCTGGGGAATCTACCCCCTGTTTGCAGCTTATTGGGTGAGCATGGGTTGACAGTGGTCTAGATCTAAAGTGAATAGGTCAACCACTATCGGTCGACAAGCAAAATGTTGACATGTCAATGGTTTTTTCATGATTTTTTTTTTTTTAAACTGACGACTTTCTTCATGAACCAAGTTGGCATAGAGGGGGAATATAATTATGTGCCTGAAGCATGGCGAGTGCAGCGGTACCCTAATATGGTGTCTATGTTGGCAGGTGTCAACACACACCGCAAAAAGCATGAAAAACTTGTTGACCATTTCCATGTTTACCTTTTTCCTTCTTTCGACCTTTTTGTCAATGTTGATATTTTTCATGTCCTGCCCTATTGCCTGTCGAAATGAGACCCTGTCAACCTAATAATCGACACTCCTACCAGCAGGTCCCGAAATCCACTAATGTGTTCCACCACTTGGGATGTGGGCAGCGTTGCATGGTCCTATGGAGTGCATTCACCAGCATCCCCTGCCTGCTGCAGCTCCGGACCCTCTCGTCTTCACTGCTGGGCTGCATAGATGAATAAATACATTTTCGAACAAAACCCACTATATATACACGGGTGCGATATTTATTAAAATCAGAGTAACACCGTGGAGGTCTTTTTGCTGTATATGAGGCATAACTGTGGCTTACACATGGAAGCATTTATTCAGGAGTCCGCTATGATGCATGGTATGAGAATTTTACACCAAAAATGTCAAAATGTTCTGAACCAACATTACTCCCTACCCATTCTCTTGCCCCGGTCACCTCCCTCACACACATACCCAGGCCCTGCTCCAGCCATTTCCCTCACACCCTAGTCACAAACCTCTCATGCATATATGCTCAGGCGTCATCCTCCTATATCCTAGCCCTGCCCCCTCTGTCTCTCTCTCACACACATATTCCCCAGTCACCTACTTCTCAACATGGACACAGTTTGAAGTGCACCACATCCCCTCGCTGCGCTCACAATGCTTCGGGCACGGTGCCTAACTATGCTCAACACACTCTTTTATTCTCCCACCACGCCCTATTGGATGGTAGGGCAGGGAATACCGCCTGTCGGCACATGTCGGCTTAGACAACCGTGAAAAACCCCATGTCAACCTTTTGACTGTCGACCTAACGCATGTCGACCTAGACACCTTTCGACCATGTTCCATGTCGACTTAGATACCTGTCGACATTGAGATATGTCGACCTTGCTGTATGTCGACCCAACGGTGTCTGCCTAATGACTGTCAACCAACATTAGGTTGACCATTCAACCGTATCCCGCTATCACACTGAACTGATCATGGTGCCAAATGTAAGAAGCAACAGCAAATCTGGAAAGAAATATATAGTACTTTTAGACACATCCTAGAATTTAGGCTGATGTGCTTTATATGAGAGAGTATGTTAGACTATTACAGTGCTGCTTGTCAGTCTCTGTCTATCCATAGTCGCTACAACTATGATTACATAAACCATACTATTTAATAATGCAATATCGTATGCAACCAACTTATTTCCCGAGGTCACTGGATGCTGCAAACCATAGTTGCCTACCTTGGCACCTACCAGTAGAAGCCCAGAGAGGAGACCTTGCTTGCCACTTTAGGCTGGGCTATCAGTCACTAGGCCATGCTCCCAAAATGTAGTGATGCTCCGGACTAAAGAAAATAGGCGTCATTAAGCCCCACCCTCCCGTTTCGTGTAAAATCACCTCATCCTGCATGGGTCATTAGGAAGTGGAAGGGATGTGGGAAATCTGCGGAGAACTATATGCACTAAACATACCTTACTAGCTTCGCAGTCCAGTAGTCCTCAGAACTTCAGTGAATGATAAGAATCATTTATTTTTTTCTTTATTTAGTGAAAGTGTTGCTATGCTACTTATTGAAAATAATTTTTCAGGAACACGCCTACCCTGTCCATCTCAAGTATCTATCAGTGACTGTTTGATAAAGCCCAGAACACATGGGGCAGTTTCAGCCATAATTGCCAGGGATATGGTCACTGAGGGGTTTATTCTAGTTCATTCTTTCTGACAAAATCCTTCTTAGATGGACAAAACCATGTGCACTGCAGGGGGGCAGATGTAACATGTGCAGAGAGAATTAGATTTGGGTGAGTTATTTTGTTTCTGTGCAGGGAAAATACTGACTGCATGATTTTACACTTCAATATAGATCTCACTTTGAAGAAAAACCCCACCCAAATCTAATTCTCTCTGCACAAGTTACATCTGCCCCACCTGCAGTGCACATGGTTTTGTCCATCTAAGAAGGATTTTGTCAGAAAGAATGGACTAGAATAACCCCCTGAGTGACCATATCCCTGTGTGTATGGGTCACCGGCCGCACGCTCCTGTGACCGGCCCTGGGGTGGTTGCATGCTCCTGGGACCAGTGGCTTCCCCCGGCAGAGTCTCTCTTTTTATCAGCGACCATCTCTGGTTGTTAATGGAAACGGGACACTTAGCAATATGATCGCTGAGCAATATTATGCCAATATTGCTCAGCGATCATATTGCTCCATGTGTAGGGGTTAAGACCTGCTCATCCACCTCTACTACATTTATACTGGGTTTTGATTTATGGATTTTCTGACTTCTAATCACTTATTTCTTTACAAAAGATGATGTTTTCCCCCCATGTTCTCCCCTTTCTTCCTGCATGCTTCCTCACCTACCTTTTTTATATACCACTTACTGCCGTAATGTCATGTCCCAGAAGAGCCCCGGGCCTGTCCACAGTTACCTACTGGATGTGAGGTAGGATGTGCCTGGTGCAGAAGCAGCTGCTGGGGAATCTACCCCCTGTTTGCAGCTTATTGGGTGAGCATGGGTTGACAGTGGTCTAGATCTAAAGTGAATAGGTCAACCACTATCGGTCGACAAGCAAAATGTTGACATGTCAATAGTTTTTTCATGATTTTTTTTTTTGATTTGAAAAGTTTTTTATTGATTTTTCATGAATTATGAAAATGATAAATACATCGATATACATTTATAGATGGATGTTGTACAGATTAACATAAACATAGCCGGAACTAATACAGCAGTAAGCGCGGTCCCAGTCTAGACTCGGCTTTTCATTGTATATTAACGTTACTTCTAACAATTTAACATTGAATCCCGTGTGGGCGGCATAAAGTCTGGATATTCTGATTTGAGTATTATATTTTTCTTTGAATTTTCTACATTTTATCCTTAAACAAGATAGAGATAAGAAGGGGCTGCTTAGCATCAGAGGCAAATGTAGGAGTATGCATCGATGATGAAATGACAAACAGATAGAAGTAGACTAGACAAGACATGACAGGAGAAGGGAGGAAGATATTCGGGGGGGGGGATGGGGGGTAGAGGAGGAATGGAGGAGCGTTTAATAGGATTTGTTGTGTCAAAATTAGGTATTGGAGATATTGTGCTTCAGATCCGGATGTTTCCTGAGGTGGGGGAAATTATTCAGTTAGATGTGTCATGACTTGGGCTTTTTGGGTCGGGTCCAGGGATTCTATGTATGGTCTCCATTTGTTAAAGAAGGATATTTTATGATCGTATAAGCCGAGCATTAAGGTTCTTTTATCAAATAGGAGGATTTGATATAATTTGCTTCTTAGTTCGCTCAATGTTGGGGATGTGGTTGCAATCCAGTGGGTGAGTATGATTTTTTTTGCTAACGTGAGGATAATGATTATGAGTGGGATATGTTTCGATGCTGGTGGGGGTATTTCCCAGTTTTGGAAGTTTAGACAGAGACATGCTAGCTTGTCTGGTTGTAGGTTGAGATTCAGGAGGGAGTTTATGAAGTGAAGAGTCTTGCGCCAGAATTTTAGAATTTTTGTACAGGCCCACATGCAGTGCAGGAATTTTGCATTGCTCATTCTACATTTATAACATTCGCCTGTGGCCTCTAAGGCCATATGCTTGCTTTGAGCTGGGGCTATGTAAAGGCGATGAATAGTTTTAAAGTGAACCTCTTGCAGGTAAGAGGATTGTAGTGTTTGTAAAGACTTTTGGTAGTTAGAGAAGAGTATCTCAGGTGAGGTCACGTCTGCAACATCTTTTTCCCATGATAGGCTGAGTGTTATCTGGGATTTATTTGGGAACTTGGCAAGCAGGATGTCATATATGAGAGAAGTTTTAAATCTGGAGTGGTGTAAGGTCATAAAGGTCTGCTCTAGGGGGTCTGGTTGGTTGGGGGATACTATGTTCTTGTTTATTGAGTTAACATAATGGCGAGTTTGTAAGTACATATAGAATTGGTTTTTTCGTAGGTTATATTTGTCTTGTAATGTCTGGAAGGTGAGGAAGATTCCCCCTGGGTCGAAGAGTTTGGTGGCAATATCTAGTCCTTTCTGCTGCCATTCTTTGTATTGTGTGTTAGTGAGGGAGGGGGGGAAGTTGGGGTTTCCCCATATTGGGACAAAAGGAGAGATATGTGGGTCTCTTTGGAGTTTTCTGTTGATCAAGGTCCATGCATTATACGTGCTTTTAAAGAGAATGTGGTTTTGGATGTGATGGGGGATTTTTGACAGAGGAGAGTGGAGTAATGCACTAGGGGAGAAGGGATGGAAGATATTTTCATCTAAACTAGGATCTGTATACGTGTCGTTGTTGTAGAGCCAGTCTGTTATGTATCTAAATTGAATGGAATGAGAGTAGTATAGGAAATTGGGGATTTTAAGCCCTCCTTGATGTTTAGGGCGCATTAATCTGGCTAGGGACATTCTGGGTTTTTTCCCTGCCCACAAGAATTTAGACATTATTTTCTCTAGAGTGCGTAGGTCTGCGTTAGGGATAATGCAAGGAATCAACTGTAATTGGTAGAATATTTTAGGGAATATGATGCTTTTAAGGGTAGCTGCTCTACCCAATAGAGAGATTGGTAGTTTTGTCCATACTTCAAGTTGTGAGGTGATTTTATGGATTAGTGGTGTAAGGTTTGCTTTATACATGGTAATTGGGGTCTTGGTTATATTAATACCTAGATATTTTATGCTGTCAGGTTGTATTTTGAATTGGGAGATGGTGGGGTGAATGGTCATATTTGTCGGTAGGGGCGTCAGGGGTAGAATTTCGGTTTTGTCAATATTTATTTTGTATCCTGATACGGGGCCGAAAGAGTTGATTAGAGTCATTATGGCAGGGATGGAAGTAAGAGGGTCGGATACGAATAGCAGTAAGTCGTCTGCGAAAAGTGCTAGTTTTAGCTCCTCGTTTCGGATGTTAATCCCTTTGTACGCTTGAGAGGATCTAAGTGCAATGGTGAGAGGTTCGATGGCTATTGCAAATAATAAAGGAGACAGGGGGCAGCCCTGTCTCGTGCCTCTCTGTATCTCAAAGGGGGGGGATAGGTAGCCATTGCAAGCTATTTGGGACGTGGGGTTGTTATACAGGGTTTGGAGGAAATGGATGAATTGTTGGGGTATGCCAAAGTTTGACATGGTGTGAAAGAGATGTGTCCATCTCACCATGTCAAACGCTTTTTCAGCGTCGACTGCTAGTATTAGTTTGGGGGTGGAGTCTGAGGTATGCGTGGTTGTATGTTGAGTAACTGCTAATACTTTCCTCACATTTCTGACTGAGTGGCGGCCAGATATGAACCCGGTTTGGTCCCGGTGTATAATGTGAGGGAGGATAGGGTTCAACCTGTCAGCTAGAATTTTTGTTAGCAACTTGTAGTCGCAGTTAAGTAAGGAAATCGGGCGATAGGAGCCTGGGAGAGAGAGGTCTCTCCCTGGTTTGGGGATCAGTTTGATGGTTGCTGAATTAAAGTATAGGGGTATGGTTTTGTTCGCTAATATTGAGTTGAAAACTGAAGTGAGGATGGGGGCTAGTCTGTCTGGGTACATTTTGTAGAAGTCTCCTGAAAACCCATCTGGGCCCGGAGCTTTTGCAGTTTTCAAGGTTTTGATTGCTTTTGTTACTTCGGTGACCGTTATAGGGTTTGTTAGTTTAAGTGCTAGTTCGTTAGGGAGTTGTGGGTAGTTTAATTTATCCCATAAGTTTGATTTCTGTGGATCAGATGTAGTGTCCTCTGTGGAGTTTGGAGATGGGGGGGGAGGAATGTGGGCAGAGTAGATGTTTTTGTAGAAGTCTGACATGACTTGGGAGATCTGGGCGTTAGAGGAAGTAAGTTCTCCATTTGGGGTTTTTAGATGGTGGACTACCATAGGGGTGCGAGTGGAATTTAATATTGTGGAGAGCAATTTGCCTGTTTTATTCCCTAGTTTATGATATTTATAGTTGGCTATAAATTGGCTTTTATCTGACATGGATTGCAATATGTCCTCCATTGAGGATTTAGCCTGCAGGTATTTGGATTTGTTTGTGTGGGTCGGAGTTTTGAGATATGTGGAATAAGAGTCCTCTAGTGTTTTCTGAGCTGTTTTATATGATTGAGTTAGTTTTTTTTTTTGTTCTCTCTCATATTTCATAATTATCCCCCGCATAACTACTTTAGCTGTCATCCAAAAGAGAGTGGGGTTAGTTGCTAGATAGTTTTCATGAGTGGTATGATATTCTTCCCAAGCTGCTGTAAATTGTTCGCGAAAGGGGGGGGAGGTAGCGAGGTGGGAGGGGAATTTCCAGGATCGGTATGGGGAGGATTCTTTAGATAACTGTAGAGAAATATGTATTAGTGCATGATCTGAGATGATGATAGGATGGATTTTTGCTGTAGTAATTTGGGGTATCAGATTGGTGGAGATAAATATATAATCGATACGTGAGAAGGTGTGGTGGGCTGCCGAAAGGCATGTATATTCTCTTTGGGTTGGGTGTTGTTCTCTCCATATGTCTGTGAGCTGTAGGGACTTTGCGAGGAAAGGAATATTAATCTTAGGGGTGTTTCTGGTTTTGGTGTGTATGTTAGAGCGGTCTAGGGTGGGGTGGGCTGTAAGGTTGAAGTCCCCACATAGGATTAGGGGGGTGGCAGCGTATGGGGTGAGTAAACTAATTATTTTCTTAAAGAAGAGTTTTGAGTATGTATTGGGTGCGTAAATAGAGCATATGACGTACTGCTTGTCTTTTATTTTGGCTTCTATGATGAGATACCTGCCCTCAGGGTCGGGTTGTGCCGACGTGACCTCTATCGGAAGGGATCTAGAGGCCAGTATCACTATGCCTCTTGATTTTGAATTGTATGGAGCCGAGGCCAGGACCCTCCACTTCAGCATCTGGAGTTTTAAAATTTCTGGGGGGAGTAAGTGTGTTTCTTGTAAGCACGCTATGTCTAGTGTGTGTTTTTGGAGATACATCAATACCTTACGGCGTTTAGCTGGTGAGTGTAGACCACCGACATTTATAGTGCCAATTTTGATTTCAGTCATGGGAGTCCGGGTGCATGGGTAAGTGGGGTATCCGGTTGAGACGGTTCTCCATCCTCTTCCGTTCCTTTGGGGTAACCTGTAGATACAATGGGAGGGTACGAGAAAAGGGGATCACATATAGACGAGACATGGGGGGAGAAAGACATATAAAACAAGATAGTGCGATCCACGCACTGAGAGAGCGTTCCAATGAACGGACATTCCGCTGAAAACAGTAAAACTTGGTTAACTTAAATTTGAACCGTATAACAAGGTTCCAGATATTAATGCAAATACGGGCCATGAGGGGTTCAGCTTAGGGCGTATTCCCTTTTTTTTTTTTTTTTTGATCAGAGACAAGGAGGACATCCCTAAGAATAATCGGGTTTGATGCTCAGTGGTGAGAGCGAGTAATGGGGGGGTAGGGGTGGGGGGGGGGATGGAGGGGAGGGGGAGGGGGTTATGGGGGTAGGGGAAGGTTGGGGGGAAGGAGGAGGGGAATAAGGGGGATATGAAGGGTTTTAGCAAGGGATTAATGTCTCAGGACTGGAAGTGGCAACTTTCAAACGGGTTTCTTCTGTTGCAACGACTCTGCAGAGAGTTATCAGTTTATGATAAAGAACTCGAAGTTGCTTGTAGGTCAGTTGTCTGTGATGTCTTCAGGCCATAGGGAAAGTTTTTCTCTTAGGAATCCCCTGGCGTCTTCTGGGTCTGAGAAGTCATAGTGGGTGTCTGCAAGGAAGATCCTTAGGCGGGCGGGGTACATCAATGCGAATTTAAGCTTCTGTTCTACCAGTTGGGTGCAGATGGGGGAAAACGCTTTTCTCTGTTTAGATAGTTCGACGGAAAAGTCTTGAAATAAGCGTAGGCGTTTCCCTTCCCACATTAGATTCTGGGCTTTACGAGATGCTCTCCAAAACGCTACTTTATGGAGGTAATTAAGACACCTGAAGAGGACCGGCCTTGGTCTGGGGTCATTGTGTTTAGGGATGAAGCCAAGTCGGTGGACTCTTTCGACTACTAGGTCCTTACATTCTGCTGAGATGCCTAGTAATTCGGGTAGCTTCTTGGTGACAAAGTCCGAGAGCGCAGGGCCTTTGATTTCTTCAGACAGGCCGACTACTCTGATGTTGTTTCTACGTGAACGGTTTTCCATCTCGTCCACTTTGTTCCATAGCTGGAAATTGTCCTTTTGAAGTCTGATGATGTCATTTTGCATAACATGCATGTCATGGGATATGGCTCCTATCGTGTTTTCATTTGTGGAGACTCTGGTAGTTAGCTGTTGAAGTTGTTGAGATATTTCTTGTACTGCGTTAGACAAGAGGGGGGCCATGGTGTTTTTTATGGCATCGACAATGTCTCTGTAGGTTACTGGTGAGTCGAGATCCCTGCGTATCTGTGGGGTGTCTGAGTCGCCTGCAATGGCCGCTGACTTCTTGGAGGCGGGGGAGAGGGGGGTGATATCATCCTCTTCCTCTGGTTGCATGGTGTGTTCAGCTCTGCGCTTCTCGTTTCTTGTCGGGTTATGTTTGGACTGTTTCCCCTTGGGGAGGGACTGATCCATCAGTGAGAGGTAGTTAGGTAACAGTCCCTACGAGTGCAGTGGGTTGTTGTTTCGTTTGGTTTTTGGTTTCTCTTTTGGGCCGGCTTTAATGGATTCCGGGGTTGCTTGGAGTTATCACTGGGATGGAGGGAGGAGAATAGCCTTCTCGTTATGTGAGACTTTGGTGGGGTTGCTTTATGGGGGGGGGGGGGAGTAGTGTGGTGTTGATCTTGTTAGGTGGAGGTCAGCACCCGCAATTCAGGTGGCAGGGAGAGGCGTTTGTTAGCTTCTGAAGGGAAGATTTTACAGTATTCTGTGCAAATTATTTGTGTCACAGTACTTTTTCTTTATATCCTGAGGTTGCTGGGATAAATAAGTGCTGATAGAGCCCAGAGAAGTCCAGATAAGTCTCTCTTGTGAGATATATGGTATTGTGCAGGGATGCTAGAGGTGGGTAATATAGGGCAGCCGGGGATAAGTGTTTTGCTGGGGGCTGTACCTTCCTCTCTGCTGCGTCTGTGTACCAGAGAGTCTAGCTAGCAGACGCTGGGTGAAGCGGGTGCAGACCCTCTGGAGAGTCTGAGTGAACTGGGTGAGACGCTGGGGGTACCTGCTTCTATAATGTCGGTTGGAGGGAGAGGTGCCTGAGGCTGATTCAGCCTTCCCCTTTGAGCTCTGGTGTTCCGGTGGGTTTAGGAGGCTCGCGCGGGTAATGGCGCCCGGCGTCTAGAAGCGGGTGACGTCACTCAGCCGTCGGCGTCCTCCGTGCTGGTTTGCGGGTGTGATCTGTCGGCTCCTTTATGGTGTCGGGATGCCCTGGAAGGTACGTGACCGGTAGGCAGGGGTGAGCGGGGGTCTGGCGTCTGGGAGCGGGTGACGTCGCTCAGCCGCCGGCGTCTTCTGTGCTTGTTTGCGGGCGTGAGCTGTCGGCTCCTTTGTGCTGTCGGGGTGTCCTGGAGGGTACGTGACCGTGAGGCAGCGGTGAGCGGGGGTCTGGGGGTGCCCCCTGTATTCCGTTGGTCGGGAATCGCCGGGAGCTGCGGTGTTAGGCAGCCACGCTCATGGAACCGGAAGCGGAAGTCCATGATTTTTTTTTTTTAAACTGACGACTTTCTTCATGAACCAAGTGGGCATAGAGGGGGAATATAATTATGTGCCTGAAGCATGGCGAGTGCAGCGGTACCCTAATATGGTGTCTATGTTGGCAGGTGTCAACACACACCGCAAAAAGCATGAAAAACTTGTTGACCATTTCCATGTTTACCTTTTTCCTTCTTTCGACCTTTTTGTCAATGTTGATATTTTTCATGTCCTGCCCTATTGCCTGTCGAAATGAGACCCTGTCAACCTAATAATCGACACTCCTACCAGCAGGTCCCGAAATCCACTAATGTGTTCCACCACTTGGGATGTGGGCAGCGTTGCATGGTCCTATGGAGTGCATTCACCAGCATCCCCTGCCTGCTGCAGCTCCGGACCCTCTCGTCTTCACTGCTGGGCTGCATAGATGAATAAATACATTTTCGAACAAAACCCACTATATATACACGGGTGCGATATTTATTAAAATCAGAGTAACACCGTGGAGGTCTTTTTGCTGTATATGAGGCATAACTGTGGCTTACACATGGAAGCATTTATTCAGGAGTCCGCTATGATGCATGGTATGAGAATTTTACACCAAAAATGTCAAAATGTTCTGAACCAACATTACTCCCTACCCATTCTCTTGCCCCGGTCACCTCCCTCACACACATACCCAGGCCCTGCTCCAGCCATTTCCCTCACACCCTAGTCACAAACCTCTCATGCATATATGCTCAGGCGTCATCCTCCTATATCCTAGCCCTGCCCCCTCTGTCTCTCTCTCACACACATATTCCCCAGTCACCTACTTCTCACACATAAATGTTCCTGGCTCCACCTACCTGTCTCATCTGTGCTATCAGACAGCCAGAGTTTCCTAGTGTGATATTTGGTCTGCTGCGATTCTGCAACTATAAGGTGACTATTGTGGAGTGCGATGCTTCATTGTGTTCCTATATATTTAATAATCCATTTTGTTGGCTGTTTTGTGGTGGCCATTTTGTTTTTGCCATTTAGATACAAATAAACTTGTCTACAGCTGCAGAGGCGGACCAGGCCCCCTGATTTTATGGGGCCCAGGATAAGTCTTAGCAGGACTTCCCTGATGGTGAGCCATGACCAAACATATAGGGGGAAATTTACTAAAGGAAATTTGTAAATAATAGGTGTATTTGTATCCAGAAATACAATCATTTTTGACATTTACTATCCCGAAAATACGGCAATTCGTATTTGTATTGATAGCACATCAATACGACTACGAATTGCCGTATTTTCGGGATAGTAACTGTCAAAAATGAGTGTATTTCTGGATACAAATACACCTATTTTTTACAAATTTCCTTTAGTAAATTTCCCCCATAGTATGTATAGATCTATTCTATATCAAATTCTTCTGGAACTGGTTCCTTTGGCTTTATCTGAAGGCAGATGATATATAGTTATCTGTACACATGTGACCTTTACCCCTTTAATAAAATCATGCGATTCCTCTATGCCAATTACTGGTAGAGTGGAAAGGATTACCAAAATATGCCCAAACCCTATTGTTCCTCAACCCATGCAAGATCTCTTACTGATCATTTTCTATGACCATAAAAAAAACCAGTAGTTCTTCATGTTGTGTTCACGAGCTTACAACTTCCCACAAGGCTGTCCTCGTCCCATTAATATATTCAGTAGGTGTGAAGGCATCTTATGTATTGCCAGATTGTTGCATTAGAAGAAATATGCTTTAAGCTGGGAACCCTGCTTTGCAACAATAGAAAATATAAGTAGGTATTTTGTGCTGGATACTCCTGTTGCAGCATGTGCTGTTAAGCAGTTGGGGAACCTGGTACAGGAAACACGTCTGCATCTCCCCTGTGACAACATATTTTCACAAACAAACTAAGGTTTCTGGACTTTTCTAGTTTGACAGCAGACGCTAGCTTTTTATTTGGAGCTTGTCACATTTTTTTTCCTCTTGCATCCTTTTTATGCAGCAGGAAGTCATTTATGCTAATTCCTTGCTATTTGCATATAGGTTATAGAGTTCTGTGGAGCAAAGCATTCTCAGAACTCCTTTTAAGTGTCTGCTTAGATCAAAGCAGGTCTGTGTGATAGCTGTTGTCTGACACCAAGCTGAGCGGTGTTGTTTTCATTAAACATTTATCATACTTCCAATGCGACAGCAGGCAACTTTGTGCTTGGGTAACATGTTTTCATGCAAAATTTATTGAAAAAGACGAGAGGTTGTAAAAAGATCTTGTTGCCTTTCACCAGTGGCGAAGGGTAAATGTTTGATTGGTGGAAAGGAAGTGTATATATATATTTACGGTACCCACACTGCTTGCATGCTCTGCGTGAGTTACTACAATAACACGGTTTTGCTGGCAGTAGTAAGATGCTTATTATTAGCAAACATGTTTTTAGATAATTGCACACCCTGTCATCTTTCATATAACTTTGATTGTTATGCTTGAGTAAATATAGCAGTTTATATACCATTCAAATATTTTCAAAAACAATTATTGGTAAATATGGATATTGCATATGCAAATTCATGATCTGAAGCAATATTGCACTGTTAGGGCTAGTGCAAGGTCTCTTGGTACCCTAGGCAAAGCTTCACCCCTCTGCAAACTCATGATAGAAGTCCGCATTGCCTTACTTACCATGTTATCCACCATTAGGGCTGGTGCAAGGTTTCTAGGTGCCCTAAACAAATCTTCACCCCTCTGTCCTTGTGCAAATTCCTGATCGGAATCCGGAGTGTTCATTCTAGCACCCTGCACCTTTCAAAATCTGTGCAGTTCCTTATTCCTGAGCGAATCTTTGGGTTGGAAGGAGACTATCAGCGCTACTATGATTGGAGTTCACCTGTCCCGGGTAATGGGATAAATTCCCTTTTATCCCTAAACAACAGATAGGTACTTTTTGGGGTATACTCAGGATCTGGGCGCTCTCCTCACGGATATAAGAGATAATTGTTTTTCTCAGGGATCGATAAATTATCCCTTCTCTCCAAATACTGGAATACAAAAAGAAGAAATAATACTTCCCTTCCTGTATATGGTCAGTATTGTCTGGTTCTTCTTCCTTTCTCCACAGTCGTCTTCTTAGGATTCTCCAAATGTCGGCATATGTGATAGGAGAAAAACAAATGTAGAAGAACCAATGTGTGAATAAATTTCAGAAGGATGTTAAATACAATTTTTCACGAAAATAGATCCACTATTTCGCTTTCAAAGATTACAGATGAGTACAGCGTACCCCAACTCACTCGAAAACATATATGCACACACTCATCAAGGTATCTTTTTCAAGGCTGGGTAGCGTACCCGTACTCACGGTGTAGGTGAGGTTAAAACACATATAATGGTATCTTTGTCCAGATTGTAGTGCAGAAAAACTTTATTCACAAATACAGATGATAAAAATCCAGGGTGCAGGTAATGTCAATCTTAGCATCAACACTCAGGTTTCCAAGGGTCCGGACCTGGAGCCTGTGTGGATCACTAATCTTACACTCACCTACTCCTGCTGATTGGCTGGTTGTTTATCACTCTCCATTTTATCACTTTTGAAGCTTGATACATCTGGCCGCTAATGAGGTCCCATTATTAACATTGTATATTATTGACTTATATACACTTTTCTTGATCTTTTTCACCTCTATTACATATTTATTTATCTTCAGATGTGGTGACATCTGTTTAGGAAATTGATTGCACCTTGGCTGCTCTTGTGCCTCTTAGAGAGTCCACTAACCCTTCTTGAACTTAATATGTTCAACCTTGTTGCAATTTGTGTGTGTGTGGGGGGGGGGGGGGGGGATTGGACATGACGCAGAACAGTATATATGGTGACTTCTGGTGGATCCTGCTGCACTATTAGTGTTGATTAGGTTTTTGTTTTGGCCATTAGAGAAAAATTTGGGGTACTCTTTACCTAGAACGGCGCCCATCGCATGCACTAAAAAACGGGTGCATGCGATGCCCGCGATGGCCGCGATTTCCCATAGGGATCAATGTTAATGGACGCGATTTTAGTGTTCAATGCCCGCGATTTTTACATAGGAAACAATGTTAAATGGGCCACAGAGCCCTAATAGTCCCCCTGAAGTCTTAAATGGCCCCCACAATTTTTAACGCCACCCCACGATCAACGTGAACCCGAAGCGTGGCGAGCGCAGCGAGCCCGCGAGGGGCGGCGGTACGCGTCCTCCAACCTTTTCATACCCCCACTATCCACGTCGGCGTGGAGTTGAGAATAGTATAGTGTGGCGAGCGCAGCGAGCCACCGAGCCCGAAGCGTGGCGAGCGGACGCGGATACCTTCACAGGTAAACGCGTCCCTTTGCGGGCTTCACAGGTATCCGCGTCCCCTCGCGGGGCTCGCCACGCTTCGGGCTCGGTGGCTCGCTGCACTCGCCACACTATTCTATTCTCAACTCCACGCCGACGTGGATAGTGGGGGTATGAAAAGGTCGGAGGACGCGTACCGCCGCCCCTCGCGGGCTCGCTGCGCTCGCCACGCTTCGGGGTTCACGTTGATCGTGGGGTGGCGTTAAAAATTGGGGGGGCCATTTAAGACTTCAGGGGGACTATTAGGGCTCTGTGGCCCATTTAACATTGTTTCCTATGTAAAAATCGCGGGCATTGAGGCATTTAACACTAAAATCGCGTCCAATCTAACTTTTAACATTGATCCCTATGGGAAAATCGCGGGCATCGCGTCGCACCCGTTTTTTATGTGCATGCGATGCCCGCGATTTTTTGCCCGCGATGCCAATCGCGGGCGCCGTTCTAGGTAAAGAGTACCAAATTTTGCTTATACGATCTTTATTGAATAACCCCCGTATGCACACCCAAACTTTATTGATACTTGTATCAACTAAAGGGATCCCGATACTTTCTCCCTCTATGGGTGTCCATGACACCCATAGAGGGAGAATAAATTAGTGTGCCGAGCATAGCGAGGCACCGGGCCCACTGTGTGGCAATCGCAGCGAGCCCGCAAGGGGGGGGATCCACGTCACCCCCTTGTTGGGATTTCGGCGGTCGGGATTCCGGCGTCTGGTTTTTGAACGCCAGGATTCAGTACCAATCCCCAACTAAATTGTAAGAACTTTAACTCCGAGATATTACCTAGCATTCCTGAAGGTGAAAGAATCCTCTTATGGGCTGAAAATCTACTGGTGACACTCTCTGGATTAGACTGAAATGATGCACTTAAAACACTGGAAGAGAAGAGTTACAATAGAGAAATGAGCAGTAAACCATTGGTGTAACTATTGTTGTGATTTAGTATTTGCAGTGTTTCTTTGAAAGTTTGTCCATTGATATCATTTAGTATGAATTGTTTTGTAGTGCTTGTCACTGCAAATAACTTCTCTTGAAAGCATTGTATTTTTCCTCAGGAAATTCTATGGTAACATGTCTGTACATTATGGTATGGACATATGAGGTTATTCAGACCTGTTCGCAGGCCTGCAATTTCCAAAGACATTCAATTTATTGATTGACTGCGCATACTTACGTATCGCTGCATGCATATGTGAGGCCATTCCCATTAAGGAAAAAAATTCAGCGCCCTTTGCATTTCAAAGCCGTTTGTGGGTGCTACCCAGCCGTTTTCTGGGAGTATGAGAAAATTTGCAGGGATACCCAGGCGCTTTTAGAGAGTGCGCGTGACGTCGGCTCCAACCTCGATCATCCTATTTCTATCACACAGTCAGAGTAGGTTCTGGGTTACTACACATACTGAAAAAATCATTTTATGGTGAGTGAGCTGTAAAGGGATTCACAACTATCTGCCGATCGGTGTGATTTTCGCAAGCCATTTGCAGGTTTGCACAGGACAGGCTTTCATTCTGGCGGGACAGTGGATATCTGATTGCAGGGCTCTGCAATTTCGCAGAGCAGCTATCTGGTTCGAATTGGGCCTATAGATATTTTTACTTTGAGGATATTTGCCTGTTCTCACTGATCTATGCACAATACATATATACACAAATTTGGTACTTGTTTCCTATCTGGGCGCCCACGATTGAAATCGCGGGCATCGGGGGTAAAATCGGGGCCATCGCGGGCATCGCGGCCGATAAAAAATCGAGTGCGATGTGCCAGACGCGATGCCCGCGATTTTCCCATAGAGAACAATGTTAAATGCCTCAATTTACCCGCGATGACCGCGATTTACCATAGGAAACAATGTTAAATGGATCAATTTCCCCAAATTATCATAGGGAACAATGGGAAATGGGGCAAAAACACCCCTGAACATAAAAATGTCCCCCCAAAAGTAGTTGACGCCACCCCGCCATCAACGTGAACCCGAAGCGTGGCAAGCGCAGCGAGCCCGCGAGGGGCGGCGGTACGCGTCCTCCGACCTTTTCATGCCCTACTATCCACTAGGGCGTGGAGTGAGAATAGAATAGTGTGGCGAGCGCAGCGAGCCACCGAGCCCGAAGCGTGGCGAGCGCAGCGAGCCCCGCGAGGGGACGCGGATACCTTCACAGGTAAACTCGTCTCTTCGCGGGCTTCCCAGGTGTCCGCGTCGCCATGGACACCTGGGAAGCCCGCGAGGGGACGCATATAACTGTGAAGGTATCCGCGTCCCCTCGCGGGGCTCGCTGCGCGCGCCACGCTTCGGGCTCGGTGGCTCGCTGCGCTCGCCACACTATTCTATTCTCACTCCACGCCCTAGTGGATAGTAGGGCATGAAAAGGTCGGAGGACGCGTACCGCCGCCCCTCGCGGGCTCGCTGCGCTCGCCACGCTTCGGGTTGGCGTGGATCGTGGGGTGGCGTAAACAATTGGGGGGGGCCATTTCAGAGTTCAGGGTAACTATTTGGGCTCTAAGGCCCATTTAACATTGTTTCCTATGGTAAAATCGGGTCCATTGAGGCATTTAACAGTAAAATCGTGTCCATCGGGCCTTTTTACATTGATTCCTATGGCAAATCGGGAGCATCGCGTCGCGGGCATCGCGGGTACATTTATGGCCGGCCGCGACGCGACCGACGTGATTTCCATGTTTAACATGGGTTTCAATGGGAAATCGCGGGCATCGCGTCGGTCGCGTCGCGGCCAGACATAAATGTACCCGCGATCACCACGACGGGCGCCCAGATAGGAAACAAGTACCACAAATTTACTGAACATGCAATGAAATGTAACATTGAACATTATAATGCATAAATACATAGGGGAGTATTCAATCCTAGAACCTATTTCTGTCGGGTGGAAATAGCGTACGACCGTATTCAATCCCAGCCGAGAATTCACCTGCAACAGGTTTAACCTACCTATGGAGGTGAATCTGTATTTGTTGGAGAAACGACTGCTGGATTGTCGAATCCGCTGCCATTTCAGACCATCATCGCCCATTTTCGATAATGCCAGGAAGGAAGAACAGAGCCCACATTGAATACTGTAGGTCGAAGGACAAGCAGCCTAAAAATAGCGGCTGGGGTTGAATAACCCCGATAGACCGTTTTCTCTCTCTGCAGAGAATTCTTTTCCACATTTTTATGGAACGTGTATTGGAAATAAATGCTCTAGGTGAACCTAACATATGTAGTGCAGTGGGATGCCACCATGGTTAGAAGCTATATGTTATGTGTGGGGATTGCTCCTGTGTATGTAGTGGGGTATTTAGAAGGTATATTCCACTTATGTGGTTGGTTGGAATGAGTAAACATTTTCTGAAGTGCAATACGTTGAAGCTACAATTTGGGGTTTGCTTTAATTTACTATTTTATACTTTGCTTTGTGTTTTCTTTTAAATGTGGTATTTTTTTTATTTTTTTTATTTTATAAATCTAGCTTTGCAGACCAGTATAATATGCAAAAAAATACTCTTGGCACTATGTGAGTACACTGGATTTTGACAGTTCTAATTGCTAATTATGTTTCACCCTATAATGTCAGGTTTTATTTTCACATACCCATTATCATATTTAAATAACATACAATACAGTCATCATGGTAGTGTTTTATATCTATATTTAGCCAGAACTGTCAGTCTGTGACTGTGTGTGACACTGGGCGGAGTCAGAGCATACAAGAATCTGGTCTAGAATATATGAAGAGAGTCAGTGCCAGGCCTGTGCAACAGCACAGGGACGCAGAGTCTGTGCTGTTTCCATGACCTTAATGTCCCCACTCATTTTAGTCACCCCGCGGCGTGGTGTTCTGTAATGCAGTGGGAGGGCGTGGCTTGGCGGCCATTGGGAGAAGTGCACTTTCACTGGGGCTACTTCTTCCAGCGGCTATTATAACCCTCCAGTCACCTTAAAAAGGTGACATCTAGCCTCAACAGGGTCCCCTGCCTCTACCCTACACACTGCTCAGAGAGGTAATCGCTGCAGAGCAGGGAGAAACCTCCTGTCTCTCTGCTTCTCCCCTCAATCCGGGACCTACATTTGCTGCCGAGGCCCGGAGCTCTGTCCTGCCCGTGAGGCGGGCGCTGGCACATACGTCATCCGCCCACTCTGGTTCTCTCCTACACCCACCCGGGACTTGGGGCGGCTCTGCCTGCGGTGCACTCGGTCGGCAGTGGCGCAGACCACCTACCAGCCTGGCCTGTGCACGCCGACATTGTTGTAGTTGACCCCCTCGTGGCCTGCCCCACTGATTTCCCCTCCTGCACCTAGCGCCTCCTAGCAACTCTGCACCCATAATTTAGCTAGCACTTTAACTGTACTGGAGTGGAGATGATGGGAGTCACCTTCCCAGGGACTGACACACACCGCACACACTACAATACATATCACACCCACTACAATACATATCATACATACATACATACATACACTGTGCAATGCATACACACATGGCGGCACCTGGAAGCTGCTCCCCCCCCCCCCCCCCCTGTATCAAGATGAGCTGCGGCTGGAGAGACTCACCCGCCACCCCAGTGGAGCGATCCCTACACACACACACACACACACACACACACACACACTCACACACCCCAATACATCATACCCTCCAACATTTCCCTATCACACCTGCCTCTCCTAATACTTAAAAGAAGTAGAGCAGCAGCCCTGATCATCCGCCTGCCCCTCACCAGCGGACATCTGCCCGCTCCTCTCCAGCGGGAGCATCAACACCACCTGCCATAAAGCGGGCCATATTTCACACATTAAAGGCATTTAAATGTTACGGGGGTGGAGCCCCTTACGATGGTATGAAGAGCACCTGTAGGGCGCGATGAATCACCTAGTACTGTATATAATATATCCCCTGTTACATTTTTAATACTACTTATTAGTCATGTATAAAACATTCATCAGTAGATTCACATTGAGCACAGGCATTGATGTGATATAAAACAGGAATAGTGTAAAATAATTAAAGGCTTTGAGATATGTTGAGCATATCTCTTTGAAATACTAGGAATCTGTTACCTTGTACAATGTTTGTTTCATAATTAAAGATGTTCTATAATATAAAAAGGTTTATGTATTGCCATTGGGAAGATTAGTACAGGTTGGATGCAGAACTGAAATATGAATGTGGTAGCATCAGGTTGCAACAGATCTATCGAACAATCGATCGAAAAATTATAAAAGGTGCACTTACCAGGTAGGTGTTATTGAGATCGGTTTATTACTTGCATAACTAATGTACATAATTAAAGTGTCAGTGCATTGCGTACACCTTTCGGCTGACAAACGCAGCTTTCCTCATGACATAACCATACAGTAGACAGGACAAAGTAATACCGCACCATGCACAGAGTCTCCCTAAATACCCCACATGGTTAATTAGTGACTCCTCTTTAGGTCTAGCAAACCCTCAAAAAACATCAGCAGAGGTTGGGGGCTTGGGGGGGCCCAAAGGTCCAGCAGGCATCCCCTGCACCCTTTTTATTATTATTTTAAAATATTGCCTCCTTCAGCGGCAGTGGTAGGCTCGGAGCAGGAGACCCAGCTGCCGTTTACAGTGAAAGGAGGCAGACACTGCTCAGTAGGAGACTTGAGTGGCAAGGGCGATGTGCAGGTGACCCTGCAGAAAGGGCTCTGAGTAGAAGGCCTGGTAACTGGGGCCACTCAGCAGATGTCCTGGCACTAGTAAAAAGAAGCTGGTCCTGATGAGTACAATGAAGAAGGGGGGGGGGTTACTGTCGGGAACCTTTCAACCCCCTGTTGTCCCTCCTCCCTCTATACAGAGAGGGTAGGGCACACATAAGGTACACAGTGCCATCTGTACTGGCGGGATGGGGGGTAGGAGGGACAAAATGATTACCATCAGAACTCTATCAAAACCCTGCTCTCCATCCTCTCCCCCACCACTACCCCGTTCCCACACTCCCTCACCCCATCCTTCTCCCTCCCTCTCTCCCTCTTCTTCCCTCCCTCCCCTTGTCCCCTCTTAATGTTTTTCTCTCTCCATCCCCTTTTCGCTCTCCTCTTTTTCTCCCTCTGTGTTCTCTCCCCCACCCTCTCTCACCTGCTAGATCTCCTCCTTACTCTCCCCCCACTCTCACCCCCTGCCCCATCACCCTTTCTCTCCTGCTGTCTCTCCTCTTTTTCTCTCTCCCCGTGCCCCCCCCCTCTTTCAACACTCACTCACACCCCTTCTGTCTCACCTCTCTCTCGCTCTCTCCTCCTAATCTCTCTTTCTGCTCTATCTCCCTCTTTCACACCTATTTCCCCATGATCCCCCTTTTTCTTACAGTCTATACCCCCCTCCTTCTCTACGTGGCGCGGTGTCTCCCTCTTCCTCTCTCTCTCTCTCACTCTCTCACTTTCTCTCTCTCTCTCACTCTCTTCCTGATATCTTCCCCACCTTTCCCCCCCATCTTTCCTCTCTCTCCTTTCTGTCCCTGACATTCGCACTCTCTTGGTCCCCTCTTTATCCATGAAGCCCCCTTTCTATCCCTGACTCACTACTCTCTTTTTCTCTCTCTTCCCCCACCTGTTCTGTCTCTTATTCCTCTCTTTCTTTGCCCCCCCCCCCCCCACCATTTATATGGGGCCCACAAGTTCTAGTTGAAATCACTTATAAAGTAAGTTGACTCAACACACCTGTATTCCTTCCACTGGGATTCTTGTATTAACCTCTGTTGATGTATTTTGAGGGTTTGCCTAGCCCTAATTGGAAATTAGAAAGCCCGAAACGTTGACGAGACTCACTGACACTTTAATTATGTTATGTGAGAAATAAATATCAATTGAGAATATATATATATATATATATATATATTATAATGTGTGTGTTAAATTTCATATACGTATGCACTTTAGTTCATGGTTGACTACATATAAGTGTGACTGTCCCATTTAGCAGTTTCTTGTGTAATATCCCCAGTACAGCCACACAGAGTGTATGACCATGGTGTATCTGTCATGGGTCATTACCACACTTGAATAAACAAATGTACACGCTTGTGTCATGTACAAGGAAAATGTCAATGTTCTTGTTGTAAGCATCCATCCCTTAGACAGCAAGGATCCAGTCTTCTGATGTTTGAACTGGTTTTGTGTATATAAGGTTTTGTTTTGCTAAATAATAGAAAGGGAGCAGTTTATTTCCCAGCCAGGGCATCTTGTATCTATTAAGCTACTATTGTCTGGCTGAGTCCTCCTAATCTGTGTATGTGGAATCCAAGGTGAACGATATGGAGCTGTGAAAATCCAGTTAGTGTGAGCTGTAATCTCTTTACTGGTTTTAAGTAGTTAGAGGGGCATTCAAACACCCTGCAGATACTGAACTGCAGAGATACAGTAATCATCCAGCCGTGCACACGATGTTCTGCTATCACCAAGCCGCTGCGAGAGAGCCTGCAATAATTGAGTGGCTAAACAGATAATCATATTAGGTTCAGCATTACTTGCAACATCTCATGTGTTAATTATATTTCATAGTTTGATGCACAGCGTTATAAACCGTTGCCTATGCTGACCTACAATTTTAGGTGAATGTAGCCAAAATTCTGGTCTCAAGCTTACAGTTCTCGGTAGAAACTGTATATAAGATTTCTGAATAAATGTCATTTTCATCTTCATCATTTTAAATGTAGGGTAGTTTTAATATGCAACCATATAATGAAGTTTGATTCTGTGTTCGCTTAACTCTTTGAGTGCAAACATCTCTGTACAAAATATCTGCTAAAAATGCCAGCGCCGCTCACATTTGTTATATAAATTCAAATAATAAATGTTGTGTAAAAAAGATTACATTTTCTATGTAAGGTAAACATTGCAGGTCATTATGATGAATACAAATGTTTGCTTGGCAATTTTCACACCAATTTTGACAAATTCACTTCAATTTACTGAAAACTAAAGACTTTACAAAGCCATGGTCTATTTTGTGTAAGCAGCCATACATTTACCATCGCTGGTATTGTTGCTGTGGCACATGTAATGCTACTTGCTTGTCAACTGGCGCATGGTTAAGACCACACAGTGGGTGCTCCCACTATTAAATCTGCATGAAACTTGTGGGCAAATGTTAGTGGGATACTTATTTTATGGAGTTTCTTTCTGGGTACTTGTGTACAGTTTCCTCAGGTTTATTTTCATGTATGCAGTGTATGATAATAGAACCAGTGTATTTAAAAGCCTTGACTAGCTTTTAGGCCCCAGAGGAGCTCATTGATTGGCTAAGGATGTTAATACTCCTGTTGTTACAGATCCCTAAAGCCATGCCGATAATTCCACCTGTTAGCCGTGCTGATCAATAGCTGTCTTGGACTGGGCAGCTATTGTTTAAATGTTACTCTAGATTTCAAATCAATTTACATCCCTCAAATATTACATTTAATTGAAATTCTAAGCTCACATAAATATGTCCTATAATGGTTGCTCAGGGGATATTTACTAAGATGGGAGTTTTATTTCACATAGGATGTTGTTATGGGCAACCAATTAAATAATATTATATACTAGAAGGTGCTAAATAAATAAAAAGTAGCAACATCTCATGTGAAATAGAACTTCCATTTTATACCCCTTTCACACCAGAAGCAAATTACCGGGTTAAAGCTTTTCAACCCAGGAATTTGCTGAAAAACCCAGGTTTTTCTTTGGTGTGAAAGGGTCAACATTTGTCTTAAATCCCGGCACTTAGACCCTGCTCTTGACCAGGGTCGGAGTACTGGGATTTTAGACCTATGTTGACCCTTTCACATTACAGAAAAACCCAGGTTTTTCAGCAAATTCCTGGGTTGAAAAGTTTTAATTTGCTTCTGGTGTGAATTGGGGTCAGACTGCACCCGGCAAAATGACCCAGCACTCAAAAATATCGGGTAATTGCCGGGTGGCCGGTGTGAAAGGGGTATCAGTAAATTTCCCTATAGGATCTGACTGGTGTTCTTTTGGCAGTAAATGAATTGGATTGTGTTTCTCCTATCATGGCCACTTACAGACTGCACACGTTACTGCCCGACCAGCAGAGCAGTATACTTTCGCTCATTTATTTTTAGGGTTGTCAATTATAACTTTCCATAACTCATGTATTAAAATAATCATACAATATTTGTGAAGAAAGTATAAAAGTTTACAATTACTTTAAATAATTATTTTCCAAGTATGCTAATTAAGTGCTGTATATTAAATATAAATATGAGGTTGTGGTGGTGGGGTGAATTATTACTACTTTAAGCTGGGTACACACTAAGTGATCTGTTCCGACGGATCGGACTGACCTACCACTCACATCAGTGCATATTAGGCAGTAACTATGCTCCATATCTGCTCTCCCACAGCCACTAGTGATGTCCTCAGGTTTGATGTGCTACACATTTAACTGTACATTATCGCTATCCTACTGTAGTTTGCTAATAAAGGGTGGAACTTAACCTTGGTCCAATGTGTATACGCAGTCTGGGCTGACTAAGCTTAATTTATATGGCGCGCTTTCTCCAACAGGACTCATGGCATTTTACAGACATTAAAAACAATGCACATAATAAAGAGGATGTAGATAGTACAGTAACAGACAAGTCACTGACAAAAGAAAACCTTGAGCACAGAGTAAGCCTACTGCAGGATTGGTGCAGGCATTTTGTATAATGACTTCCATGGGTTGTGTACTCCACCCTGACAAGTTTCCAGGTGCGGCAGCCATTTTAGGCCGACTACGTAGGATTACCGAATGCCCAACCCTCCAGTGTGTGTCCCAGCTTTACGTTAAGAATCCGATAGATATATCTTTATGCAGATGTTTAGATTCCATCAAGACATGTGGAACGTCTCACCTTTATTGATATGTGGCTATTTTATCCATGGTTTGCAGAGATGATGGTACTAAGTGTTCAATATCATTTGCATCAATTTCAGCAAGAATTTTTATGGAGAACTAAATGCAAAATAAAGTTCCTACAGTCTATTAAATGTTAATGAATGCATGAATCATTAAAAAGGATATGGCATGTTTTACATAAATAGGAACTCCCCATTATTGTGTTAAATGCCTTCCATGGGCATTGGATAACTTTGTAACTGGTCTCTGAATAATCTATGAGAATAATCATAGTAATGGTGATATAAATGGATATAATAAGTAACTGTATATATTGCAGATCCATTTAATTTCCTATTAAGTCAACATGCTGCTTAAAATATTACTGATGGCAAATACATGTTTAACAAGTGTTAAAGTAAGTATATTATATTTATTGTGAAAAATGTGACAGTGCAACGTTAACGTTATATAAAAGTTGAAAGAAAAGGAGCTCAGCTCAAACAGTAGTGACGGGCCTTTAATTAATGTGCCGTATCTTGTGCCGAGTCCACACTAGTGCTCTAGGGTATTTTGCACCCTTACAACCTATACATGCTGGCATATTGCAACTGTAGACAATATGAATACCAATTGTTCACTGATGCAGCGTTCTATCCGGCTGCATAACCTGCAATCTACGGAGTCTGAATTAAGCAGCATATATCTTTTGTCACCCCTTATCCGAGCTGTGCACTTGTAAAGAAGTGTACGGATAATCGCCTAAATCTAATTAGGGGTTAAAAGAGGCCTTGACTGTGATGTGGCAGCGCGACACCTTACTGTATCAATCCTGTTTGCATTCGAAAAATAAGGTTGTCATATTGATTATTCAAATGAGCTCCTATTAGCTTTGGCTCAGTCGCTTGTAGCACAGCTGAATCAGCTGAAGTCTTGTATCTTTTTTTTTTTTTTTTTGGTTTTATAGTTTACATTCTGGGGAGAAAAAACTATGCGTCTTATTAGGGATTCAAGGTTTGGTATATCTTCCAGGAACTGTGACCAAATCTTGAAGTGATATTGCAGTCTGCTTGTGATTTAGAAGGAAGGCTTATGAATATTTAGATGATAAACAACATGAACATTAATACCAGGCTCAGAGAATAAAGCTTTCAGTTGGAATATGTCATGTCTTTATGACACCACATGTTACATTAACAAAATATGTTCATGTTCCATAAACACCTCCCAGCTTTGTCACCACAGTTTAGAATGATATGACCAATCGATTACTCTTTACGGGAAAATTATGGTCTACTGCTTTGGTTATTTAGACATTGATAGAAATAGTACTTTATTTACATACTATGCTGCTGCTTACAGTGGACCAAGGTTGTCCTAAATTATATGACATTTATATATTACCTGCTTACATATTTTATGTACTTTTTTTATTTTCTTCTAATTTGACATAACATTTTTCCTTTTGCTCTAGCTTCAAGTTCAGTACCTGAAAGAAGTTAAGGTACTTGTTTCCTAGCACGGCCACACCGATTTGCATCGGGGTGATCGTGTCGGAAAAATCGCGTCGGTCGCATCGCATGCGACCAAATTGCATGCGACGCGATCGACCCGATTTTTACATTGAATCAAATGTGAATAGGGTCCCTGGGACCCTATTTTACATTGGATTCAATGTAAAGTATTCCCCAGACCCCCAATTTTACCCCCTCAACGCCACCCCACGATTGACGCCAACCCGAAGCGCGGCGAGCGGCGGCGGTGCGCGTCCTCCGACCTTTTCATACCCCTACTATCCACGTCGGCGTGGAGTTGAGAATATAAAGTGTGGCGAGCGCAGCGAGCCACCGTGCCCGAAGTGTGGCGAGCGGACGCGTATAACTTCACAGGTATGTGCGTCCCCTCGCGGGGCTCGCTGCGCTCGCCACGCTTCGGGCGTGCTGCGCTCGCCACACTTTATATTCTCAACTCCACGCTGACGTGGATAGTAGGGGTATGAAAAGGTCGGAGAACGTGCACCGCCGCCCCTCGCTTCGGGTTGGCGTCAATCGTGGGGTGACGCTCACAATGGGGTTGCGTAACCCATGACGGGGCCATATACAATGTGAAATGGGTCATATTGGCCCATTTCACATTGTTTCCTATGTGAGATGGACTTAATCAAGTCCATCTCATCTTGTGCCATTATAATGGCACAAGACCGACGCGATGCTTTCGATTTCAATGTTAAAAATATTTTAACATTGAAGCCTATGGCAAAATCGCGGGCATCGCGTCGGGGGCCTTGTAATGCACCAAACCGACGCGATGCCCCCGATTTTGCCTTTGCCGGCAAAATGGACCTGATTTCAAAGTAAATCGGGTCCGTCGCGGGCATCGTGTACCTTAACTTTAAGGTACACGATGCCCACGATTGTGGCCGTGCTAGGAAACAAGTACCGAAGTTAATTACACATGCTTGACTTAACCAGGCACTGCCTGGTGGTGATATTTCCAGTCTGTCATGTGTCGATGGTTTATCGATGAAGTGGCACACCATGGATGACAGATGGCCCGCGTATCAGTATCTCACCGGCGATTAATATACAGCAGGCTGGAAAAATCGATAACCACCGGTGTCTGGGCCAGTGCTCTCACGAAGAACACTGGCCCTGACAGATCGCTCAGAGGCACATCGCTGTGCTACTCTGTGGGCTGAGAGTTCTGAGCCATCTAGCATTGCTTAGAATGCTCATCTCCCCGTGTGTAGGCCACATTAGTTATACTGCCAGCTAAAGTGATAAACATTTACTTCTAAAATGAAAGAGAGAAACTGCAAAGTTCATGATTACAGCTTCTTATTGGACCTCAAAAATGAATGCACACTCTTCACGTGTTTCATTTTTACCACTGCAGCATATAGCAATGGTAACATGCATTAATAAATGGCAAATACTGTAGATTTGAGATGCAATTAAACATTGTAGTATACATTGGTGAGAGTAGACCTGGGCTTGTCACCTTTTTATTAAACAATTAGCCATGTTTATTTAATATATTGTTATATTGTTAGCTGTATTAAATGCTTTGGTTTTCAGTAGGAATCGTCAACATTTGTTGTGGGATTATGCACTACTGTATTCTGTTTTTTCTCCCATACTTGTATTATAAAACAGTATATATATGCATGTTACTTCTATGCACTTTGGGGGAAAGCATGCATGTCCTCCCTAGCGAATTCTGACAGACCTGGGGTTGTTTTAACAACCATTAAGGGGCCTACACACAGAACTCTGCTGAAGCATTTTCTGAGCTATGTTAGATTGCTTAGCATGCTTCAGCATGATCACTCAGTGAGAACATTGACCCTGGCAGATCGCTCAGCACAGGTGTGATTTCCATGCGATTAGATCCCGATTCGACCAATCGGGATCAAATCGCAGAGTAAGCAAAACTCATAAAATTTTGACAATATAGTACAGTTATAGTACATCAGGATCAAATCGGCATCGATGTAAGCAAAATATATAAGCAAAATCGAATAGAAAATAGACTACATCTAACCGTGTGTACACTCTATTAGTCTTTGGTACTAGCATTGGCTACTTATTTTAAGGATTGGGGCATTTAATTTGTTCTATACAGTCATTTATTTATATTAAACATGCTGTTTTTTCCATAATTATTAGCACATTCTTTTTCTCCAGCCTTTCATAAGCAACAACAGATTTGCATCACTTTAAGGACATAGCCTACATTTGCGTGTCCTCCATTCATTTATCTTTAAATTTGGGTGCATTGTATTCAAATAAGATTTTAGTAGCACAAGTAGGATGGTAAATCAGAGCCATATGGACACTGTCAAAGAATATTATTCAAATAAATCTACAGCTTTTTAATGGGACTTAGGTCTGGAGTTTGACCGAACAACATTGAATAATTTGTTTTTGTTTTAAGGTCCCCATACATTAGGCAGACCTTATTTCCACGGCAGCTCCCCAGGAGGGCTCTGACACTATTTGGCACTGGATGTACCAAGTTTTGCATGTAATAAATTGCATGCTATTGATCACATGCAAATCCCAGGGAGCCGAACATCGGAGGGGAGCTGGGCGGGCTGCGCTAGGAGCCGGCAAGGGGGATGAAGAGAGTGGCGGTTGAGGGACTCACAGAACCGGTGAGCGGATGCGGGCAGGGAATCGGACAGCAGTGTTCTCAGAGAGCCAGGCAGGGGAGCCGGGAGGTAATCTGCAGAAAAAAAATACCCTTACAAATTAATGGGAGGCTGCTGATTGGCTGATCTCAGTGTCCCCCCACCCAGCTCTGGGCTGCACATAAGATTTATCTTATTTGCAGCCTGTCCAACCTCCCATCTCCGATCCGATGCACACAGGACCGCGCATCGGGTCTGATGTTGGATCAAATCGGACGACCAAATCTCACTAGTGTATGGGGGCCTTTAAGCCACTCCAATGTGGATGTTGCTGTTTGCCTTTGGCCATTGTTCTTCTGGCACACATCTTCACCTGAATCCTATTTCTCTTGTAGATTGCAGCAGATTTAAACCGTTTATCCATTCTATTTTCTCTCCATTTCCTTATGATATGACATCAGTAATTTGTTTATCGTTGCTTTTGTTGATCGTTGATCTTCATAATGAAGCTCTTGTTGTTTTTATATTAATCCACCCAATTGAGGACTTCAATAAATGTCACTTTATGATCTCTGTAGACTATCGGTTGCTCAAGTTTTTTTGATTTGTCATTAAGAAAAACATTTAACAATATTTTGCTGGTTTTATTAATAAATAGAATATGGACTGAGTTTGGCTTAATTGATCTTCATAAAAAGAGAGTTTAAGTTATCCTGTTTGGTAACTTAATTTACGGAAAGACAAATTAAATAAGGTAACTTCAAATTACTGTAAGAAATAGTTTCTTAATGGAAGATCTTACACAATGTCACACATAGTAGATGGCTAAGAGAAAAAAAAAACATTATAAGGCATAGCGTTTGCAGTACAATGTTGCTTTATGTATTTGTTTGACATGTCACGGGTTAATACTCCCTGTATTGTTTTCTCCTGTATCAAATGCTTCTTATTTTGCCACAACAGACTGCAGGCCTCAAGGAGTAGAAAAAGAATGGACACAGATGTATCCAAATATCTAATTTTGCCTAAAAGCAAGTGCCGGTAGATAAATGCCCATAAAGGGATTTCTTCCTTAAGCCCCGTGGATTTTCCTCTTTCCTCTTGTTATTTTTATTTTTTTATTTGGCAACTTTTTGTGTGAGTTAGAAATGAAAAGCATTCATCCAGTGCCCTAAAGAACAGCTCAGCTGAATGGAAGAACAGCGTAATGTAGCATTGAAGGCAGAATTGAAAGTGATTATCTAGTTAACTCTTGACAGTTACCTCCAGATTAAAAAAGAAGTGGCAGGCTTGATTTGCAAATGAATTAGAGCTTTTTCATTTGGTGCCAGGATCATCTTTTTATATTCTGATATGACAGATGCTGTGTTCCTCGCTTTTGTCCCTTCTTAGTCTAACACTAGCAAATAAAAAACAAAGGATAATGGTACTCATTTTATTTGCATCTTTTCTCCAGGAGTTTATGCTTTGTGTGGAAGTTTTTAATATTCGATATTCCAGGAAAAAAAATAAAAAAAATGTTTTGAATCTCTTTGTTTTACTAGAATGAAACTTTGTTTAGATATACCAGTAATTGAGGACTGATTGAGTTTCGGACTCTTTTATACTAGTGTCCAATGAGAATAAATCTTTTGAGTTTTAAATTATGTTTGAGCAATTGGGAATGAGGAGTTTAAAATATATAAAGTATTCTGCAAGGAAATCTTTTTTTCTACCATAGAAATGTTATTCCATCTGGCATTTATACCCTAATTTGTAGGACCAGGCAGACACACTCTTTGTGGAATTCACACAAGAATCCTGAAATGGGCCCTGTATTATACATGTATAATACATTAGGATGTGCTATATAGTATAAGGACTTGTGACCTCACCGTAACCCTCTATGCTGTCGGCAAGTCGATAGTCAATATGTCGAGCACTAATAGTCGACACATGAAAAAGATTGACATATCAGGTCGACATGGTCAAAAGGTTGACACATACTATTCATGTGGACATAGAAGGAGAATAGGTACTTGTGTATTATCACGGCGCCCATACCCGCGGATCTCATGCCATATGGTATACCAAATCGTATGCGATTTGCATACGATTCGATCTGCAATGCGATTTAGCACACCACCACTATCCACATCAGCCCGAAGCATGGCGAGGCCCGCGGTACGCGTCCTCCCGACCTGTTCTTACCCCCACTATCCACGTCGGCGTGGAGTTGATTTTATAAAGTGTGGCTAGCCACCGAGCCCAAAGCGTGGTGAGTGCACGCGTAAAACGAGGCCGAAGCGTGGCGAGCGCAGCGGATAGCTTGATGTGTATTCCGCGTCCCCTCGAGGGGCTCACTGCGCTCGCCAAGCTTTGGGCTTGTTGTACGCATTCCCTCACGAAGCGCACTGCGCACGCCACGCTTCGTGCTCGCTGCGCTCGCCACACTTTATAAGTGCAACTCCACGCCGACATGGATAGTGGGGGTATGAACAGGTCGGCAGGACGCGTACCGCGTGATAATAGACAAGTACCGGAGAATATAATAGTGTGCCTGAAGCATGGTGAGCGAAGCGGTACACTTATACAGTGTCCATGTTGACTTTGGTCGACATAGACACCATAAAGCATGAAAAAAATTCATATCGACCTTTGCCACGTCAACTTTTTCACATCAATATTTTTAAATGCCGACCTTTCGACCCTGTAGACCAGGGATGGGGAACCTTCGGCCCTCCAGCTGTTGTTGAACTACACATCCCAGCATGCCCTGCTACAGTTTTGCTATTAGGCCATGCTAAAACTGTTACAGGGCATGCTGGGATGTGTAGTTCAACAACAGCTGGAGGACGAAGGTTCCCCATTCCTGCTGTAGACCTAAGCTATGTCGACCTTTTCAATGTGTTGACCTACAGTGGTTGAACTTATTGACTCTTGACTTTAATTGGGTCGACCCTATGACCCATACCAAGTAACCCACTAGTAGCTATTAAAATTTATAAATCTTTTATAACGGACATCAGAACCCACAGTAAACAAATATTTTGTGTACTAAATGGCATTTTCGTATAGTTATACACTTCTATACAGTATGTGTTTATTTAGTAAGTGCTTCAAGCACCTCCTGATCTATTATTATTAAAATTATTAACTGCTTATAAATGCTAGAATTCTAATAACTTTTTTTTTAGAATATAAAGAATCTTCGTTTTTAAACAAACATGTATATGGCCAACAATCTTGTGCAAAATTCTATCAGGTTCAACAAGATTATAATCAGGCCATGGCTGTCCTGTCCTAACAGGTCAGTGTGTGCAGAGGGAGATGGGGGCCTTTCATACACACCGGTCCTTTGATGTGCGGCCTTAGCTCTCCCTGCCCCCAAACTGTAGTTCCCACCCCCAAATTTACACAGCACCAGTTCACGGAGCTGGTGTATGTGAAAGGAACAACTGTCAGGCAAAAAGCCGGTCAAAACCGGAGTGTGGGAAATAGCCCATAATAGATTTTCTTTCCTGATGATTGTATTATATATTTTTTTACTGAAATATCTTTAAAGTGGCAAAAGCAATTTAGCATCTTGCATTTTTTTAACACATTTATTTATTATAAAATGTATTTTAAATTATTTATTAAATAAAAAACTAATGGACACAGATGATGGAACATACTGTATAACCTAATATTCTGATGCATAATCTTTACAGGCATTTATGGTAGTCAAGCACTTTCTCACTAGCTCTCAATGAGACTTTGGTACCTGCCTACAAGTAGTTTAGCCCACACCTTGGTAAACTGCTCCAGTAGTATTAGTTTTGATGCTTTCCTTCTCCAGATGAGCTCCTTCCATAGATGTGCGATAAGATTCAGATCTGGGCTCATGGAAGGCCACTTCTGAACAGTATAATGTTCTATTGTTATCTGTTCTTGGGTGCTTTTAACTGTGTGTTTTGGGGTCTTTATCCCTTTGGAGGACACATGACCTGTGATAACACAGAACTGTCTGAAACTGGGCAAAATGTTTCATATGACTTGATAGCCCTGATCTTTCATTGTGTCCTGCACAAATTCAAGGCACCCGTCCCTTTCCAATACAAAACAAAAGCCTTCTGCATGGTTTTCTGTTTTTTTCATGGTGTTCTTTTGTTTTGCACATATTTTTTTCCTGTGTGAACATAGAACTAATGTGATTGTAAACTCATTTGTCCAAAGTACATTCTCCCAGGATGCATTATGTCCTTTAAAAAAAACAACTTTTTTTTTTTTTTTTTTTTTCCAGAGGTGGGCTCCAACTGGATCTACTTTCATGATACCCATTGTTGCTAAAAAAGAAAAAAAACATTTGATGGTGCGATCAGACACTGACATACATTAACCTTGGTGTTTAGATTGTATCTCTTTGGAAGTTTTCCGTGGCTCTATTTTTTATTTATTGTTGGTTTAATCAGGTGTCATTTTTTTCTCTTGTGGCCACATCCCAAGAGGTTGGCTACAGTCTTATGGACTTGTTACTACTTAATATTTACAACTGTATTCACTGGGACATCAATCTGCTTAGACAACATTCTCCTTGCTTTCTCTGTCTGAGGTGCATACGATAATACCAAGCCTGACATGCACCGACAGGCGGAATTTCATACCCTACCATCCAACAGGGCTTTGAGGAAGAATAGAATAGTGTTTTGAGCGTAGCGAGGTACTGTACCTGAAGTCTGGTGAGCACACGCGGTGCACCGATACACTGACCGTGTCGACCTAATGCTTGTGTGAACCTTTTGACCCTGTCAACCTTAGTGCCTACCTGTCATCCTTATGTTCAATTATGTGGTGGAGTATAGTTATTCACATACTTTATGATTAACTGGCACTAAGTTTTGCCTATCATTGTGACCATGACTATTTTGATTTGGTCCTGGACCACCAACCTGAGGTACCCCTGCCAGAGGCTAAAGGCTAGGCATCCTGACCACAGTATCAGCAGCAACAACATATAGTTTTAGTGATGCTTCTTATCCATTGCCACTCAGTTTTAACTTATTATCTCCATCACTTTTCCATCTAGCCATGTCCGTTACCCTCTCCCAAGTGACCTTCCTCCTCCGGCTTTAATTAGCTTTTACTTTTCTGGTTACCTAAACAACCTCAAAACTTCCATAGGCATTTGCCTAATCTTTGCTCTTATGTGTCCCCCTTATCTGTGGCAGGTTCTAAACCTCCTTACACCCCCAGATGGGAATATTTTGGGATATTTAGTAAAGAAAATATTCACAACTTGTGATTTTTTTTCTATAAGGAATTTCTGCATTCTGGTGTATATTGGTTCAGGCCACAGAATTCCTACCGCCACTGAGTGTAATGTAACTACACTGTCAACGAGGACAATAGATAAAAACGTTTCTTGTTGTTGGTCGCTGAATAAAGATCCTGTAGTAGTAAAGAGAAAGACATTGTCTGTAGTTACTGAAAGGTGTCACTATTAGTATGCGCAGATGCCATTAACAGCAGCCACTAGAAGTCTGTACTTTCTGCATGTGGATGTATGGGGTCTGTCTGCACATTTCCTGTTCTAATGGTACATGGAAAGAAAGGACATGTTGATGGCCCTTGTTGTTGCTTCCTAATCTTGTTTCCTCATTCCTGGTTGTTTACTTGTTATTGTCAATCTTTATAATCTGTAGGAGAGTAGTGTGGCTACAGCATTCTGCTTGTTCTCCGCTAATTCTGCTGCATTTTAATGAACGCTTTCCTTTGTGGTATGGCAGGAGATTAACTTGTGCAGTCACATTTGTGATGTACACTATGTTATTTAGTTTGTCTACATCCATATGAGATTTAGCTTTTTGTGAAGTTTTAGCTCAGTTTTGCATCCATAGCTCCCAATGTCTTTTTAATGTAATAATTGTTCACTGATGGACTTAACTTTCCTCTGTGTAGTTGGGAGAGCAAAGCTTATAGTATTGGAATTCTTAGGTGGTGATTGTATCTAGTTGTTCAGCATTATTATTTGTATTCCCAACAGTTTTAATAATAATAATAAAAATTCCCATACACATAATGGAAATGTTGTATGTTTTTTCAAGATACTTTTTCAAGATACTTTTAACTGTACTCCTTTATAATCATCGGTATAGCTATAGTGGGTGCAAAAGGTGCCATTGTTATGGGGCACAGAGGTTTCGGTGGCCCTGAACCCAGGGCATGTAGTTGTCTGCAAGTCCCCAGAATTTCCTGCTAAGCAAATGGATCTCACCAATGCTACAGTATGCCTACATGAAATGATGTTACATTTCTAGTAAATGAGGCATATTGTGAACTAGAGCACTATTATGGAGCATACAGTGGACACTACAATAGGTTCTTTCTCCTCATGGTCACAACTAGATGACCTCCAATGGGGAAGTTCAGTTGTTTCCCCTTTCTGGCACAAGGAGACAAATTTCAGCTTTCAGACTCCCGTGCAGGTAAGCTGATAAATAAAGAAATTGACCTTTTTGGGAGCCCATACTGCATTTTTCGGGACCAATCCTGTTTTTTGAGTTCTGGTTTATATTAAATAATGTTGACAATAACAGTGGTACATTTAACGTGGTTATTGGATTAGCCGGGGCTATCCAATTAGCCCTGATAGCTCCACTTATTATGCTTTGTGTGTTGTTGGAGGTTGTGCGGAACGTGAAGAGTAATCATTGATAATTTTTCCCACCAGGAAGACCAATGATAGCGGCTAATAGGATACTGTACCTCCCTAATTACAACCAAAACTAACAAAATAAAAATTGAGATTTGATTTCATAGTCTGACAGCCTTCTCAAGGGGTTGTCATTCTTTGGTATTATTACTGAGACTTAGCATGCAACATATAAATTGCGATAATAAACTGGTAGTATAATAGTCCCTAAAGCCCCGTACTCACTAGATGACCCACGGGACTGACTATATAGTTAATAATGGAATAAATATAAATACCAATATCCCTTGGCATATCCCTTGGCGCTGATAGCATTCTTTTCCTCTATCTTTTGTTTTCACAATATTGTGCCTCAAAAGAAAAGGAAAATTGACCACAATGGTGTAATACCGTTTAATAAAATTCTACAAATATAATCTCTCCAGGTGAGTATCAATGGGACTCATACCCTTATCTTAGATGATGTATACTTTCCCAGTATACAATGTTCGCATTTTAGGGAGCGGTGAAATCACCAATAAATCGATTGACTCCAATTCCATATGGTACATGTAAAATACAGGAAAAAACGCATATGGTGCAAAAATAATAAAATTCATAATTACATGAAGTCCGATAAAGTGGACTCTCACCAAAGATATATGTCCCCATAGCTAGGTTATTGTTTTTGGGAAATAAATGCCTGGGTATTTTATAGAATACTTTGCTAAATTTACCAAAATCTTTCTGTATGTTTTTTGTCCTCATTAAATTGTAATTAAAGATTTTTTTTTTATTATTTCTTTTGCGTTTGCCTCTTCTTTATTTTATAATATTGAGAAAATTTTATTTTTGTGTATGATCATTTTTATTTAATATGCTGTTATGCCTGGCTTTATACATTTATTTTCTCTTGTATTGTATATGTACTTGGATGTATTTTGCCTATTTCGTTTTCTTTTTATGCATGTTCCAATAGTTGTTCTTGTATGTACTGACTGTTATCAGTAATTTGTGATGATGATAGTTAATGGTTTGACACTGGCATCATAATGGAAACATGTTTTGTTTGTGGCCTGTTTTCATTGCATTTGTTAAGGAATTTAATCTCTTGACACCGATGGCAAGAGTTAATTCTTCGGCATACCAGAAGATGTAAAGGAGAAACTCCATGCCTACTGCCGATTACGCCTGTAACTCCTGTTTGACCACAGCATTTGCTGCTGGTCAGCTTCATGTTACACTTCAGCATTACTATCTGTGCCGTCTCAACTACAAATTGAATGAACAACCCATGTCACTTTTTCAATATTATTACATTAAACCAAGCGGATTTTGATTGATAACCTAATATTCAACTAATGCAAAGCATCAATCATAGCCACTATATTAATTATTTAATATTGCAGTCTAATTCAAAAATCGATGTGCAGCATGAGCGGAAGGGAAACTCTTGGTTCCCTGAAGACTAAAGACAGGGAATGATTTAAAAAAAGAGAGAGAGAGACCTGCTGTAATTCTATGTGTTTCTACGATACAAATCTTTATTCATTTGCCAATAATCTCTTCCCATTTCCCACTTCAGGTCCATGTTATCAGTTCTGAGGCCAGTAATTGAATTAAGGCTGCTTTCAGTGGAGCTGCAAAGTTGTACAAATATTGATAAAGTCAAGTCAGGCACTGTGCAGCAAACAGACCACTACATAACATCCAGCCTCTGCATCAGGGAGTTCTCAGCCAGTGATAGAAAGTCGTTCCTTCTCTCTAGTAAATTAGCTTCATTAAGAAGGTTGCACTTAAACGTCTCAATAAATGCTCATGATTTTATCTCTGTCTAGATAATGGATCTCTCAATTCCATTCCCCTGTAAACAGAGTCTCTACAGCTTTTCAGCAGCCTTGTGGTTAAATCCTTGAAAATAATGATGACCTGTTGGCAAACATTAATGGCCTTCAATATTTATTTATTTTTAAAAATCCTTTTAGTTTTAATTCCTGCTCTGACATGCTGTCAAGAGACAGCTTCCCCTATGTATGAGGTTCTTGTAATTGACAGTGTACTTTATTAGAGGTGGTAGTGGTTTGTGTAGCAATTGCATTCATTTGAATAAAAAGCAAAAGGCTATTTTAGTAGTTATCACAGACCACAAGTGACTGGATTTAGGACCTTATTCAGGACCGATGTTGAGCATCTGCGCAGGCGCATTTCTGTGCATTTGCTGACGCAGGGTGCGTGCACCCATGGCAAACTTTCAGTTCGGGGGGGGGGGGGGGCGACGGCCAGCTCCATTAGCATATGGGAATGCCCAGCATTTCATGGGCGTTCCCATGAGAACGCTGGGCGTACTCAGGCTAATGAGGCCGCAACGGACATGTGGGGGGCAGGCAGCTGATATCACCGGATGTCAGCTGCCCGTCCTGTCCTCGCACAGGTCACCCGCAGTTAAGAGTCACTATATGGGTGTTTCTGAACTGCGAGCGCTGGAGAAATCATTTGACGGTTGCCGATTATGTAAATCATCCATTCGCAGCCATACGGGGGGTGTGTCCTGCGTGCCTGGGGGCGGTGTCTGATGGACTCACACGGCTGCGCACAGCCTTGCAAGTCAATCAGAATAAGGTCCTTAGCATGGATAGGGCTGATTTAACATCATTGTAGGCCCTGGGTAAAAAAAATGTAAAGGGTCCCTTACCCTATTTATGGGAATAAAAAAAAATAGTAATCAAAATTGTTCTATCCCGTTTAGATTTTATCTGATTTCTAATATGGGTTCAGATTATATAGCTACTGTATTATGCCATATTTTTCATAGAGGATTTGTGTTTTTCCAGTTTCTTGCTATATTTGTTATTCGTGAATCTTATATCATGGTATTGTATTTACAATATTTTGTACTTGGACTTGTGGTATGTTTTCTCAATAGTCTATGTGCCATCTTATTTCCAATATTTGCAAGAGATGTTTTAGGTCAATTTTTAATAAATATATTTTAACAAAAAAAAATCAGAACTTACCCCTCATGCGATCACGCACCATCTCTCCACTACAGTGAATGACTGAGTGGTCCATATCTCTAGTCCTCTACCAATCAGCATGCTGTCATCCATTCACTGTCTGATTGCAGACTCTGAAGCAGGTAATGGCAGGTGGGGAGTTTGACTGGGGCAATATACCTGACAAAACTTAATGCAGGTTTCCTGAGGCGAGCTCGGTGAGGACAAAACCTCCCATGGAGCAAAAGGGAAAATGTGTGTCTGCCTGGCTGCTGTGGTTTTGTGTTATTCACAATCAGAGTGCCTGGAAAGCACTTTCCAACTGAATCCCAAAAAGACATGCACCAACCCATCCCTGTTGGAAGGCTCCTAGAATCCTGGGTCCCAGGGCAGCTTTGCCCAGTTTGCCTATGCTCTAAGATAGACATGTGCACAGGCTGGTTATGGTGGTAGTGATCCCACTAGGATGTGGATAGGGTACAGGGATGCAAGGGCAGCATGCATAAACATTTCTAAAACAGAGGGTGAGGCTCTGCTTGAGTCACTATTAAGGGTGGTGCAGCTCTGGCAGCGTCACAAGTGGGGCCGTGCCAGCCATCTACTAATGGGGTCAGAGTAGTACCATGTGCATCACAAGTGAGGGCATGCCCGGCTCTCAGCACGCCCAGCACTTGCAGAGGTTCTGGGATTCCCCCAAGCTCTCTTTGATGTGAATAAATGTCATGCACATATGGAGAGTCTCTATTGACATGGCGGCACTGCACTGGTTGTTTTAGCAGGACACATTTTGCCCTTTAAAAATTGGGAGGAGCACAGCTAAAGCAGTCCAGTGTGAAGACTAGTGTGGTACACTTCATCTCAAGAATTTGGTTATCAGCTCGGAAATATATTCTTACCAAGCCAAACAAACTTCATGAAAATCCTGGCACACTATGACTTGGTATGGCGTGAGATTGTTTGACATAAACCATTTACATGGCCGATGCAGTTTCTATGCACCATGCCTGTGGGCAGTACTGAGCTCCAGTGTTTAGCTGCTGCCACTCACTGTCCCAAGAATGTTTAGTTGTGGAAAGTTTCACCCCCCTCACTCCATTGTAGCACTACTTTATTTTAGAAAAAGTATTCTTTACAATTTCTGATTTAATCAAGGAAATCACTTATACAATGAAATGTAAATAGTGAGGGCTTATTCATACATAAACAAAGCATGAAAGCATAACACATGGAAATGAATATGGACAGTATATTGAATGTATTCAGTGAATGATATTGCTGAACAAATGCCCCTGGCCTTACCAATTGTATCTCTAAAAGTGCCCATACACGGTACGACAGGGAAGTGCGATGAGATGCGTGCTCCCATGCACATCCCATCGCACAGCACATAAAGTCTGTGCTGCCCATGCTTTTAGTACTAAATTGCATCATATTAGTACAAAAAGCATGGAGTTCATTGCACCGTGTATGGGCACCTTAATGCTTGTAAGGGCCCTACAACACTAGACGATGGGGTATTATTCAATGTGGCCAGTGATGGCATTTGTATGGTGAGAATGGCTTGTTTTCAGCGAGGATCCCCGAAAACAAGCCATCCTCGCCATCTAACCCCCTTGCCGGCCACACGCCGTATTCTATGTTCCAGGGAAATCCTTGCTGTCCTCTGAATCCCAGGGACGGCGACGTTCACTGCATATAGCAGCGAGGTTCGCCATTTTGACGCCTGCACTCGTCATTTCCGCCTCGCTGAATAGAAACAGCGAGTGAAGGGGGGTCAGTTGAATACCCCCGAGCATTCGGCACTGCTTGCTGTCATAGCTCGCTAAAATGGCATTGAATATACCCCAATGTTTTTAGTGAATGAGATTACTGAACAAATTTCCTTCGCCTTTTCCGTGTCCTGGACAAGTGATATTGTGCATACACACTGAATTATATGACGATCGATCTCGTAAGAGTCTAGTAATATACATTTTTATTGAACAACATAGCCAAAATTGTGCGTTCAAAGATAGAAACTCTAGTTGTCGACCCGTGGGAGGGCACATTGTTCAGTGTTCAATACATACACACTGGCCGATATTTTAGAAAGAATGTTCAGAATGGTCAAAACTCTATTGTTTAATATATCACTGTGTGTATTATACTAATATTACACTGCCCTATAGCTGGAGCCTGCTACCTGTTACCTGTACCCCTCTTTCCCGGGGGGCGTAGTGTTCGCTAGTTATTTATTAGGTACTTGTTTCCTATCTGGGCGCCCAGGTTTTCTACGTACGGCACCGTACTGAAATCGGATCGCATCGCATCGTACACATACACGATATTGAACGATGCGATGCGATGCGATGCGATCCGATTTCTAATAGGAAACAATGTTAAATGGCTCAATTTAGCCAAATTATCATAGGAACAATAGTAAATGGGCCAAAAACACCCCTGAACATTGAAATGTCCCCCCAAAAGTAGTTGACGCCACCCCGCCATCAACGTGAACCCGAAGCGTGGCGAGCGCAGCGAGCCCGCGAGGGGCGGCGGTACGCGTCCTCCGACCTTTTCATGCCCTACTATCCACTAGGGCGTGGAGTGAGAATAGAATAGTGTGGCGAGCGCAGCGAGCCACCGAGCCCGAAGCGTGGCGAGCGCAGCGAGCCCCGCGAGGGGACGCGGATACCTTCACAGTTATACGCGTCCCCTCGCGGGCTTCCCAGGTGTCCATGGCGACGCGGACACCTGGGAAGCCCGCAAAGGGACGCGTTTACCTGTGAAGGTATCCGCGTCCCCTCGCGGGGCTCGCTGCGCTCGCCACGCTTCGGGCTCGGTGGCTCGCTGCGCTCGCCACACTATTCTATTCTCACTCCACGCCCTAGTGGATAGTAGGGCATGAAAAGGTCGGAGGACGCGTACCGCCGCCCCTCGCGGGCTCGCTGCGCTCGCCACGCTTCGGGTTCACGTTGATGGCGGGGTGGCGTCAACTACTTTTGGGGGGACATTTCAATGTTCAGGGGTGTTTTTGGCCCATTTACTATTGTTCCTATGATAATTTGGCTAAATTGAGCCATTTAACATTGTTTCCTATGGGAAATCGAATCGGATCGCATCGCATCGCATCGCATCGTTCAATATCGTGTATGTGTACGATGCGATGCGATCAGATTTCACTACGGAGAATAGCATGGTGCTCAATTAACTTAGTGGGCGCCCAGATAGGAAACAAGTACCATTTATTACAGAGCCTTTACATATCTCATTTTAATGGGTGGCGTTATTGTGTGTGTGAGAGCCAGAGAAACAGTGCTGTGCTTTCGCAGTGGGGAGCGGACATACAGTAATAGTAAAATATCCTTCTTGGTAGGCTGTACAAATTTAAAAGGAGAATTACAATTTTAGAATGCAATGGCGCTCGTGAGATGCACCTTAAATGCATATATTACTACATGAAATGCTTTAAAGATGATAAGTAGATAGGAATCCTTACCCGTGTATCCTTTTTTTGAAATGTTTGGTGTGTTTGTAACCTATTGCCAGTTACACTGCTGTCACATCTGCATTTATAGAAGCATCTGCTTCTTCATATTGCTAAAGTCTGTGTGAACTACTCCTTGTTGGCACACTTGCTGTTTCTTCAACTTCCAAGGGGGAGATTCAGTTAAGAGTGAGATTCCATAGGAGCCTTGTGTGTTTTGTCTCCACAGACCAATCACAAGGCCCAAATAAGAGATTGTAATTTGTGATTGGTTCTCATGTTCACACATCCCTTTCATCAACATGTACTGTAAAGTTGGGGAGCATATTTTAGTTTCTTACTACAGAACTGTAACGTCCCCAGGAATATTTGCTGCATGCTGCAGACCCCAGAGCTCGATCTTCAGGAAGGGAGTACATTGGGGACATTTATCTAGGTATAATTGTAGATTTAACTTTCGGTGACATTATTTAAAGTGTTCAATCTTTAGGAAGGGAGCACATTGGGGACATTTGTCTAGGTATAATAGTAGATTTAACTTTCGATGAAAATATTTAAAGTATGTTTCAAGTCATTATATGTCATTTTCAAGTTCTGCTTAAATGTATTTATTGATAGTTATCTATACATCTGCTGAAACAGCAGAAAAGTATTTTTGTTATGCATAATCACTGATATAATTTTTTTTTCCACTCCACATTTAATTTGACTTATTTCCCGAATACACAAATAAAATATCAACTTTGAAAGTTCAGCTGAAAAACTTCTACCATCTAGAATAGATTTGCCACACCAAATCTGATGGGTGGTCTAACAGCAGTCTCCATTTATTATCAATAAGGTATGCTGTCACATCTCTCATATTATAGACCATTTTTCTATATACTGTTGGTGGAGGTATGAAAATTAACATTTTTAATCCAGTGTACAAGGCATATTGTAAACAAAAACGTACTGGTCAATATTTAAACGTTAGGAAGCTATGGGCACAAATTGTGTTGGACAAGGATTTAGCAACTATTTAGAACTTTTGTTCTTCTGTTACAGGGACTCTGTAAACATCAAAGCTGGATTAGAACATCTGGTAAATTATACATTTCTTTTGAACATTTGCATCATCTTTGATATCTGCATTCCAAATGAACACTTTTCAATGAGCTTTGAATACCTTGAATTGAGAAAGTCATCTATTTCCCAAAGGGTTCGCTTATCATTATTATGTGATGGTACTTACGCTTTCATTTAGTTGATCATCTCAAGGGAGTATTAATTTTATTTTTTTTAAATTATCTTTTTTTTTTTATTTTGATGTGGAGATGAAATAAAAATTGGAATGTAATCATTGGATTGATGATTGTTTTAATTATCATTAAAAAATTAAATGTTTGGCTGTATATTTTTGGCACACAAGGTTCTAAAAAGAACAAATGTGCTACAATAATGCATGCATAAATAAATACGGTAAGCTTTTGAAAGGCATGATGTCTATTTGTTTATGAGTAAAATTAATTTCCTTTCCAGATAGCAGAAAAGTGTGGCTTGTTGCAAGATACCCCCTTTCACCTTCTTATAGGTCAGTTTAGCCAGGGAAGGCGTAAGACATTTGAAATTTCACACCATTAACTTGTGTGCCAAAAGCATTGATTTGATAGCTGGCTCGTCACCCAGTTTATTCTATATTGACACAAGGAGGTGTTGAGGTGTCAAAGCACTTGGGGCCACTGGGCCTTTGACATGAGGTTCACATTATATTATAAGAGTGGCGTTCAGAAGGGTTAGGTACAGTAGAACAGTGCTTATAATGCCATTGGCCACATGATCGACAGCAGTATCTCGACTCCTATAATCCTGATACACCCACAGCCTAACTCTACCTTCTTGCAGCTTAACCATTCTCCCTGCAGCCAAACCCTAACCCTCCCTCGGCATAGTTATGTTCGGGAGGTTGGCTGTCTGGATTCTGATGGGTGTGGATATTTCTGTGCCGGTCTTCTGACCACCAACATCCCACCTGTCGGGGTTGCCCACTACATCCTTTTCAGAACAGTGGGTAGGGTAGACATTTAACATTAGTCTACATTATACAAATTAGTCCTAGAAGAGAAAGTAATGGTATACTTATTACAAACATTATTTGACTCAGTTCTCCTATTTTTATTTTGTCACCTAAGGTTGTATTATTATTATTATTATTCTATGATCTAATTTCCTCTCCAATCACATAGCAGATGATTCTTGACCCTTTTGTCCTTGTGGTCAAGCAATGCTATTGAGTTGTTGTAAGTAATGTAAAGTAATCTATTGTTATTAGCTTGAGGTTTAATAAGGTATAACTGTGTAGGTTCTCCCTTTGTTCTTTGCCAATCAATAAGTACAAGTGTGTTTCAATGATGGCAATTTCTAGACTGATTTATTTTCTGTTTGTTTAAAATAAAACATAAGTGTAAATGATTAGGAAAGACATTGGCTATTGCATGGATGAAACACAACGTCTCATAGTGAGGCCGATGAGTGGCACTTACGATGAAGCTATTACCAAGTTTAATGTTTTGGGGGTTTTCATGAGAAGGAAAGTATTTTTAGGCTTGCAGGTAGGAGTTATTGAGGTATGTTTTACTTTTTTTTTTTTTAAATAACTATATACAGATTTGTCCACATACATCTTGATTTTATTGTGCCATGTATGGCACAACTTGGCACACCTTGGACTCAGCAGAAGTCACGCCTTGTGATTTTCTCTAAAAATTGCGTCTCTAATATATTACTTTATACAAATTCTACTGCTGCGAAAAAAATGTTAGAATCCATCTACTTGCTACATTTGGAAAAACAGCTAAGCTGTGTTTTGCATGTTGTGACAAGTTGAGAAAAATGTATTATTACTTATTTTTGTACCCCTCAGTATTTTAGAATGATGCATATTTCAGACATTTCAAATCTTTTAAGAATCCCACCTTTTGTATGGCTAGTAACAGACTTCTATGCTGTGATCCTTTATTAGGTTGTCTTTTTTTGTGGTACATGCACATTTCCTTGTTTTCTAAGCTTTACTTAACATCGGTAACACGCATAAGAACTATCCTGTGAATGTCGATTTAGCTTTTTTGTTGTTGAATTGTGCAATAAATGTGAGCACGCGTACTGGCAATAAAGGGTGCATTATCACGGCTATCTTAATTTTCTCTAAGTATGCAGAGCTTGCGTTTTTGAACTCTTTGACTTGGGCACTGATTTTGCTAAACTGGTTTCAAGAGCTACAGTTTTTTTGGTACTTGTGTAGTTTCACAGCAGCAGGCTATGCTACATTTTCAGCATAGGCCAAGCTACATTGTCAGCGTAGCCCAATGGCTGCCTAGCATAGTCAGCATAGTGACTCAGAGGCAGCCCTTCATAGTCAGCGTAGTGTCCCCATCAGGCAGCTAGTCACAGTACTGCGCTCGCCACACTTTATAAATTCAACTCCACGCTGACGTGGATAGTGGGGGTATGAACAGGTCGGGAGGACGCGTACCAAGTCCCCTCGCGGTGCTCGCCACGCTTTGGGCTGGTGGGGGTGTTTCAGGAACACATTCACACCTGTCATGTCAGGCAGGTTAAAATGGTCAATGGTTCCCACACAATGTAATAAGCGCTGACTGACTACGCTAACTGTGTAACGCTGACTAAGCTAACTACATAAACTCCGGCTGGCCGTGAACGGGCGGGAACACAATGCTGATACTCACAGGGACACCTGACTGACTAACTGCGTAAGCTCTGGCTAGCCGCGAACGGGCAGGAACACTACGCTGATACTGACTGGGACACTGACTACGCTGGCCGTGGGACCACTACGCTGATTCTGACCGGGATGCTACGCTAACTACTGTACGTAACTGCGCCATGAAACTACACAAGTACAAGGTTTTTTTTATGGAAAAAATACCTACATAAAATATAGCATCACAGTGACCAAACCTAATACGTGACCACTGGTTAAGAACATTTCATATTAAGGTGAAGAAGTGCAATATAAAATTGATTGATGCCTTACAGTGTTATGACTTTCAATAGGTGTGTCTATGGTCTTGGCTTTGTGTATAGGAGTTTGTTTGTATGCCTGTGATATATTCACTGGGTGGGAACTATGTCTAAATTTACCAGATTCTGCACATGGATGAAATTGTCGGTAGTGTAATCTCGATAATATAGCAATGATACTCACAAACATTTCTTTCACTCATGGTTAGTGGTTAGTTGAAGTCATTTATTGGTTTACATACCCCAGTTCTTATTACTGTGTATTGCCCCCTTTAACATCAATATCAATGACCGTTTGAAGTCTTTTGTGGTAGTTGTGGATGAGGCTCTTTATTTTCTCAGATGGTAAAGCTGCCCATTCTTCTTGGCAAAAAGCCTCCAGTTCCTGTAAATTATTGGTCTGTCTTGCATGAACTGCACATTTGAAATCTCCTCAGAGTGGCTCAATGATATTGAAGTTAGGAGAATGAGATGGCCACTCCAGAACCTTCACTTTATTCTGCTGTAGCCAGTTAGATCATTGTCATGTTGGAACGTCCAAGTACGTCCCATGCGCAGCTTCCGGGATGATGAGTGCAAATTTTCCTCCAGTATTTTCTGATAACATGTTGCATTCATCTTGCCATCAATTTTGGCTAAGTTTCCAGTGCCTTTGTAGCGCACACATCTCCAAAACATCAGAGATCCACCTCCGTGTATCACAGTGGGAATCATAGGCCTTGTTGACTTTTTTACAAATGTAAGGTTTATGGTTGTGGCCAAAAAGTTAAGTTTTGGTCTCATCACTCCAAATTACTTTGTTCCAGAAGTTTTGAGGCTTGTCTCTGTGTTGTTTGGAGTATCTAAAGCGGGATGCTTTGTGGCATTTGCGTAGTAATGGCTTTCTTCTGGCAACTCGACCATGCAGCCCATTTTTCTTCAAATGCCTCCTTATTGTGCATCTTGAAACAACCACACCACTTTTTTTTCAGAGAGTCCTGTATTTCAGCTGAAGTTATTTGTTGATTTTCTTTGCATCCCAAACAATTTTCCTGGCAGTTGTGGCTGAAATTTATGTTGGTCTACCTGACCGTGATTTAGTTTCCACAAAATCCCTCATTTTACACTCCTTAATTAAAGTTTGAACACTGCTGATTGGCATTCTCAATTGCTTGGATATCTTTTTATATCCCTTTCCTGTTTTATACAGTTCAATTACCTTTTCCCGCAGATCCTTTGACAAGTGTTTTTCTTTCCCCATGACTCAGAATACAGACACGTCAGTCCAGCACAGGATGAAAGATGCAAGAGTCTTTCAGGAGACAAGAAACTCACTGACCTTTTATATACACACACACACACACACACACACACACACACACACACACACACTGATAACAAGCAAACTGATCACAGGTGAGGATGGTTTCCTTTAGTAGCCATTCAAACCTGTTTGTGTCAACTTGTGTGCATGTTATGAGACCAATATCCCCGGGCAGGGTATGTAAACTTTTGATCAGGGTCATTCGGGTAGTTTCTGTTGTCATTATGATTTAAAAAAAAGAGTAAACACAGTTGTTTGACAATAAATGGCTTCACCCAACCACTAAGCATGAGTGAAAGAAGTTTGTGAGTTATCATTCATATTCTCTGACAAATAGCCAGAAAATCAGAAATTCTCCTAGGGTATGTAAACTTATGAGCACAACTGTATATAATCTTTGTGTTCTAATTGATCACTATGATTTGCTTGATTAAATTATTAATAAACGTCTGTTGCCCAGAATAATTTCTACAATAGAACTCAAGGTAATTTATTTATTTATTTACAGTTTCTTATATAGCGCAGCAGATTCCGTTGCGCTGGTAACAACCGACAGACTTGGGGGTTAGAGGGCCCTGCTGCAAGTTTACAATCTATAGGTATATAGGGGGGGAAACACAAGGATAGACACCAGTGATAGCATAGCAGTTACAAGTCCAGAAGGGAAGCTATATAATACATAAGTGCCTCGGAGGGTTATGCATGTAGAACTTAAATATGATATGCTTGCCTGAAGAGGTGAGTTTTCATGGAACACTTGAAAGTTTGGAGACTGGTGGAGAGTCTTAATGTGCGTGGAAGGGCATTCCATAGGATGGCAGCCCGATGAAAGTCCTGTAATAGTGAATGGAAGCTAGAGATCCGTGCAGAAGAGAGACGCAGATCTTGTGTAGAGCGTAGTGGTCGAGATGGGAGATCTTTTGTGATAAGTGCAGAGATATATGCTGGTGCAGTATGGTTAATAGCTTTATATGCAAGTAGAAGTGTTTTATATTGAATACGCTAATATACAGGCAACCAATGGAGGGACTGGCAGAGTGGATCAGCAGACGATGAGCGTCTTGCAAGGAAGATCAGCCTAGCAGCAGCATTTAAAATTGATTGCAGTGGTGAGAGTCTGTTCTTGGGAAGACCAGTTAGGAGACTATTGCAATAATCAATGCGGGATATAATGAGTGCATGGATAAGTGATTTGGTAGTGTCTTGTGTGAGCTAGGGTCGTATTTTGGATATGTTTTTTAGATGCATGTAACATGATTTGGAGACAGATTGAATGTGGGGAAGAAAGGACAGTTCAGAGTCGAGGATGACCCCTAAGCAACGAACTTGTGGGGTAGGGTAGATTATCGAGTTGTCAACAGCGATGGAGATGTCAGGATGGTAACTGTTCTTAGTTGGCGGGAATATAAGTAATTCCGTTTTGGAAATATTGAGTTTGAGTTGGCGACAAGACATCCAAGATGAGATGGCAGAGAGACGATCAGAGACTCGACCCAAAACCACTGGTGACAACTCTGGGGTTGATAGATGGATTTGAGTATCATCAGCATATAAGTGATACTGTTATCCGAAAGAGCTGATTAGTTTGCCAGGAGAGATGGTATAGATTGAGAAAAGCAGAGGACCTAAGACTGAACCTTGCGGAACTCCGACTGACAGAGGTAATGAAGCGGAAGTAGAGTTAGAGAAGCGAACACTGAAAGAGCGATCAGATAGGTATGATGTAAACCAGGAAAGGGCTGTATCATTAAGACCTAGGGAGTGTAGTGTTTGTAAAAGAAGAGAGTGATCGACTGTGTCAAATGCAGCAGAAAGAACAAGAAGAATAAGTAGTGAGTAATGGCCTTTAGACTTAGCCGTTACCAGATCGTTCACCACTTTAGTCAGTGCTGTCTCAGTGGAGTGTTGAGAGCGAAAGCCTGACTGAAGTGGGTCTAATAGGGTGTTAGAGTTAAGAAAGTTTGTGAGGCAAGAGTAGACAAGTCTCTCCAGTAGTTTGGAGAGGCATGGGAGCTGAGATATAGGACGATAGTTAGAGAGAGAGTTAGGGTCAGAATTCTGTTTTTTAGATTAGGAGTTATCACTGCATGTTTGAGCAGAGATGGAAAAGTACCAGTAGTAAGAGAGAGATTGCAGATTTTAGTTAAGGTTGGAATAATCACAGGAGATAGATTTTTAATGACTTGCGCAGGTATAGGATCGAGAGGAGAGGTAGTAGAGTAAGAGGATAAGAAGAGTGCGGATACTTCCTTTTCATTTGTGGGCTCAAATGAAGAGAAAGTGCCAGAGGGTTCAGGTGGGAAAGAAAGATGGTTAGAGGTTGTGGAAGAGCATACCATTTCATCTCGGATGTTATCAATTTTGTCCTTAAAGTAGGAGGCAAGTTCTTGTGCACTGATGGTAGCCGGTGGGGGAGGAGGGGGAGGGTACAGAAGAGACTTAAAGGTGTTAAAAAGTCGCTTAGGGTTGGTGACATGAGAAGAGATAAGAGATTGGTAGTATGTTTGTTTGGCAGTGTCCAAAGCATTGCTGTAGGAGTGTTAGCTAGTTTTATATGCGAGGAAATCAGTCATACTTACGAGATTTGCGCCATTGGCGTTCTACTTTACGTGACTGATTTCGTAGTTGTCTTGTTGTTTTGGTGTGCCACGGTTGGCATCTAAGCCTACGTGGGGTGTAAGGGGTAGCTGGAGCCACGTCATCAAAGGCTGTTTCAAGAGTCTGGTAGAGGTGGGAAGCAGCAGAGTCAGGAGAGGTAAATGTAGAAATTAGAGAGAGCTGTTGTTGCAGGGAGGTGGTAAGTTGTGGAAAATTAATTGCATTAGTATTTCTGCGGGTTATAGTAGGCTTGCATGATTTCAGTGTCAGTGAGCTTGGGGTAATGGAGGAGAGTGAGAGGTAATGAGATTGTGATCAGAGAGAGGGAAGGGAGTGTTAGTAAAATCAGAGACTGAGCACAGCCTGGTGAAAACAAGGTCAAGGCAGTGGCCTTCCTCATGAGTAGAGGAGTCAGACCACTGGGAGAGGCCGAGAGAGGTGGTTAGAGAGAGAAGTTTGGAAGCATGCAAAGATGGTGGACTGTCAATAGCAATATTGAAGTCACCCAGGATGACAGTGGAGATGTCAGAGGATAAGAAATGGGGGAGCCAGGCAGAGAAATCTTCTAGAAATTGAGTTTTGGGAAGCCCAGGTGGGCGATAGATAGCAGCAACACGCAGAGAGAAAGGGGGAAAAAACCCTAATAGAGTGAACTTCAAATGATGTAAATGTGAGTGAAGGAACAGGTGGTAGAACTGAGTATGTGAAGTCTTGTGACAGTAATATACCAACCCCACCTACTTTACAGTTACCAGGCCTGGAGGTGTGAGTGAAGTGGAAACCACCATGTGACAGTGCTGCAGGCGAGGCCGTGTCTGATTGTGTGAGCCAGGTTTCTGTAACTGCCAGCAGGTTGAATTTGTGAGAGATAAAGAGGTCATGGATGGATGTTAATTTATTGCAAACAGAGCGTGCATTCAATAGGACACATTTAAGTTGTTTGGAGTGTGGTGGGAGGCATGTGATATTTATGAGGTTAGCCGAATTTCTAGGCATACAACCAGTAAACTCTGAGTGGGACAGGTGGTTTGGGCCTGGGTTTGGTGATATGTCACCAGCTAATAAGATTAGAAAGGAGAGATAGATAAAGGTGGATGTTTGTGTTTTTTTGTATTGTTGGTGGGATGTGGATGTGAAAGTAGAAGTAGAGAAGTAAGTAAAGAGCTCATGAGTGTTTAGAAGAGGGGAGTGAATAATAGAAGAGGCAATGTGCACAGAGTGGTGAGTGTCAGGGAGATTACAGGATGAGTGAAGTTTGGTGAAAATTCCATGTAATGAAATGAGAAGTAGCAGTTTGGTGAGCATGATGTAATAATGTATATTGTATTTACCTTGCTTGATGATGTTCAATGTTTTTCATCTGTTTTTTTTTTAACTGTTCTTTAAAAGTAATATCACTTTGTAATGCTAAAATTCTAACTTGCAGATTGCAGTCATGGAGTTTATCTCCTATATTACATCTATTGGGAATAAATTATTTAATTAGTGGCTCAATCTCTGAATATTTTCACTTTTACTTGCTGTATGCCTTTTATGATGCACTTATTTGGACATTTAGGATTAGTGTTACATGGGAGCTTCAAGGAATGCATTAAATAGGTCTAATAATGCCTGCAATTTCCAGATGATAAATACAGAATCAAAGCAATGGTCTCTGTATATGCAAACGCTCTGCCACAAAAAAATCTATATGATCAGGTTGTCACAGCCATATAAAGATGTATATTTGCCAATATAATACACACTTTCTGTTTGCATTGCTGTAACAACTGGACCTGACTGTATGCTTAGGATGAGATAGTCCAATTTCTACCAATCAGAAAAAAAAAAAAAAAATCACAAAAGACATCTGTTCACCGGAGAGTGCTTCAAAATAGAATTCTCTTATTTATTTGAAATATGGATTTTATATGGGGAAAAATCAAAAGAAAAGAAAAAAAAATGGTTCTGACGCATAAACAAAAAATGGGCAGCAGAACAGAGATATTTAAAAAAAAAAAAGAAATCTGCTACAATGTACAATCTTAAACATTCTGTTATAACACTGTTTAACTCTTATGATTTCTAAACCCTTATGTGCAATTCGAGAAAAAATAGAAACCTTTTTTATCTTGTGGAATGTATGCCAATATCTCTTGCTAAAACATATTAAATGTTAAACATTAAATAAACTACCCATCTGGATCCAGACGCCAATGTCTTTAACTTGGAGTAGACTTAACGGGAGTTCAAGGAAGCATTGTTTCTATGTTTATAGACGTTTGACTTGTATTTATTTATTTTACAGTTTTAGACATGTTTGTCAAATTCAATGAGCATATGATGAAATAAATTTCCTAGTTCTGTTATGTTGTTGAAAACACTAGAAATTAAAAATATTCCTCACTCCTTTTATGTGTAATGTATTTCTAATTCCTTTCCAAACTGTCAGTCTGCCCAGCTGCATTGACTAACTGTAACTCACCAGTTACTTAATTGTTTTGCAGCAAGTATTGTTTATGGTGTTCGCTAATTAATTTACTTACATAAATGTGGTTTTTAAGGCACTTCTTTTTTGAAAGTAAAAAAATGTTCTTGTGTTTTTTAACATTTCTTTCCCCGCTGAATTTATTTATTTGGTTTACTGAGCCAGTATTTGAACATGTACCCTATTGTCCATTCACTGTGAACTTCTGACATCACTTTGTGCCTGTGACCTCATGCCATCCATGCACAAAGATAGTAAGCATATGTCTATACAGTATGTCCATTTTCAAATACCTTGGAAGACAACCGCAGCCCAATATTCAACAAATTCTACAGTACTACTTATACCATGAAGTTGGAATATAAATGTTCTAAATAACTGTAATTTGGAGCATGTTACATATCAAATAGTAATGGAGTCTTCACATGTGGTAATTTCAGGAGTGATGCCCTTTATATCGCTCCGTGTGTAAGGGCCCTAGCGATAGCAATGCATAGCCTTGCACATCACTATCGCCCAGTGATTAATATCCTGCATGCATGATAAATCCAGTAAGATTTCCGGTCAGGGCCAGTGTCACCGGAGAACACTGGCCCTGACAGATCGCTCTGCACACATTGCTGAAACAGCGCTGTATGCTTAGCAATCTACATTGTTCAGATCGCTCAGCAGTGTTGCTCCTTAAGTAGACCCCTTAAGTGAGAATTTATGGCCAATCCAGGACCTCCAAATGCTTCTTAAATGTTTCCAATGTACACTGACCGTGTTCTAGCCTTTTTGTTTGCTTTCTTACTTGAATCTTTGCAACAGTCAGTGGTTTGTCCACTTCTGATTTAGTTTGGAACCTTGCGTTCTCCAAGGGCCTTTACAGATAATCCAGTTGGTTATATTTTGGGTGAACGGTTTGCAGCATTCCATCTTGCTGTTGCCTTGTAGATAATGGATATAGAGATATGTTTTGTTAAGCACACACTATGCACTAGCTGCCCATGGGGTATATGTAATAGGGTCCGAGTTTTCCAGACGAAAAGGGGATCCCGGCTTATAAGATCCATATTGTTAAAGCGACAGTCATTTACAAGGCAAATCTGGGTTGGTTTTATATTGTAAATGATTGCAGCTGAAATGGTTGGAGTGGCTTTAACATATATTTTCTTATTTTTATTGTATTTCTGTTTTCTAATTGTGACCCTGATATTGGGTACACTCCCAGAAGTGTATATGTAAAGCATGACTAGGTGTTGTTTATCCCAACCATGTTTCTTTGGGCACTAATCAAAGCTGGCAGAATGGTTAGCTTGTTGCCCTCACGGTACTGAATCTTGGACAGTACCAAACTAAAGGTGCCCACACACTAGAAAGATCTGCGATCATAAGATGTGGGCTTAAATTAGCCTTCAAATCTTTTGCCTGTCCTGGACAAAAGATTTCAGGCAAGCGCACATCTTTACCAAAGATTTTTCTTAAGATCACGTGTGCATTCCTATGGATCTGTTGTTAAATCTTCTGATCTTTCATGCAGCACGTAAGATCAGAAGATTTAGCAAAAGATCCACGGGAGCGCGCATCGGCCAAAAAAATCGTTCTAGTGTGTGGGCACCTTAAGACTTCTGGGTTCTTGGGGCACTTGAGGCAGTGTGACCCTCCCCATTTTGTCAGGTCACCGCTCTGGGTGGTTCCCGCTGTGACTGTCCTTCCCACACACCTACATGGAGCAGCAGCAGAATGCCTGCAATCTGATTATGATAATCTCTGCCACCAGTAGCAGCGTGGCAACTGTAGCCACACTGCTGCTGTCTATGGTGGCTGGAGATGAGTAAAATCATCCCCTGACCACATCAGGGCTGAAAAAAGTAATGTTTGGGCCCGGTACACTCATTTTTCTTTTATAACGCATCTGTCCCCTGCCCAGTCACCTTGAATCTTTTCTTACCTCTAATGTTTTTTTTTCTATGCAACACGGAGCCTTCTTGGATCTTCTCTGAGCAATAGGAGACTATAATGTCAGTTGGTAGTCACCATTCATATAGGTATTCGCATAATGTGGAAGATGTCTGTTTAACCTATATAGCCACTGTCGTCATCGTCATCATGCAACAGAGGTGATATGTTTTTTTAGAATTGATGACTTCATGAAGATCCCCCCCCCCCAGTCTTTTCCTTTTATTTGAAGTTGTGGAAAATCTCCTGCCTCTTCCCTATTGTGTCTCTCCAACACTCTCATCCCACTGCATCTCTTCAGCAGCCCCCATCTCTCAGGCCCCTGTGTCTCACCATAGTCTCAGCTCACCCCCTGTGTCTCTGCAGCAGTCTCAGTCTTCCCCTGCCCCCCCCTCAAATGTCTCTTCAGTGTCAGCTCCCCCCCACTGTGTCTTTGCAGCAGTTTCTGTCCCACCCTCATATCTCTCTCGCTTGTCACTTACCTGGATCTTGTCCTTGCTCCTCAGAAGGTTCATCAGTACTTAGTTACTTTAGTCTTCATTGCACAAACATCATGCCTTCAGCACAGCAATACAGGGTACAGCCAGAGCTGGGTTGGAGCAGTTCTGGCCATAAGGTGTTATGAGAGGGATACCTGCGCCCCCTCCCATTTTAATCCAGCTCTGATCTTGGGTTTGATTCTTACTAGGGCTCTATCTATTTGGATACTGTTCCCTTTAAGTTTGTGTGGGTTTCAGGCAGGTACTTTGATTTACTCCCACAATTCAAAAAATTACTGATATGTCAGTTGGCTTCTGTCAAAATATTAACCTTCTTCTGTATGCTTGTCCAATCCATGTAATCTACTGGGTAAGAGACTGATGGGAATGCTTTATGTACTTAACTATACACACTACCATTTAAAAGTTTGGGGTCACCCAGACAATTTCATGTTTAACATGGAAACAGACTTATATTTATCCAATGAGTTCAAATGAATAGAACATATAATCAAGACATTGGCAAGGTTAGAAATAATTATTTTTATTTTAAATAATAATTTTGTCCTTCAAACTATGCTTTCATCAAAGAATGCTCCTTTTGCAGCAATTACAGCATTGCAGACCTTTGGTCTAGATGTTAATTTGTTGATGTAATCTGGTGAAATTTCACCCCACGCTTCCTGAAGCACCTCCCACAAATTGTATTGGCTTGATGGGCACTTCTTGCGTGCTATGCGGTCAAGCTGCTCACACAACAGCTCAATGGGGTTGAAATCTGCTGTTGACTGCACTGGCCACTCCATTACAGACAGAATACCAGCTGCCTGCTTCTTACCTCAATAGTTCTTGCTTAATTTGTAGGTGTGCTATGGGTTATAGTCCTTTTGGAGGAGGAAATTGGCACCAATCAAGCGCTGTCCACAGGGTATGGCATGGCATTGCAAAATGGAGTGATAGCCTTCCTTATTCAAAATCCCTTGTACCTTGTTCAAATCTCCTATTTTACCAGCACCAAAGCAGCCTCAGACATTACAAAACCTCCACCATGCTTGACATATGGCGTTGGGCACTCTTTCACTTGTTCTGCATCTCACAAATGTTCTTCTGTGTGATCCAAACACCTCAAATTTTGATTTGTCTGTCCATAACACTTTTTTCCAATCTTCCTCTGCACAATGTCTCAGATATGGCGCTTCTTTGCCTCTCTGATTAGAAGGCCAGCATCCCGGAGTTGCCTCTTTACTATAGACATTGACACTGTCATTTTTCGGGTATCATTTAATAAAGCTGCCAGTTAAGGACTTGTGAGGCATCTATTTCTCAAACTAGAGACTCTAATGTACTATTATTTTTGCTCAGTTGTGCACTGGGGCCTCCCATTTCTCTTTCTACTCTGGTTGGAGCCTGTTTGTGCTGTTCTCGGAAGGGAGGGGTTCTCACCGTTGTAGGAAATGTTCAGTTTCTTGCCAATTTCTCACATGGAGCAGCCATCATTTCAAGATCAAGAATAGACTGTCAAGTTTTTGAGAGTATAATGGGGCAGCACGTATAGTGTTATGGTTAGCATTACTGCCTCACAACACTGAGGTCTTGGATTCGATTCCCAACATGGCCCTAACTGTGCAGAGTTTGTATATTCTTCCAGTGCTTGCATGGGTTCCCCCAGGGACTCCAATTTCCTCCCACAATCCAAAAATATACTGGTAGGTTAATTGGCTCCCAACAAATTAACCCTAGAATGAATGTGTGTGTGTACATGTGGTAGGGAATATAGATTGGAAGCTCCACTGGGAAATATGAATATGAATGCGCTTTTTTAAGACTGTTAATTAATAAATAATAATCAGACCCACAAATGTGATGTACCAGATACTCAACTAGATCAAAATAAGGCCAGTTTTATAGCTTCTCTAACGAACAAACCCATTTTTAGCTGTGCTAACATCCATTAGTCTTCTAATGCGATTAGCAAAGGCAATGTACCATTAGAACACTGAAGTGGTGGTTGCTGGAAATGGGCCTTTATACTCCTATGCAGAAATTCCTTTAAAAACCAAACAATGTTTTGGTTGCTAAAAAATATACCTAGATATGACTCTCTGAAATGCAACTGAAGGTGCAATATGTATCGCATTAAAAGTATGAAACTGAAAAGTAGCACCGCGTCCCATCGCCATACTTCGGGTGCGGTGCCTCGCTGCGCTCGGCACACTATTTTATTCTCCCTCCACGCCTTAGTTGATGGTAGGGCATGAAATTCTGCCTGTCGGCACAGGTCGTGTCAACATGGACACTGAAGCGTGGCACAGTGTCCCCTAGCATGGCTCGCTGCGCTCACCATGCTTCGGGCACGGTGCCTATTTAATTCTCACTCCATGCCCTAGTGCAGTGGTTCCCAACCCTGGTCCTCAAGTACCCCCAACACTGCAGATATTCCAGGTCACCCAGCAGGTGCACTCATTATTCAGACACATTTTAAAAGATCCACAGGTGGAGCTAATTATGTCACTTGTGATTCTGTGTGGAGACCTGGAAAACGTGCACTGTTGGGGGTACTTGAGGACCAGGGTTGGGAACCACTGCCCTAGTGGATGGTAGGGCGTGAAATACTGCCTGATGGCTCCAAAAACAGTCGCCCTAATGACCTGTCAACCTAAACCCATGTCGACTTTACAGCATGTTGACCTATTGCTTGTCGACCATCATGCTGTAGACCAAATGACCATATCCCCCTGAAAATGCATCCTCTGCAAACATATTATGTTGTTTCAGTAATCTTTCTTCCTAAAACTAAATATTTTTCTTAATGCTCAAAAAATCCCCAGTGGTATGCAGTGTTCTCATCAGAACATGTTTCCAGCTGGGTGGTATTAAGAAGTCGTTCGGTGTTGGCAGGACAAAAATATCATGTTTTAAAGGTTTGCAGAGATATTGCCCACTTGCTGGCTAGATCTCTTGGGTCCACCAATGCACTCTGTGACACAATGCATGTCTTCACTCTCTGCCTACCTTCTCTTCAATGTTTCTGCTGTCCAAACTACCTCCTACCTCTTAGAGACGTCTTTGTAACTGTGCCTGTCATAATACATCGTCCGCGCAGCCAGACACCGGTTTTGACTGAAGCAGGATATTGTCAGTCTTCTGTTCAGGACTAAGCAAGGAGCACCCGATTTCTGACTGAAACAAGTCTCTTGGGAACTGCATCATCATTGCTGCACAACTCGGTGCATTGTTGCAGATATGTATTATCACCAATACAAATCAATGCACAATACATCACTAAACAGGAGGTTGTTCTATGCCATGATGACATATATGATTCGTAGGTGAGGCTCACTGAGTGTAGAGTATACATATACTTTAACATTTGAGAGAATAAAAAACAGAATAAAAAAATATAACATAAAGCGTAACCTGTAAAAACTCAACATTGCTGTTTTGAAGATTGTTAAAGAAAAATAGCTTAAAAGCTACAAAACAAACAATTGTGTAATATAGTACCACTAATCACATACCCACCTTTCATTTATTTAAAGCGTTATCTCTTTAATTTTTACTTCATGTGTTATGTACTAGATCGCATCGCATCTAGTTCAAATTGCATGCGATACGCTAAAACAGGATACAAATTGAACTAGTTGCGATACGATCTAGTACAAAACGACTGCATGCACATATTTTTTTGACTTACGATATCCAATGTGTGGGAGTGTGCATTGCAAGCCAAAAGAAACACTGGTGCTATGTTAACTTAATGCGATCCATCTTCAATGAAAAAGTTTAAACCGCATCTGACCATCACACCATGTGATACCTTTTATCCCGCTGCTGTCAGATACCCCCCCCCCCCTCCTCTCATATTTAAAGCTTTATCTCTTTGCTGTCACTCTTTAATATGATAATCCAAACACACTTGTTTTCCATAGAGTAAACAGCTGTTTTTTTTTTTCCTATTAAACTACTTAAAAAGTTGACTATGAAGCTAGTGGGGTGAAATTTGTAGTGATTTTTCAGGTTGAAGAGGGGTTAGGGGAAAACTGATCAGGGTGAGGCAAATGCAATGACATCAGTTCCCAAAACTGCAAACTAGTGACGTGCGGTGGAGGCTGTGTCAATAGAGAGGCTTTGTCACTTTCCCCCGCCATTGATAATATGTCCACCATTCACACCCCCTGCAGTCGCCGCTGGCATCCCCCGTAGAAGCCACTGCTGCCCCCCCCCCAGGAGGGGAGAGCTGGGGAAAAGCAAATCCTCTGAAAGTTTTTTTGACCAGAGCTGTTGTGATTTGACCGCAGCTGGATCTGCTGTCCAATCACAGCAGCCCCGTCCATAAAGCACTTTGAGAAGTGCTGCATTTACCATTTATTTTAATGGGCTTTTTAAGCCCGCCACTTAGCCCCGCCCCCAGCGCTTCATCCCCCTTATCTCCTTATACACTTGTTTGAGAGGTACGCTTTTTTGTGCCTCCTAAACTATTTTACATGGTAAAAATTGCAAAAAAAAAGAAAATGTTTCATATATATATATATATATATATATATATATATATATATATATATTCTTTGTATTATTTTAAACAAAACAAAAGGGTAAGCCCTGCCTCCCCTGACTGCACGTCCCTGCTACAAATTACCAGTAAAAATCAGGTTTTTCAGGTAATTATTTATGAAGGGACCTGGTTCTATTATTTAATTTTAAAAAATCCCCCCTTTGGGTAAGATGATGCTTCTTTCAAGTGCTGTGTTTATTGTCCAACAGGTGCAGTGCGTCTGTGATTTCAATACAGTGATTTCTCTAATTTCTCAAATAATCTTTACTACATTTTTTTATTATTAAGCAATTACATAAATAATTTCTGTTTTTGATAAGTATGTCTGTATTCAGACTTTTATTTACTGCATAGTTTTATCACTGGAAAGTAAATAAAACCACCTATTTTTGTTTGTAGTTGGAAGCGCTGAATGACCACTATAGGATTTCCCACCTTGTCTACAGTAACATTCTCTAATGTTGCCTAGGCTATTGAAAAACATATTCCGGGTAGACACACCAGGGATTTTTTTTTTCCTTCTCCTGTTACCGATTATTTACAATATCATTTCGTATTTATTTTGTGACCTCCGTGATTTATTTTGTGCCGTTCTGGCTCGGCTTATTGCTCTTTCTGCCTTAATTTACTTTGACTGCAGACTGCCATTCTTAACAAGCAGATATGTACATGAGGCTCCTCATAAACAGAGCGCTTATGCGAGCAAACAGATATAATACAAAAACATGTCAGAGTGAAAGTGTATTATTTCCTTTGGCACCAGCAAAAAAGAATTTCACTTGGAAATGTTGTCCCTCATTGCACCAGTGGTTTGTACGTAATTTCAGTAATTTGATCGTTGCTGATGAAAAGCTGACAAGATTTCCACAGCGCCCCATTAGATAAAAGCAGCTTGAAACCACAGGTTAATCTGCAAACAGATTTTCATGCTTATTACTCTAATGATTCCATCATATTTGATGTCGCAGGCAGCAAGCCGGCGCTCAGCAGCAACAGTGCCTGCTCCATTTTGATCTTTCTACTCATTAAATGATGTAGTAATTTGACTGACCTCTGACCAGGTGCATACCTATTCATAATTGCATGTCATTCTGATCTGGAAATTACTTTAGAGAAACCGAAGTGTTCATCCTGCTTCCCAAGTCAAAAAACTAACAAAAGAAATATTGCATTAATTTTCAAATGATGATATTACATTTAGCGCCTGGGCCCCATATATCAAAATCTGAAAACTGCTCAGTTACTATATGCGCTTAATCTTAATGGTATCTCTGGATGTCAAGGGCATGCAGGAAATTAAATCGGAAAGTGCAGATAGACCTAAGAAGACATTATCTCTTGATGATTGCAGTTTTGATAGGTATTTCAGTGAATTTCATTTTCACAGAATGGTAGAAGATGAGTTAGCCAGCAGATTTTCTCATTTTTCTTACACATGATTTATGTGAGTTGAGTATAAAACTTTTTATGGGGAAGCAGTTACTGAAGATGAGAGGTAAATTAATGCACTGGGTTTCCATCTCGACTCCATACACAAATGTCAGAGCGGAACGTACGTAATGGCTCCCATCATTATTCAGAGTTGTTTACATTCAAAATATGTAATGAAATCTGTTCAGAATAATGAGGGGAAATAAAAGTTTAGAAAATTGTAAAGGTCATGAAGTTTGAGAAATGATGCAATGCTTCCAAAATAACATTTAGGCAATATAAATTACATTATTATGCACCAACTCTGCATTATGGAGACATGAAGATGAAGTGCTTTGGACTAGTAGAATGTTGTTAGCGCTCTCTGAAGTATGAGAATGTGTAAAATATTTCTGATTTTCATATTCTGTTTTTTGTCAGTTTTTTTTTTTTTTTTTTTTTTTCGGGTGGGGAGGGTTTTTTTTCCCTAGGCATAAAGACATTTCTCTCATCTGCTTACAGTATTTTTACATTTAAATCTTCACCAGGAAAATTTGGCCCGAGATTCCCCTGCAATCTAATTTTCTCGAAGCAGAAACTAATATATGTGAGTCAATTAATGAGGCTTACAATAGTGTTCAGAGACCTTTAATTGACTTAATAGGTCTTTTGTTACAATGTTATTTCTAACAAATGACAGGATCACTTACAGTATTTTCAATTTCAATTAAATATAAGGCTGTTTTTCACTGTTTTTGTTAGAATGTTTTTGCTATACTCAGAACTTGGTGACCCTTTTATTAAGTTGCACACTGTAGATTTTGGGAGTAGAAGCGTATCCCTGAGATTATACAATTCATTGGGCTAGTATAATGTGTGCTTTTATTATCTGGTTTAAGATTAATTTTTTTCCCAATTTCTATTATAAAATAGAACAGCTTCTTCTGATTAATTTAAACTAATATTTAAGATTTGTCTACTGCCGTTGCCTGCTCAGACAGTGGAACTGCATGTATGAAATTACTAGCTTCAGTTTAATACACCTATTTTTTAATACTATTAGTATAATTAGATATCAAAGTAATATTAGTTAGGATCAAAGTAATAGTAAAATGTTTTTTAGATCCTTATAGCTCGATGGTAGAAAATAATACTGTATTATATATGTTTTAAGGCACTGGAATGGCACGGTGTATATGTTACTTCTAGTATGAAAATACTTAAAGTATACAGTCATATACCATTCAATAAGTACAGAGTGCCTAATGTTTTTCTGCGAACATAAAATAGCCGCGATAACTTATTGCTGGAAACTGAACGGAATCAGCGGATGCAATGAAGCCAAAATCATGGTTCTCCAAACCATTACTGTTTGTGAAGTGATTTACTGAAAATGAGATTACAAGCTTATCCATATATCCAGGATACATAAATTACCATGACTTTTCCTCACTTGCATTCGTCTTCATATTACAAACAACATTACTTTTAGAACCTAGAAATCTAGATTAAAGCTGCTGTTTATCTTCAAGATCCAATTCTATATAAATGTCTCGCTATGTGGTAAGATCAAGTAGTTCTCTACATGTCCGATTTGGCATTGGCTGTGGCTGCCAATCATCTTTAGTCTTTCTGTTTTCCCACTTATTTCTATACATTTAAATGGATTTTTGATGGGTAAAAGGAGATCTTTCTCATCTACATCTACTGTGCACTATATTGATACTCAATGTGTCCAGTAGAATCAACAGGATCTATTGGGGCGCCCACACGTAGCGATCCCTGGGCATTTTCTAAGCGATCTCATTAAATCACTTAGAAAATGCCCCTACTAAAATGCTACATGTGGGCCATAGCGATATGTGGCCCCGCACGACGCTATTGCCCCATCGATTAATATCCAGCAGGAAGGATAAATCTATAATCGGTGTTATGGCCAGTGTTCTCAGAGAGAACACTGGCCTTGATAGATCACTCAGCGCTGAGTGTTCTGAAAAGATCTAGCATCACTCTGAACACTCAGCTGAGAACGCTCATCTCCCCACGTGTTGGTCGATAGCTCATCTCCCCACGTGTAGGCCGCTTAAAGCAGGGCTGTAAATTCCAAACATTTGTAGGACTGCATAGATCATAGGGTGGTGGGACAGAACATACCCATAGAAGACTTATTCTGCTGCAATGTGGCATTTGCATTCAGGTAATGTTACATACCATCTGTGGTTAAAGAGCCACAGTTGTACAGTAAGTTGGCCTTTGTGCCATTCTTCCATATGAAACCTTCTATACTAGCTTCAAACCCAGAATGGACCAAAAATGTTTCTCAATATGACCATCTAACCTCACATTAATGTCAATTTTAGCTGCCAAAATGTGTGCCTGATCTTCTGCAGAGGAACTGTAATTTCCTCCCACTGTCCAACTTTTCTTGCGTTGTGCTATTTGTCTGCATAGAATATTTTGCACATACAGTATCCACAAACTTTCAACTGCTTAAGGACAATATCAGAGTCTGGTTATTGTGGTAAAAAACACCTTTTCTTGTTTTTGGTGTGGGCGTATTATCATGTACCCATCTATCATTAAACTGCCCCTGAAAAGTGAGTCATCTGTGAACAGTAATCTGCTATGAGAGACGTTCCCAGAAGCTGTTCTGGTGTCAGCTCATGGCTTATTGAGTCTGGTCTTTTGGATAATGTCACTCAAATTGATTACAGCTTGTCTGTCGTGGGGTAAACATATGTACAAATTTTTGCTCTGGAGCTGTAGATTTGGTCAATGACGTGCAGTTTGTATGTTCTCAAGTACATTTGTGAGCTTCCTCTGAGCTTTGGTTTCTTTACACTCCCGATACATAGTGGTAGGTTCATTAACCCTTCTGATATGAATAATTATTCCATATAAATTGCTGCTTATGTATGTAATCTTTTGAAATCGGGTAATATACATCAGTAAAAAATGATATAGCATTGTTACAGAATGCTAGTGTTTTAGATTTGAAAGTAGAGTGCGCTGTATTCTTTCTACAAAGGAAATCTTATTGTGAATGTATTAACTGGTAGAACATGAGGTCTTCATTTGTCCATATGTAGACTTAATCTATTACCAAGAAATGCTAATTCTCTTTACAAAATATGCACTCTTTCCCTGGCTGGAAAAGGAAACCAGCAACAGGATTTGCTTGGGTTCAGATAAGTAGCTGTTGATTTAAGCTCTCAAGAAGTTAAGGGCTGTTGATATATCAGCAACAAGTGCCTGTTTACTTAGGGAAACTGTGAGTGAGAGGTCTCACTTTACCATGTTAATTGCAAAGAAAACATGTCCAGAGTAGCTGTGGTGTTCAACCCATTTAATGTTATTTATAACAGCAGCATCTATATATTTAAGTCGATTCAGAGCTACATTTATGTTTTTACCCAAGTATTTTCAAGTGTGATTAAATTCCTTTTATCTACTTAAAGTAAGGTTAGGGTAATACGTAGCTGGTTTGTGATGTTTTATCCTCTGTTAATTCTTGGTTTAACATCACATCCTTACTCGCTATACCTTACCTGCATATCTATGTACATATCACAGTTGCGGAACCTTGTACTTGCTAAAAAGGAAGAAGGTTGGGAGACTATCGCTTCCCTGCCATATAAAGAGAAATGTAACAACCTAATAGTTATGTTAGGAAATTACCCCAGTCAATCCGCCTGATCCGCAGAAGCAATGAACAATTGGGTCATTCAATGAAACATTTTATGAGCATTCGGGTGTTCGGTCAGACTGCTAAAAAAAAATGCATGTAGCAGGTTATACACTAAACAAAGTTTCTCACATCTTTATTTCATCTGCATTTATTTATTTTATTTATTTACAGTTTCTTATATAGTGCTTTGCTTATGTAGACATTGAACAAACTGGGTAACAACAGACAGACTTGGTGGTAAGAGGGCCCTGCTGCAACCTTACAATCTTTAGGGACTTAGGAGGGAAAAACAAGGACAGGCACCAGTAATAGCAGAGGCGGATCTACTGCTGGTGCAGCAGGTGCAGTGCATCGGGGCCCCTGAGGACTAAGGAGGCCACTGCTGCCCCTGTCATCCACTGTTTTTCGTGTCCCCCTGCCTCTGTCACACACTGCCGTGTTGCATATTGTGAACTTGTGTTGGGGTGGAGGAGAGGGGCGAAATTTATATTTTTGCACCTGTGCCCACAACCCAAAAGTTCTGCCACTGAGTAATAGCATAGCAGTCCCACCAAGTTGCAAGTCCAGAAGGGAAGCTATGTGTCAGAGGTTTATGTGTGTGGTACTTAAATATTTAGCCTAATACCTACAGTATGTACAATTTTGTCTATATAATAAGATATTCACTTTCTAGAGCCCTCATTAAAAACCAACAATAAAAATACATGTTCATTTTCACCAGCAACTGACTGTACCACTCGGCCCCACTAGTGCATTTTAAAAGGAGTTTCTATCCAATATAACAAACGAGGTGGATAAGCGCAGGATGGGGTTTGCTGTAATGGCTAAAGTAGTTAAAATTAAACGGCGTGGGTATTACCGGGACTGGGGTTACACGCAATCGATATTACACATATATTTATCGGACAGTGCACAAAATTGAAAAATATGAAAATATAAAAATTAAAAAAAAAATGAGAAAACTAAAACTTAAAAATAAATATAAAAAGAAAATGGTACTTGTGTATTATCACGGCACCCGATTTCTTCTAAATCACATACGATATCGTATACAATTTAGTGGTCTATTCGATCCGCAATGCGATTTAGCGTCTGATTTGTGTCTGATTTTCGGCCAATTTTGAAAGATTTTCAGCTGATTTTCGGCGATTTCCTGCTGATTTGCATGCTATTCCATCCTTGCACACCCCCACTATCCAAGTCAGCCCAAAGCATGGCAAGCGGACCCAATACGCGTCCTCCCGACCTGTTCATACCCCCACTATCCATGTCGGCGTGGAGTTGATTTTATAAAGCGTGGCGAACGCAGCGCGGCCCGCGGAAAAGATCCCGAAGCGTGGCGAGCACAGCGGAATACACGTCAAGTAATCTTTTGGCGTAAAACGATCGCTGCATTTGCCACGCTTCGGGATCGTTTTACGCGTCCCCTCGTGGGGCTCGCTGCGTTCACCACGCTTCGGGCTCGGTGGCTCACTGCGCTCACTGCACTTTAGAAAATCGGCTCCACGACGACGTGGATAGTGGGGGTATGAACAGGTCGGGAGGATGGGTACCGCGTCCGCTTGCCACAGTTCGGGCTGACTTGGATAGTGGGGGTGTGCAAGGATGGAATAGCATGCTAAATCGCATCCGATTTTTGCATCCGATTTGCGGCCGATTTCGCGGGCGCCGTGATAATACACAAGTACCAAGAAAATATAAAAAGAAAAAAAAATTGAGACAAAATGAGAAAAGGAGAAAAATTTTGAAAAAAGAGAAAATCAGAAAAATGTGTCCATAGTCAGTCGATTCAAACAGAGTAATTTTGTCTCAATTTCTTTTTATATTTTCTTTTTATTTTTTTTATATTTATTTTTAATTTTTATTTTTCAAGGACAAGGTCAATGACTTGATTAGAAAAGGGGAGACGGTGTTCAATCTATAAATCCATCATGCTTCTTAGCGAAGCAACGCTTTCTGTTGGTCACCCCGAAACCGTTGCACCATAAAATTGCTTTTTCTCACAAGCCCTAGAGTGCCACGCTGGTGATTTATTTCAAAGGGTTACCATCATCTCTAGCATATGTATATTATTGCAGAGGCACCCAGGCAATTGTCTACTATTCCAGGACTGCCAGGAGTGCCAGGTTGCCACTATTCTATGTGTGCAAACTGTCTGGTTTGCTAAGGACCGTGGAATCCACCTGCTTGTACTACTTTAGTACACCCTACACCCTGTTGAGCTTTTATCCAACATCATTCATCAGCATGAAAGCATCTCATCACACAGCAGGTACCAGGGGGATTGTCATCACAGCCCGGGAGAAACCTTGACTTTCTCAGAGGAGGAGGCATCACAAATACTGTTTGCTGAAGAGCCCTACCCGGATGTTGAAGCAGAGGATATAATGCATTATTTAAGTTAAAATGACATGAAACCGACTACCAACTCCATGGTCAATCTTTGTCGGATTATTTCTGGAAAAAACACAGGTCAGGTCAAGTCCAGATTTCTGCATGCGTTGGGTCGCCATCCTCAACAAATGCAGCCTGGACTTGATGCTGCTTGTGGTGGAGGAGACTGGCAAGGAATTGAAGATTACCAGTAATAAGATCGACAGTTTCAAAATTGAACATGCTTCACGGAGCAAAATTGGCTTCTCCCAAGTTTGACGCATTGGCCATCAAGTTGAAAAACCAATGCGACAACTACCGCCGAGATCTGGTCCGCTTTAAGAGAACCAAACTGGCCACGGTGGAGGCGGACTACGAGGCCAATCAGGTCTACAGGTGGTTAACTGGCAGTGAACCACAGCTGCGCAATTTTAGATTTCAAGCAAGACGCGGTTGGTCATCACGAAAAACCACTACACCACAACAGCCAGGTTCTTCTCAATCGAATAGTGAATTTGCACCAGTTGAGTCAGATGATGGTAGCACAAATAGACGTCCCCCTTTAGGGGTTACAACCAGGAGGGGCCCCGCAGGAAAAGAACCCATCGTGGTGGCCAGAGGGAGAGGCTCTTCCAAATGAACAGGCCTAAAGTGAAAGCCATCTTCAACCTCTCTGATAGGCAGTTAACCTCAGATGAGGAAAAAGTTTTAAATAATGGCCTCTCCTTTATACCGACTAACTGACATGACCCCTTCGATTGCCAATTGGACCTTCATAAAATTAGCCACAAACTTAGACTACGAGAGCACTTTCAACAATCCGATGCTCCAGCACCAACCACTCCCATCTCGCAATTCATAAAGTCCCACAGCCGGTCAGTTTTTGACCCGATTTCACAAAATTCATCCATCAAGACCTACACTCGTCTATTTGATGCATCTATGGAGAGATTCAAAGTGGCCTCCACTACATTTCATCCTAATCTAGCAAAAGGTTAAACTAAAGCATTTAAAAACCTCAGTGAGGACCACAGTATTGTCATCCGCCCCGCCGACAAAGGCGGGGGCATTGTGATACAGAACCTCAGCATGTACAAAATGGAATTTATGCGCCAGTTATCTGAGAGCAGTACATACAAGAAATTATATCACAATCCCGCCGATAAATATCAAAAAGAGTTAACCACACTTCTAAAAGAGGCGTTTAATCAAAAGAAGATTGACAACAAATCAAAGGATGCCCTATACACACCCCATCCGATCCTGGCAATATTATACAGTGTGCCAAAGATTCACAAACATCCCACTCTTCCACCAGGCAGTCTGATAATTTCCGCACAATCCAGTTTATATCAACCGGTTTCCCAATTATTGGATGTTCTTCTTCAACCACATGTAGTGGTACAAGAAACCCATCTTCTGGATACAACTAGTTTTCTAAAACGTCTGAAACAACTTCCTACACTCCCAGCGACTGCTATTATGTGTATGATGGATGTTACATCTTTGTATACATCCATCCCTCATGACCAAGAGCTCTTGGCCATGAAATTTTTTTTGGACTCCATGGCACAGAGTTCACGTTTGAAAAGACCTTGTATCTACAACTATTGGAACTGGTCCTAATGCGAAACTATTTTCGATTTGATGGGCAGATCTATCTCCAAAATTTGGGTGTGCAATGGGATCGGCCGTGGCACCTGCATACGCCAATGTATTCATGATCGCACAGGAACGTATATTCTTCACGGAGCAAATAACTAACAACAACATCATTCTCCTGTGTATATGTATGTGTGTGTGTGTGTGTATATATGTGTGTGTGTGTGTATATATATATATATATATATATATATATATATATATATATATATTGACGATTTGTTCATGCTGTGGAAGGGCACGTCAGAAGATTATATTAACTTCATGGCAGAGATCAATCAAATGCCCAGGCCAATCAAGTTTACCTTTACATGGAGCTGTGAGATCAACTTTCTGGATGTGACGGTCTTACTGAAAGAGGGTACAATCAACACCACCATATTCTATATAAGTACAGACCGCAATACCTTACTACTATCCAGTAGCCATCATCCACCCCCATTGAAGAAGGGACTAGCATTTTCACAAATGCTTAGAGCCGCCTGCATCTGCAGTGACATTGACTCTCTTCCAGCCCAACTTGACGTAATCATCCCCAAATTTCATGAAAGTGGCTACCATCTAGCAGCACTAAATTTAGGTAAAAAGAGAGTGCTCCTCCATCAGGATGATCTCCTACAATCTGCATGTTCCAAAAAGGACAATACAGCAGTCTTCCCTTGGTCTACCACCTTTGACAACAGCAGCATTCTCCCCACTGCAAGCAAAGCACTGTGGCAAATCTTAGCCACAGATCCGAAACTACCATGCTTTTCTAAAATCCGTCCAATGACATGCTATAAAAGAGGACACAATTTAAAGGACTTATTGGTGCACACAGATTTGTTGACAATAGATCGTCCACTGGCCAAACTAAGCCCCCAGGATGCTACAGATGCATCAAGTGCACTACTTGCAATTACTTGGTCCAGAGCACAACTTTCAAGCACCCACACTGTGATAATGTATACCACATCCTGCATGTACTTACATGCAGCATCAAATTCACAGTATATATCATTGTATGTCCCTGTGGGCTCTATTATGTGTGCATGTCAACTCGCCCATTTAAAGAACGGTTGGCTGCCCACCGATCAGCCATGAAGGCAGCGCTTGAAAATAAGCCAGTGGACCAACCTGTGGCTTCACATTTCAAAGCAAAAGGCCATACTCTTTCTTCACTACTGTGTTTCATAATTGATCAGGTACCACCTATGCCCAGAGGTGGTGACCGACAGAAAGTGTAGCTTCGCATAGAAGCAAGACGGATTTATAGATTAAACACGGTCTCCCCTAATGGGCTCAACAAGCGAATAATGTGGAATACACTAAAATAGGCCGATCTTGTTGTAAACCTACATCCTTTGTTACACCAATGCTAGACAATTATGCTTATTACTCCCCAGCCAGAAGCTCTGTTCAAACAATTGTTATGTAAGAATGTTCCATAATCTTTTCTAATCAAGTTGTTGACCTTGTCCACCATGTAGTGTCCTGCATCTATTGTGCCCAGATGTTTTTCAATGATTTATTGCAATTCTACTTTTTTCTATAGTATATTGGATTTCATAATCCTATTGTGTATTACAACTGCACAATTAATTCACTTATTCACTGAAGTCTTTCTATATATCACCAGTTTTAAACTTTGCAGAGTGTTTTTATACATTTGTATGTATGTCTCATATTTGTCTATCACAGCACTGTTTGATTCACGTATAGTACTCTCCGTATTCTCCTCCAAAACACTGCACCCAGGCAGGGCGTCACGCATTGCTCCCGGCTAGAGTCAGTCCGCCGGCGGTGCACGGAGGAAGGAGGTGCCCTATTACATACACTGTTATAAGGTAGGACCCTATGTTTGATTTTTTGTTATGCTGTCTGCCTGAGGAAGGGGATTTATTTTTTGTTATGCTGTCTGCCTGAGGATATATATATATATATATATATATATAATATTTATTGAGGATATATATATATATATATATATATATAGATTTGCTTTCCAGAGGTAGAAATGAATTCCTATCAAAGGAAGAACCAGCACAAGACGGAGAAAGCTTTTTGCTTCAAACTTTTATCAACAGATTTTGAAGACAGTATCCGGCATCACAGTATGGTAACATATGACAGCAAGTAAGGACCATGAATGTCCAACACCCAACACACTGTGTGTGTATAGCTTTAACAAGCCTGTGGGGGAGTACTCAGAGATACTGGGGGGACCAGCACACCCTTAACCTGAAATTCCAGAACAGCAAAACAATCTTACTGTACATCCAAGCTGTGGCCGCAGTCAGTTGAAGGTCCCCTTAAGGGGACCTTCAACTGACTGCGGCCACAGCTTGGATGTACAGTAAGATTGTTTTGCCTGTTGGGTGTTGGACATTCATGGTCCTTACTTGCTGTCATATGTTACCATACTGTGATGCCGGATACTGTCTTCAAAATCTGTTGATAAAAGTTTGAAGCAAAAAGCTTTCTCCGTCTTGTGCTGGTTCTTCCTTTGATAGGAATTCATTTCTACCTCTGGAAAGCAAATCTATAATCCCTCATTACCGGGCACGGACACTTTAAATACAGCAGCGTTGTGCGTTCTAAATACTATGTATATATATATATATATATATATATATATATATATATATATATATATATATATATATATATATATATATATATAGTAGTGGGGAAATAACCACGACACTCAGAGGTTCTTTTAAACATCAATCAGGTGTATTCAGGGTGTCCAAAGTTTCGGGGCTCAAAAAAGTTTGTCGAGGAACAAAAAAGTGAATCAACAGTGGGGTACCCCAGTTTTATTGTGCGGCAGATGGCGGCGGCAGACGCAGCATCCCTGCACAGAGGCCGCTCAGACCCCCTGTCACAGACTGGATGCTAGGGACAGCCACTGGACCACCAGGGCAGCTGTTCAGAAGTGCGCTACTGACCGCCAGCACCAGTATAAATATTAGCATAAGCCCAGCACCATTACAGTAGACGGGGCTTGCTCAGAGCGGGACCAGAGATCTCTGTGGGCGTCATCACTGTTTCCCGCTTCTCCCTGCTGCGCCATTACTGTACTAAAAGACACTCCTCAGCGGTGAAGTAGTGAAGGGGGACATCTGTAGCAGAACAGCAAAAGTGTTTTCAGCGCTTAATAAACGTTCATTGTGTGTTACTTTGTGCACTCAATACTGTATGCATATTACTTGAATGTATATGTGCTTGTTAACCAACTCCTTTGGAATTTCAGGTTAAGGGTGTGCTGGTCCCCCCAGTATCTCTGAGTACTCCCCCACAGGCTTGTTAAAGCTATACACACACAGTGTTAGAAGCCTACACATACTTTCTATACACTTCACACTGATTTATATCTGTATTTCACTGTGAATTCTGTGGGATGTATTCAATGCCGTGGGCGAGCGGCGACAGCGAGCAGGGCTTCCTGCTCCCTGTCACCACTCGCCCTGTCAGTATTCAACTCACCCCTCTCATATGCCAATTCCCCCTCGCTCCGTTATTTTGAGCAAGGGGAAATTGGCGTATGCGGCTCCAGAAGCAGCGAGACTCGCAGCTAAATACAGCGGGTTTTCTGCATTAGCCGCGGGTCTCGCTGTTTTGGGGAATTCTCGCCATCCTGTGACGGTGATGATTTCCCCAGAACTGTTTAACCCCCTCGCCAGCCGCATTGAATACTACCCAGAGTATTTGCGGGAAGGTTACAGTCTCCAGCATGTTGAGAAAGATAACCTGTGATCTGCAGCACAACGTTTGTGCCTGGGTCCACTTCACAATTTACTTGTGAGAAAAGCATGTCCCCACAAGTCAGCCTGAGTGGCGTGCTACATAGAGCACCCACAACAGCTTAATGGGACACTGCAGTCAGACTCCCAGGGAGTCTGTGTGGGCCTCTGGCATTAAAACTATGTTGCAAACTGTCCTCACAGCTGGCTGCAATTACTGTGCAGACCAAGCAGGTGCTGCAGAATTTATCAGTCCTGTCAGCAAGGGTGGATAACATTACCTCCACCCCGGGCAAATCACACAAGCCCGTCTCGACTGCCATGTTGCCTGAGTCTGTTACAGATTCACAGGACAACGGTGAGGATGAGGAGCCATTATAGGACTCTCACTCTTCCCTGCGTGGCCCTGAACCTCTCATTATGACAGTAAGAGAGGTGTTGGATCCCCCTCCTGGTACAGAAGAGGGGGACACAAACGTTTTCTTTTAGTTTACAGAGAAAGCATAGTTTACTTTCCTGAGCAGGCTGTATTAGAGGACACAATTAAGGAAGCCTGGAAACAGCCGGAAAAGTGTTTTCTGATGTTCAAAAGGTTCAAATCTGCCCTTACCCTTTAAGCCAGTCAGTAGGAAAGTGTGGGAGGAGCCACAAGTATTGGATGCTTCGATATCCAGGTTGTCCAGAAAGGTGGTACTCCCTATCCCAGGGTCTGCCTCGCTAAAGAGATAGCTCTGATAAAAAGCTGGATAACATCCTGAATGCCATATACATGGCAAGTGGTGTGTCTCAGAGGCCAGTCCTCGCCAGCTGCTGGATGGCAAAGTCTGTCCATACCTGGGATTCAAAAATCCAGGAGGTTTTGTTGGCAGATATGTCAGTGGCGCAAGTAGCTGAGAGATTGCGCCATATTCAATACACTGCTTAAGTGCTGTGTGATGCTCAAAAAGGGCTGGGAGCCATGAACACCCACACCTCTGCCAGGGCGGGGTTGGGATGCAGGGCCCTGTGGTTATGCCAGTGGGTAGCACACGCTGACTCCAAGCGTAGCCTAGAAAACCTTCCCTTTAAAGGGGAGAAGCTGTTCGGCAGTGAGTTAAATGACCTCATTTCCACAACATCCGGAAAATCCACATTTCTGCCGACAATGTCCACGCAGATCAGACACCCTTTCTCTGGGCAGTCATATCAGCTGTTTCAGTCCTTTTGGCCTGCCAGGCCTAAGCAGGTGGTAAGAGGAGCTTCTTCTGCTACCAGAGGTGGCCATGGTAAATTCAGAAAGGCTGCAGGCCCAGTGTCACAGGACCGTGCACCTAGCGCATCAACCTCTAAGCCCTCGCCATGACTCAGGGCTCCTCCACGAGTCTCATGCGAGGTGGGGGGTCGGCTGGTGCATTTCGGCCAAGTATGGGATGCCTCTCATCTGGATTCTTGGGTGAGGGATCTTATTTCCAACGGCTACAGCCTGGAGTTCGCAGGACCTCCCCCTCACAGGTTCTTCCGGTCAGGCTTACCAGCAGCTCAGATCAGAGTAATCTTGCGCCAAGCAATACAACGCCTGGTGAAATCACTGGTCATTCTACCGGTCCCAGTGGAGGAACAGGGCAGGGGTTATTACTCCAACCTGTTTGAAGTACCAAAGCTGGATGGTTCGGTACGGCCCATACTAAATTTAAAAACTCTGAACCCCTTCCTAAGGGTGTACAAGTTCAGAATGGAATCTCTGAGTGCGGTCCTATCAAGCCTAGAGGAGGGAGAGTTCCGAGCATCATTGGATGTGAAGGACACCTATCTCCACATCCATATTTGGGGCCCTCATCAGGCATTCCTGAGATTTGCTCTGAAAAATGAGCAGTACCAGTTCAGAGCACTGCCTTTCGGACTGTCGACTGCACCTCGCATATTTACGAAGGTGATGGCAGAAATGATGACTCTACTGAGGAAAAATGGAATCAACACCATTCCCTATCGAGATGATCTGCTTTTTAAAGCTAGATCAGAACAGATCCTAGTACAGGATAGTATCAGGACCAGAAGGTTTTGTCGGATCAAGGGTGGATTCTCAATATCCCCAAGTCCTCCCTGACACCTACACGTCGCCTTCTCTTTCTGGGAATGGTTCTGGACACCGAGGAGAAAAAGGGGTTTCTTCCTCAGGAAAAGATGATATATATATATATATATATATATATATATATATATATATATATATATATATATATATAGTTTATTGGGTGCACAGGGAACTGCCTGACAGATTTCTCTTCTAGAAATGTGTTGACTTATTGATTCACATTTTTTAGAACAGAGCTTTAAAGGGCTCTGATCCTGGTCAACAAGCTGAGACTAAAGTCATTTCAGTTGCTGTGACTTCAGTGACCGTAAAATGACAGCAAATTAAACAACTGCTTTCTCCACTTTAGAGCCCATTAAGGCACTGAGTTAAATTGTGGGAAGAGCATCTGCAGTGGCCTGGGAGGTCATACTTTACACCAAAATGAAGGCATAAACCAATATAAAATAAATATTCAGTCTTCCACTGACATTGCACTAAAACTTTATTTAAAAGCAAAGTGGCCCTTTAACGCAAATATGATGAGTGAACATAATCATGGAGACCATCTATTATTTCCTGTAATTGTAGCCGATTTTTCGAAGCATTTTAGATCTGTTGGTGTATTTTTATCACTTCAGGTCTCCACAACAAAATGATCTCTGCCCAAAACGATTTATTTGTGCATATGTAAAATACGTGTGGCATTTTAATAGGGTAATCCTATTCAGCGTATTGGTTTTGCCACTGGTGCATTTTTATTCATTACATGAAATAGAATTGATATCCCTTTTATTAGATTTTATTTTACACGCCGGGTGACCCTTGTACCATGTGAAAGCACTATGAGACTGCATTTGATGTTCAGATGTAGCTGATGTGATTAAATCGCTGATGTTTGTAGCTTTCAAAATTGCTTTCCGTTTTTATTTTTGCTCACTGGCTTAATACAAGGTTGGAGCACCTGACATACCTCTGTTATCTGCTGCATAGGTTTGGAACATTCTTATTTATGCATGAGATGCAAATTTGTGTTTAGAATTATAACCTTAAAAAGTCATCACCATAGTTTTGCTTATGACATAATCAGCCATTTGATGTTATATTAATCTTTCCTGAGCCTGAACAACTCTATTTTTCAATAATTGTGTTGGAATAAATGCGAACATTATTGGACATTTGTTGTTTGCTGTTTGGAGATGACCAATATTGCCCTTTATGATAGGTTATCATCCATCCTCAGGCAGTGATGGAACTAGGGTTGTTGGTGCCTAGGGCACATAAAAATACAATGTCCTTTAAAAACTGTTCTTTACCATTTTGGTCGCATTCTTAAACTGAGCAAGATAAAATACTAGTATTCATTAACGTTCATCAGCTTATTCTACTGAACGACTTAGTAAGAAGATCCATACTGTGGTGGACAAGAGATCTGGGGAAAAGAAGATCCAGTCTAGAGAGTCCGAAATACGTGGTAGTAACCACAGATGCCAGTTTTTTTGCCTTTTAAAACGTTTAAGGCTGCAGTGTGAAAGTGTCATAGTTGAAATACCATTTAAAGTTAACTGGTATTTCAACACGTTTAAAAAGCAGAGTCCTACCCGTTTTAAAGCCAATTCAGAGCCGTTTTTTGTGCTGTCTGAATGGCACTGAAATGGTATTTAGTAAAAATAAAGGTTAGAGCACTGTGATAGGCTGTCCCTTGTCTTGTGTCCCTTCCCTGAACCAGGAAATAAGCTGTGGGTAGAAACGTGTTCAGAGGTTAAACGGCTTGACTGGTGATGTGAATGGTACTTAAACGGTATTTTTAAATGGTAATCTGCTGCAATATGAACACTAGACCCGTTTAAAATACCATTTAAAATTACAGTTTTTCAAAACGTTTCAAAATGTTTTATGTGATGTGAAAGCTACATAATCGTAACATTGCACGAATATGCAACCTTCTCTTAGCCTTTGTTTCCAAAGAATAGCACTTGCATATATGTTTCAGTGCTCCCAGTAACTTTTCTATTCCTCCAAAATGTTTACACCCATGACACTAAAGGCGACCAATCGGGCCATTAAATCGTACCTTATTGGTTGCCCCTGACATGTCCGATGCACGGGCCCGTGCACATCGGACCTGTGTCGGGTGATCGGACCTGCTGGCCGTCCGACCACCCAACCTTGAACCTCCCTCCTGACGGCGAGACGGACGGGAAGCAGGGACGCATGCGATCCATCACAACAAATTGTGACGGATCGTATGCATCCCTGGACCTTCCCAGGCGGCTCTCAGGGTATCGGGTGCCCATACACTGCTGCGAGACATCGCAGCAGTGTATGGGCACCTTAAGTCCATGTGTCCCTCTACTAGATCCCAGGGAGGATAGAAGTGATTTCTGCTTGGGTAAAGGGAAAGGTTACAGGACCTCTTACAATTTACCTATTTTTCTTCTACGATCCCCATGGCAGCCATAACACTGGGATGTATCCCTTTCCCCATAGATCAGACAGGAGTTTTTTCTCTAGGACCGCCCACCTTGGGTATAACAGCCTCCTCCTCCTTAGCCTCAGTGTCTTTTTTTCCTGTCTCCGTTAGAGAGGACAGAGTAGGAGTACTTATTTTATTTTCAAGCAGGGCTACCTCTTATACATGGAGTGGCTTCAGGGGAAGGAGAAGATGTGAGGGGGATTAGATTTATCTATACCCCTACGCATGCACCCGTTTATGTCTGCGTGAGAGAAGCAAGGTACATACGTTTGGCAGCTCAAGCCGGCAGGATACATCGTGGAGCCGGTAGGCTGAAGCAGCGTGGGTGAGACAAGTGGCAGGCCGGGCTGTAAGCCGCGACTGCACGCTGCGGGGCTAAGGCACTGTAGGGCGGAAGTACGCAGCGGCGTCTACTTCCGCCCAGAACGATCCCTGTGTGCGCACCAATGGTGTCCCCGGGGAAACAAGGAAGAGAACTTTGGTTCCGCTCGGCCATCCTGAGTACTGCTGGTACAGCATGGAAGGGGTTATGGCGCCCTATTTAAACGCAGTAACAGCGCTGTTTCAGAGCATCTCGCTGTGCTGGAGGTATGATGGCTGAGATGGAAGTGCCTTCTTCCCCTAAGCTGGATAATGCCCCTATGAGGTAAGCCCTTTGGTTTTGGGCATTAGATTCCTTTTTATTTCTAGTTACTTAGTATACCTATTATCTTTTATAGTGTGCCTACAGAAGTTACCCCTGTACCAAAGAAAAGGCTTTCTAAAAAGAAGTACATTGAATCAAATTGCATGTCATGTGATAAGGTGTTTTCTGCGAGTCAAAACAAATCACTATGTGAAGAATGTGAAGTAAGACATAAGGAGCCCATAAGGGAAGTGACAAAGAAATCTGAACATACTGAAATGTTAAAAGAGCTTATGGCATTGATGAAACAAAATTTTGTATCTAAAAGTGAATTTGTTCAGTCACAGACAGCAAAGAGATCCAGATCACAAGCTGGGCTGAGTCAGGATGATGGTTCGTCCGGCATGGATGATCCAGTTAAAAATTCCACGGATGAATCAGGAGAAATAGAGGAAGATAGAACCTTCAATCTTGATATAGTGGAAAATGTATTAAAGAATATATACAAGGCAATGAACTACCAAGAGGCTACAGGTACTTCAACGGAAAAGGACCCGTTGTTTGAAGACAGGTCCAAAAAGGGGAGGTCCTTCCCAGTTAATAAGGTAGTAAGGGAGATAATTGCTAAGGAGTGGGTAAATGTGGACAAGAAACTCACACTTAGTAATAGAGTGGATAAAATGTATCCATACAAGGATGAAGAATTTATGGCATGGTGCAAGATTCCTAAGGTAGATGCAGCAGTGGCAGAGCTCACGTCAAGATCTACAATACCGGTGGAAGACTCAGCAGCCTCCAAGGATTCCATGGATAAGAAGGTAGAGACCTCCCTACGGAAGGTACATACTGCATCCTCAGGTGCACTCAGGTCGTCAGTTGCAATTGCATCTGTATCCCGTGCTCTCAGACTTTGGGCAGCCAATCTACATACTGATGTAGAAGACAAAATATCTAAAGCATATATTTTACGCAGTCTAGAGATTATGCAAAAATCCATTGACTATTTGTGTGAAGCTTCTCTCGATTCTGTATCGTTCGCATCAAAATCCATGGCAGCCGGAGTAACAGCAAGAAGGGCGCTGTGGTTAAAGCCATGGAGTGCTGACGCAAACTCTAAAAATAAATTGACAGCATTACCCTTTGAGGGAAATTATTTATTTGGGTCTAAGCTCGACGCCATGATCCAGAAACTGTCAGGAGGTAAATCTGTCCGGCTTCCGCAGGATAGAAGGAATCGGTTTCCTTACCCAGGAACACCTAAACCATCCTTTAAAGAGGCAAGAAGTTATAGGCCTGGAAAGCCATATTATAGAAGAGGGAACCCAAACCTATCCCGTCAGTCCTTTCGGCAGCCTTATCGAGGAAAGTTTCAGTCCGACAGAGGTGGAAGACTATGACTATCCACAAAGCATCAAGATCGGTGCAAGACTATTGAATTTCTCAGAGGTCTGGAAAAGGACGATTGGGGACAGATGGGTCCTGAATATAATTCAGAAGGGTTATTCAATAGAATTTGCACTTTACCCGAGACAAGATCGGTTTTTAAGGTCCAGAACACCAATATCGAGGGAAGAAAGGAGAGAGTTGACAATGAAGATAGAACAACTTCTAGAAATAAACGCCATAGAAGAAGTTCCCAGGCAACAACACAAGAAAGGGTTTTACTCGAACTTATTTCTAGTGAAGAAAGCCAATGGAGAATACAGAACAATCCTGGATCTGAGGGATCTCAACCAGAATATAAAGAAGATAAAATTCAGGATGGAAAGCTTGACATCCATTATAACTGGAATAAAGAAGGGGGCGTTCCTAGCGTCGATAGACTTAAAGGACGCCTACTATCACATTCCAGTAAACAGTTATCACAGAAGATTCCTCAGGTTCTCGGTGTCGAACAGGCACTTCCAGTTTGGGCTAAGGACATCTCCGAGGGTTTTCACGAAGGTTCTGGTCACCTTGATTGCAGAATTAAGAAAACAGGGAGTCCTGATATGGCCATATCTGGACGATCTTCTAATTGTAGGGGATTCAGAAGGAGAAGTTCTACAAAGTCTAGAGCTGACGTTATCAACCCTACGGAAGCACGGTTGGGTTATAAACGAAACTAAAAGCCATCTTTTACCAAGTCAAAATATTCAGTTCCTGGGCGTCCTGATAGACACTGTAAATTTCGACATTGCTCTCTCACCGGAGAGATGTATAAGAATTCAGGAAATGATAGAGAAGGTTCTGTATTCAAAGAGGGTGACTTTTATGATGGCAGTACAATTGCTGGGCATGATGACGTCCTGCATAAGAATTATACCATGGGCCCAGGCAAATATGAGAGGTCTACAAGGGTACCTGTTACCTCTGATCCGAAGAGGATACAGGGACCATCAGCTTATTCTACTGAACGACTTAGTAAGAAGATCCATACTGTGGTGGACAAGAGATCTGGAGAAAAGAAGATCCAGTCTAGAGAGTCCGAAATACGTGGTAGTAACCACAGATGCCAGTCTAACTGGCTGGGGAGCACATATGAAGAATGCATCAGTGCAAGGAATATGGTCCCTGGAAGAAACTATGAATTCCTCGAATGTAAGAGAACTTCAAGCAGTTTGGGAAGCAGTAAGACTAATGAAGAATTACACAGAGGGGAATCATGTCAGAGTTATGTCAGACAACATCACGGTGGTTTCGCATATAAATCATCAGGGAGGCACCAGAAGCAGGAAACTGATGAGAATATCACAGGATATTATGGTATGGGTGGAGAAATATCTTCTCTCGATCTCGGCAGTATACATACCAGGAAGGAGGAACATAGTCGCATACTTCCTGAGTCGAAAGTTACTAGATCCGGGAGAATGGGAACTGAACGAAGAGGTGTTCAGGGAGATTGTGCAGAAATTTGGAGTTCCAGAGATGGACCTGATGGCTACTTATGCCAACAAGAAGGTGAGGACATTCTGCTCAAAATATTATTACGCCCAAGCAGCGACACTGGATGCCTTTACGATCAAATGGCAGTTCAAACTAGGGTACATATTCCCACCTTTTCCCCTGATACACAGGGTGATAAAGAAGGTACAAGAGGACAAGGCAGACCTAGTGGCAATCCTACCATATTGGCCACGGAGGGGCTGGTTCTCAAACGCTCTAAGGTTATCGGTGCAGAAACCATGGGAGCTGCCCAACAGACCAGATCTGCTGAGACAAGGTCCAGTACTACACTCAGAACCCGCGACATTATGTCTAAGGGCGTGGAGATTGAGCGGCAAATACTAAAGAAACATAATCTTTCTTTACAAGTCACTGATATGATGCTGAAAGCCAGAAAAGATGTCTCTTCTTTAGCATACTACAGGACATGGATAAAATTCATCGAATGGGGTCAGTTCTCAGGTGATTATGCCAAGATTTCCACTGGGGAGGTACTGCAGTTCCTGTTTGATGGATTCGTATTAGGCTTAGCAACGGCCACCATCAAGGCACAGGTGTCAGCCGTAAGCGTTCTGTTAGACAGACCATTGGCGGAAGAGAAGATGGTAAAGAGGTTCAGCAGTGCCATGAAGAGAGTTAGGCCCCCAATTAAATTAATTGTGGCCCAGTGGGACCTGAATTTGCTTCTGACAGTACTAACCAAGCATCCATTCGAACCACTTATGGACATTCCGCTCAAACTACTTAACTGGAAAGTGTTTTTTCTCGTAGCAGTCACCTTTGCTAGGAGAGTGAGTGAGCTACAGGCGTTGTGGATTGAGGAACCCTATCTCGTTGTGTTTCCGGACAGGGTTGTGTTGAGAACACACCCGCAATTCTTACCTAAGGTCATCTCTAGATTTCACCTCAATCAAGAGATAACACTTCCTGAGTTCTATCCAAATCCTCAGGATGAAGAGGAAGAAATGTGGCATAAATTAGACCTGGTGAGGGCCATATCTATATACTTGGAAAGAACCAAGACATTTAGAGCCACCAAACATTTATTTGTAATTCCAGAAGGAATAAAGAAAGGAGGAGCACCTGTTAAACAAACGATATCTAGGTGGATAAGAGAAGTTATCTTATTTGCCTACAAGAAAGAAAACAAGGTGGCACCTCCTATTGTCCAGGCACACTCTACTCGGGCAGTCTCCACTTCATGGGCGAATAAGGCGAAGGCATCGGTTACAGAAATCTTTAGAGCTGCTACCTGGTCTTCAGTCCATACTTTCTCCAACCATTATGCACTTAATGTATCTACTGCCCACTTTGGGAACCATGTTCTGCAAGGAGCGATGTCAGCCGGTCTCGCTTCGCCACAAGTAAATTTTTATACAGCTATCCCTCCCGTGTGTTTTTACTTGGGTATGTCCCAGTGTTATGGCTGCCATGGGGATCGTAGAAGAAAGAGTCGAATTATACTCACCGATAATTCCTTTTTCTTCCTAGAGATCCCATGGCAGCCACTTGTTGCCCTCCCGTGTTATTATTGTGTTTTTTCTCCAGGATTACGGAGACACTCAAAAGACACTGAGGCTAAGGAGGAGGAGGCTGTTATACCCAAGGTGGGCGGTCCTAGAGAAAAAACTCCTGTCTGATCTATGGGGAAAGGGATACATCCCAGTGTTATGGCTGCCATGGGATCTCTAGGAAGAAAAAGGAATTATCGGTGAGTATAATTCGACTCTATTTGTGGGGCCAGAATGGACATTTTTTGAGATCTATAATATATTCTGCTTAATATAAAATCATAATAGGATAATCCAGAGTTTTGTAAACTACACCATTACAGTACAGGTTTTAAGGACATCTGGGGCAGTATGGTGTAATGGTTAGCATTACTGCATTACAGCGCCAAGGCCATAGGTTCAATTCCTACCATGGCCCTAACTGTGTGGAGTTTGTATATTCTCCCTGTGCTTGCGTGGGTTTAGTCCAGGAACTCCGGTTTCCTCCCACGATCCAAAAATATACTGGTAGGTTAATTGGCTTCCAAAAAAAAAAAACCAAGAGTGAATGTGTGCGCGTGTTTATGTGGTAGGGAATATTGACTGTAAGCTCCACTGGGGCAGGGACTGATGTGAATGTTCAAATGTTCTCTGTAAAGTGCTGCAGAATATGTATGCGCTATATAATAAACTGTTAATAAATAAATAATAAGCTATTCTTGATCACTGATGACTTAATTAGTACCTCGAACAATTTAATCATCTGGACTCAAGCCTTAATATCGATAAAACTTGGATTAAAATGGCACAGTTTAGGAAACACTTGGCTAATCTGTTATCCCATTTGGAGGTTATTCAAAGGGTAATGTGGCCTACACATGTAGCATTTTAGGAGCAGTTTCTAAGCGATTTCACTTGGGGGGGGGGGGGTATTCTGGTTGCATTCGCAGCCTTGCAAGTCCACCAAACCCCACCTGCAAACCCCCCATCCCCTTGCACACAGTTTGCGAATGGATGTTTAACATAAACACCCATTTGCAGGGCAGGTACCCATTCGCAGGGTACTCCCACATCCTTTGGTGGTCGCAGACCATTGAAAGATGTGGAAGGTACACATCACTTACATATGCGTGCACGCTGAGAAAGAAATGGGCGGGCAGTTGACATTCGGTGATGTCAGCTGCCAGGCCCCACGCCAGTGTTCTCATGGAAACGCCCATGAGGTTGCCAGACGCCCCTCTCCGCCCCGCCAAATGTCCGTCTGCACATGTGCAGAAATGCATCTGTGCAGATGCACACCATCGGTCCCCCGTGCGAATGCATGGGGGATGCAAATGGATTAGAAACCCCCCCTAGATCTCTTAGAAAAGGCCTCTGCATCGCTCCAAGTGTAGGGGAATAGCGATACCAGCTTGGCCATTCCCTTCTGAACTCTGTAAACATTTTTTTTTTTTTTTATATTTAATAAAATATACTGCTCTGATTGATCAAGGCTTGGGAGCTGCCATATTCAGACCAAATCATTACTATACATGTCTTCTCAGTACCATCAAGCTGCAGGGGTGCCGGACGGCTCCCCGACAGTCGGGATTCCGACAGTCAGTACTCCGATGTCGGAATCCCGACTGCTCCCTCGTGAGGGGCCACGACCCCCATAGAGGGAGAATAAAATAGGTGGCGAGCGCAGCGAGCCCACAAGGTGCTTCATTGCGCTCTCCACGCTGTGCAGTCGGGATTCCGACGTCTGACTAATGACTGTCGGAATCCCGACTGTCGGAGTATTATACCACACCCAAGCTGCAGATAGGAAGAATTTTTTTATGTCAAGTACTGCCAGATGAATGGGGCACATGGTGAAAACATTTTTCTATCCTTTTGTATTACTTTTCCTAATGTTCTAGAAGTGTTACTCTGGTAACCAGGACAAGCTGGCTCATATATTTCTAGAAGTGCCAGCATTGCCCTGGCAGCAATTTTTCACCCACACATGCTGGAAGCTGCAGTGTACCATAGTTTATATATGTATGTATATTTATTTAACACTTTATTAATCTCACACCAAATCCCTAGGTATGTTTAATAGCAGAGATGCTATTGGCACTAAAGTTGTTACACTCAGGATTCGGGACCTGTACATATTTTTGGTAAAGATTACCCTAGTGCCAGCTTGCATTGGGCAGGTTGGAACCATGTTTGGCAAAGCCCACACTGCAGGGCTCACATCTAGGTCTAAACTTGCTCTGGATGTTAAAACCTAGTGCTGGTTAGTGGAAAATCTCGGGGACCCCATGCTCTTTGTCTTCTGATTTTTGTCCACTTTCAACCCTGGCTTAAAGGAATGGAAACTTTTCAGTGATCAACTTTTCACCAACTAAGCTTTGTCTTTTCAGTGACTTGTAGAATTTTGTTAGAAGACTAGGAGTGCTATGGCTGACCTGTGTCCACCAACATACGTTGCTGCCTTGTGTGCCTTGGTTTCAGTTGGACTCCAGGGTGACCATATCCCAGTTAGCGAAGGAGATACCCATCTCATCAGTATCTGTCTACTTTATACGCCACAAAAGCTTGTCTGAGCAAGGGTTCTGCGTGCTGGGCACCCTATTAAGTGACTCAAGATGTGCCAAATCATGTTGGCAAGGTGTAATGGCAGTCGCTCAGCTCTCTCTGGAACAGGGATGGGGAACCTTTGGCTCTCCAGCTGTTGTTGAACTACACATCCCAGGATGCCCTACAACAGTTTTGGCATGGTCAATGAGGAAAACTGTAGCAGGGCACGCTGGGATGTGTAGTTCAACAACAGCTGGAGGGCCGAAGGTTCCCCATCCCTGCTCTGGAAGGTCATCAGTGGCGTTGAATTGTATATCTATAGTTTAGACATGGAGACCAAACTACAGCTGTCCGAGTGGACAACACATGCAGTTGCGCCACCATGAAATAAGACAGACCATTTTAGAGGCCCAACAGTCTGTTTCAAACACTTTCAGTCAGCCACAGATTCAACTGCTTGTGAGCAGTTGAATCAGACAGCTGGACCCCTGATATGGTCTGTATTGTTTCTTGCCTAATAAAGTAATCATATTTTACCTTGGAGTGTGGGTCATGTTATTTAGAAGTATGTGTGAGTATGTATAAATTTCTAACTTTCCTTCATGTGAGCTTTTATATCACAGTAACTTTGTAGGTAAATTGACTGCATCCCAAAGAAACAATCAAAATCTTAACGGTCAAAATACCGACAACCATTGACCGACGGTCAAAATACCGACATTTAAAATGTCGACACTGTCAAAATACCGCCATTTAGACTGGTCCAAAAGTCAATATGAGTCTTTCATGATGTTTTTTCATTGAAACCGACTTGTACATACTTTACCATCCCAGTGGACATGGAGGGGGAATATAATAGTGCCTGAAGCATGGGGTTCATGTTGACATGTCAACATACAGACCCAAATAAAATGAAAAACATGTGTCTAATTTTTCGTCTGTCTATATTTTAAATGTAAGTATTTTGACCATGTCAGTATATTGACCGTCGGTCAATTGCTGTCGGTATTTTGACCATCAGGATTTTGAATGTGGGTAGATCATACTGAACCCGTTTCTTTATTTATATATATATATATATATATATATATATATATATATATATGTAGTGTAGGTGCCGGCACTCCGTTGCTGGTGGATAACAGGCGCCCGGTGCCCTCCTAAGGAATTACCCACTTGGTAGTGGGCTCTATATGTGGATACCGGATTGGCGGCACTCACGGGCGGATTGAACAAAGGACACAACTGAGACTCTGTGTCCTTTGTTCAATCCGCCCGTGAGTGCCGCCAATCCGGTATCCATATATATATATATATATATATATATATATATATATATATATATATATATATATATATATAACAACACTCACCCAGCCTCCAGGAAGGATAGGAAAGGACCAGCACTCACAGGTTTGATGAAAAAAAAGAAGATTGTATTTGCGTTTTCACAGCATGATAAGTTTACAAGCAGGCTGACCCAACAGCCGTTTCCACTGGATACCTTAACCAGTCTTCATCAGGGGCTGGTTAAGGTATCCAGTGGAAACGGCTGTTGGGTCAGCCTGCTTGTAAACTTATCATGCTGTGAAAACGCAAATACAATCTTCTTTTTTTTTCATCAAACCTGTGAGTGCTGGTCCTTTCCTATCCTTCCTGGAGGCTGGGTGAGTGTTGTTATCAATTATTTATGGACCCTGCACCGCCACCTATGATAATTTGTACTTTGGAGTGCCGTCTTATATCTATATATATATATATATATATATATATATATATATATATATATATATATACATATATATATACATATACAGAAGTACCAACACACTCGCTATTCCTAAGAATGGGATGCAAACAGCACCCACTTCCCAGGATGGGGTGCATTGGCCTGTGACCACACATACAAACACAGGGGGCCCAGCACTCACTACAACAAACTAACTCACCTTAACATTCAAATAATCAATTAAATAAATAATGGGGTTTTAGTTCATGAATTGATCAATGCATTTAAGCTTGCAGCCCATCGCCAAGGGACCCCATTTCACTATAAGTCCTACACTAACAACTGATGTATATATATACTAGGTGATTCATCATGCCCTACGGGCACTTTTCACACCGGCGTAGGGGCTGCGCCCCCTTATCCTGTGAACGCATTTATTGCGTGGCTGAGGGTAGGGTGCTATGTGTTGGGGTAGATGCTTGGGGGTGGGGCAGTGTCTGGGGATGCTGCTGGGGGATTAAGGAGTAGGGATGGGCATTGTTGCAGATGCCAGCACTGCTTGCCATAATAACTTTAATGTTCATTGTAATTGGTTGTGGGATGGATGGGTGGGTGTGTGTGGGGTATGCTGGCTTGAGATTGCATGGGGTGCGGACATGTGTGGGCGGAGGTGCTGTCGTGAGATTAGGGGGGTGGTGTTGCAGTGGGAGATGTTGGGTGGGGGGTGTTGGGTAGAGGTGTTGGGGGTGGGCAGTGATGCTGGTCTGATATGTTGGGGGGGTAGCGGGTGGAGATGTTGTGGGGGGCCTGCGGAGATGCTGCTGGGAGGGTGTGGTCCAGGTGGATATGGTGGCGGGGGGATGCGTGCGGAGATGGTGGCTGGAGAGGGGGGTGTGCTGCTGGATATGCAGGTGGGAGGGGTGCGGCTGGAGATGCTGTGGGGGAGGGGTTGTGTGCGGGCAGAGAACCTCCCGGGAGAAAGGGGCGGTGGTGAGGGGATGGAGATGCAGCCAGGAGGGGGTACGGGTGGTGATACAACTCCAGTACTTTGTGCTTGCCCCCCCATGTCCTGGCTGAGAATTGGCTTACCAGCCCAGCGCGACTGTGCAGTCAGCAGGTGTGGTGCAAGAGGACACCGGGCAATTTTCCTGAGCTCCTGCCCCAATACCCCACAAACTCTCTCTTCTGCTGCCCTCTGTGCCCCCCCTGCCCTCACAACCTCCCCACATCACTGCCACCAGTCCCCCCTTTCGCTCAAACAAGCTTTCTCAAAGGTATCATGATACCTTTGAGAAAGCTTGTTTGAGCGAAACGCGTTAAAGGACACCAACCCCAGAAGCAGAAGCGGACTACTGGCTCCAGCAAACATTTGCCATTCTCATCTGCCCGAACCAGCCTGAAAGGACCGGATACAAACTTTTACCTGTTTTACCAGCACCAAGTGGCAAGCCCCACTCCTTGCATAAGGACTCTCCACTCTAAAGGGACTTTGGACGCTAAAAGGGAAATTCGTATTCCATCAGGATCCATTCTTCCCCTTAATCGAGCAAGGCGGTCCCATCACAAAATTTCCAGCCATTATAGGAACGGACAGTGTACTAAGCCACATCCGAGTTCTGCTTTCTGCACCAATGCATTTTAATTAGTTTGTGTATTATTAGATGTGTGGCCATGTGGCCTATTAAATTGTGATACTCTTTTTAAAATATAATTTTATAAAATATAATTTTTACCATAAAATTGTGAAGTCAATCCAACTAGCATATCAGTTATTTATTCTACCAGCGCTGCAAATCTTGGTTTTCTTTTCTGTGTTTATATCTTCAGGTTTGACACACCTGATCTCACTGCAGCTGCTATAGAGCAAAGCAGGTCACACCTTGCGCCTCTAGGGGCCTCCTCCCTTGTTCATTCAGCAAGTAGAGGGACCCTACCTTTTCTTTTCAGTAGTTTGGATAGCTGTCGGATTTTCCCAAACCCGACCCAGGCATTGTCAAAACGAGGAATTGCATCAGTAGCTTTTGAATGTATTAACCCCATTGTTCTTCCAAAGGTTGACCATGTTAGCACTCCATTATGCAGAGAATTTGAATATGTTTAAATTGTTTTTAGAGGGCTTCAACATTGTTTTATGAAAGTTATGGTTTTTTCATTTACTAATCTCCCTGCAATGTTCTTATTTGATGAATAAATATAGCATGGGAATATACCAACCTTTAAGAAATGCTTATATCAGTGGAAAAGTTCTTAACAATATTTGCAAATTGGGTTATGAATTACAGAGTAATATGGAGATGTACTTGAATAATTAGTCTATGCTCAACTGACAGTGGTATGATAAACCCTATTATTTAGTGCAATTGTTTTATAGCACAGAGTAATGTACTGTAAGAAGTCCTGAACAAATTACAGATTTGTTGTTTGAGTCTATTGGCAACTTGGTGCTGGTAGAAACGCGGGTTTGTTAAACTTGCGTTCTCTGGTCATTCATTGAGTCTCGAGAAAAAGTCATTAGTTTGTTTTATATTTTGATATACTCTGCTTACAGGTGCAAATCATTATCCTGTTGTGATATCGCCACATTTGTTTTCAGTTTAAAGGCTTTGAAACCCGTTAGTAACATTTGCAGAAAGCTAAAAATATGTAACTTTATTTTTGATTAAAAGGATTTGTTTGGCTTTCCTTGGTTTTTAGAAGTCATGAATGTATTGAGTTTGATGAAGATAAATCATTTGCTTTTTTTTAATGTAATATGTATGCTTTTATTTACTTTTACATATTTATCAAATTATTAAAGATACATAAAAACCTTTGAAAGGTTCCGTTAAAATGTTGACAAGACGTATCTAAAGATAAAAACCAAATACTAATTTAATTTATAATATATCATATTTATTAAATATTGCTATGTGCCAGAATAGTGCTTCTTTGTTTTTTGTTTTCTTTAAATGATTAAATAACAGAAACTAAGAGAGGGGGCATATAAACGGGACGCGAGGGCATATAGCAAGCATACAACTTAATCTTTGGTTTCTTTTTTTCTTACAACACTGTATTTTTTTATTTTTTTATTTTATACCAAAGACTAGTAAGAGAGGCGTGAAACAATTTACACTGAATAGAAGTGGATACAGCCTAACAATTAAATGGGATAGTTAGGTAGAATATAGTAGGTTGGGGTTAGGAAATTTGGAGGCTGCATAATAGTCAATGTACTTTCAGATAATGGATATTGCATAGAAATGAGGAGGGATATGCGCTTTCATGGTTGTTTTGGTCTGTCTCTCTGCTGTTTCTTCTGTATAAAAACACAGTGCCTTTGATTAGTGCCATAATGTATGTTAAATATGCTTTTTGTCTTTGTTTTTAGACTCCTGCTGAAAAGGCCAAAGCAACACTGCAGATGGTTCTCCAAGCTGCTGGTGAGTGATGGTAGATGAAGGTTTACGTTTGTGAGACTGAAATAATTACCGAGCAGAAACTACATTCATTATAAGGCTGTATTATGCATTGGCACTGCTGCAAAGTCTATTTGTGTCATTATTTTAAAGAACAAAGAAACTAATTTAAAAGAACAATGAAAAGAAAAGTAACAATTATTTGCAGTCTTTTTGGGACCAGGTTAGCAATGCAGGTCTTTCTGTTGCACGCGTAGTGGTGTTTCCTAACTGCAAGCAACTTTATCATCCTTTCTGCATTAGTCTAAGGTAACATGTAGCTGGGAAACCATTAAGGTGCCCATTCCCTTGGGGTATTTTATGGTGATTTGGTCACTTTTTATCCAATGGCAGCGAAAAATCGGATGAAAAGTGTCTATATCGCATTTTTTTTCACAACAGGTCTAATGCTATGCTTGGTGCCGTGAGCTTTGCATAGGAGCCTGAATATCGCAAGTGCTGCACTAGTGTTCATTCTAGCACCCGCCATATTTGAAAACCCATGCAGTTACTCTTCCCTGCCTGGGGGGGTGTCACTGTCTGCTGTGGTGTTTCTAGCACAGGTCTGGTTTGCATATCAGTGCTGATATACAGACCACACTGTGCTAGAAACACCACAGCAGACAGCGACATCCCAGGCAGGGAAGAGGAACTGCATGGGTTTTCAAATACGGCGGTTGCTAGAATGAACACTACTGCACTATCTCATTGCCAAGTTTCAGGCAGGCTTAGCTGGGATTGCATACATTACATTGTATGCAAAAGGTCTGCATATCGCTGCAGTCCTGTCGCCAGTGAGTTCCCGGGTGGTTCGAGGGAGAACGCGGAGAAGTCGGCCTAATGAATAGGCACCTTAGCGTGACATTTTAGAGACACCAGGTGTTTAAGTTATATATGATGAATGGTACATACAGATGGAGCCACACTTGTTCATCCTGCAAGAGCACCAAAGCTTTCCATCTCAGCGCACCGATCGCTGAGACAGAAGAAGGAGCGCAGAGACGGAAAGCTATGGTGCTCCCGCGGGATGAACAAGCGTTGCTGTATGCCAAAATAATAGCTATTGTTTGGGTGATTTATGTTACTTTACTTTTCCTGCACAATAACTACACCACTTTTATTATATATCTCCATTCCTTATGGTGGTTTCACAACAGCCCATACTGCTCGCAGAATACAGGATGGCCACCATACTTATGGTTTATCCATTATGGTACATGCTATCTTCAATGTGCACATTATGTAGCCATATTCTGAATTATTTATACCAATAGGTTAATTTTGTGTTTTTACTGTGTGTGTGTGTGTTGTGTGTGTGTTGTGTGTGTGTGTGTGTGTGTGTGTGTGTGTGTGTTGTGTGTGAATCCAGTTAAACTATCCCTGTTCTAAAAAAATAAATAAAATAAGATTTTGCAGATAAACAGGCAGCTTCAATAAGGGTTATAACAAGGTTTATGTGGTGGTACAGAAAGCTCTGTGTTATCTTAGTCGGTTATCAGAAGTACTCAAAATAGTTATATTATCATTTGTTTAGTCCCTTTTCCCGCTCACTGGATGCTGCCATATCTCTGACAATGTCCATAAAACTGTAGTCTCTGATTTAACTGTTAGTTTCCATATAAGCCACAGTAGAGGTTTGTTACCTGCTTACATTTCTATTTAGCACTTATTCCTTTATTATCAGTATATACTGCATAATGCTGCTTACTTTACAGGAGATAGCCATGTTACATTGTATATCGAATGTCTAGGATGCAGAATTTTTCTTGTTTGTTTTGGTCACCAAGATTTGACAGTGTGCAAGTCACTATGGACCTGATTCAAAGATTTTTGGTAAAGGTACAGCCACTGTATTTGTACGCAATAGTTTTGCTAAAATTGTCAAAAGCTGCAGGAAGGATCTTGTGTTAAAAAATACCACTGCAGGCTTTTGTGATCCAATGCCTGTGTCTGAGTACGTAGTATCAGGTCCTTTTTGCAAGCTCTGAATTCTGTTTAAACCTAATGTTATTCCAGAATGTCTGGCAAAACCACGTTGCAGGGCCAGGAATTTTGGGGTAAATTTACTAAGAGGTTCATATAGTTGGAGTATGCTACAATAGGACAGCAGTGACACAGACCCAGAATCTTTGCATTCTCTGCAAAAGATAAGATACAGTACTGTGGTTTCCACTTCTCGGTTAACGCAATGGGTCAAATTCAGTTAGGTGCAAGTTCCATTTTGTGTGTGATCTAGGGTTTACATTATTTGATGTGCACTTCATGGGATGTTTTTGTGATGCACGCTGCTAAAACTCACACAATTCAATTAGTCATTGGCTTCACATTGAATTATATAAAGTGTATGCTAAAGGGGGAGAAATCACCCTGAACCTCAAAAAAGAAGATAGAAGTCTGTATAGTGTAAGAAGCTTTTAGTAGTTCTAGACAGTGCTATTTTTCAGCAGGAACCAGCAGGAACTCCGCTCCTGAACCTCTAATTAAATATGACATCATCAGGAACTAAAAATGTACTTTCCATAAGATAAGTTTTATTTTAAAGTCACCTGTGAGTGCCTTTGTTTCTAAATACAATATATACATCTATCTCTTCCTCCCTCTCTTTATTATATATATTATTTTTTATTTAATTGATCCACCCCGAGACCTGGAGTTCCTGGACCTATTTTTCCAGAAAAATAGTACTGGTGCTAGACAAATTGTTGGAAGTTTTTAACCACATATGATGTGACCAATCAGAAATGCCCATTGGGTGGCTGCTATAAGCTCAGCCAATCTCAGAGGGACATTCCAGCCTTTCCCTTAGTGTGCTCACAGTGCTGGTCAACAGTGATCAATTAGCTCGGTGCCATTCCCCGTTTACAGAGAGAAGCAGCCAGTGGAGAAAAAATAAAAGCAGCATTACAGTAACTCTGCCCCTCTATATATACACTTGGCAGCTTCTGAGAAAAGCCAGCTCAGGTTCATGTACTGTGCTGATAATGCAGCTGCACGTGTCCAGTGATATGGATGGGAAAGTAGCAGTTCTTAGTAATCAAAGGTTTAAAAAATTACGATTTCGGATTCCATATAGCAATAATATAAAAGTAAAAACAGCTTTCTGTATGAGGATGGCTTACCTTAATGGTAACTAGCCAGTGCATGATCTCCTCGCTTACACACCTTATACATTAGTATATTACAGCTGAATATACAGACAATGTTATACTGGGGTTTTTTCTCCGCTCACGTGAAGTTTTCTATTGATACTACTTGCAAATATTCACATCTTTCCAATAAAGTTTCCAAATAGCATTATATTTCACAGTTTCAAATATATGCATTATTCTCCATATCTTTAATATGCTTTTGAAGCGTATAATTATAAAATAGATGTGACAGGCCAGCCCTCAAAAAGAATAATTTGTTTATTCTTCTCACAGCTGTCACCCCTCATTTCTTTAATTTAACACCTTGAAATGTATTAAAGATACAATGAGATATATATCATTTTGGCCTCAGTGCTTTGGATTTTAAGAGATGTTTAAACAATATTTTGACACCTTAATATGTAAAAAAAATTCCCTTAAATCTGAGGTTCAGTCTATGATTTATTGCTCTATGGTATATATACGCCATTCCTAGGCTGTTTTATTTGTCGTTCTGTAGGTTACCTATCATCCTGTAACACAGGGATGGGGAACCTTCGGCCTTCCAGCTGCTGTTGAACTAGAAATCCCTGCAACAGTTTTAGCATGGCCAAATAGCAAAACTGTAGCAGTGCATGCTGGGATGTGTAGTTCTACAACAGCTGGAAGGCTGCAGGTTCCCTATCCTCGCTGTAAACTCATCACTTCTTCAGAAAGACTATACACATGCAGTTGGGCAGTGTACCTATATGCATGCAGTTGGGCAATGTACCTACAGTATATGCATGCAGTTGGGCAGTGTACCTATATGAATGCAGTTGGGCAATGTACCTATATGCATGCAGTTGGGCAGTGTACCTATATGCATGCAGTTGGGCAATGTACCTACAGTATATGCATGCAGTTGGGCAGTGTACCTATATGCATGCAGTTGGGCAATGTACCTACAGTATATGCATGCAGTTGGGCAGTGTACCTATATGAATGCAGTTGGGCAGTGTACCTATATGCATGCAGTTGGGCAGTGTACCTATATGCATGCAGTTGGGCAGTGTTTTATGTACTGCACGTGGGTCACAGCACATACGTCCTGAATATTAACGCGTGTTCCTGGGAGCTGCATTGACTGCATCTAAAAACGAACAGGTGCACACGCAGTGAGCCATGATGAGGTGGAGAAATTTCACCTGCAATAGGACTGCTGAGAGTTGCGCGCAGTGCACACAGTCACCTACTGCCGCTGTGGCAGAAGATACAGACATGGACGACTTATGTATGACTCAGGCCCACAGTGTCCCTCTCATGAAAGTAAGATGAAGGCATAATCGTAATAATAAATCCTCATAAAATAAATATTCTCGCTTAATAACTATCAGTATTCAATGGTCAATATATGGTCCCCTGCGAGCCCACTGTTGAACAAAGTAAAAGTAGTAGTTAGAAAAGTTACTTTCTTCTGTTAACACATGTCCTACTGTTTACTGCTCACAGCCATGCATCGATGAAAAACTGAGCATTGCTTGGGGTTCCGTAGTAATTTGGATAATATAATCTTTAAATTCTGTAGGATGGCAACAGCAGGGTTAGTTTTGTGTTTGTTATGTTCTATTAAAAGACCTACAGAGCATAGGTGCCCATTATGTGGGTGCTCAGGGGCCCAAGCACCCACAAAAAATTATGCCAGGCCACATGTACTTGCTGATATGCATCCGCTGCACCTGCACTGCCGAACCTGCTGCCTGTGATATGCGAGGCAGTATGCCAGGAGGAGTGTGCTGCCTAATGTGTGTTCTTTTTCTATACACACTGCCCTTTTTGTGTAGTATGTGTGCTTACAGTGGGCAGTATTAGCCACTATTATGTGTTGTATATACAGTGTGCAGTATTAGCTATTGCTTATTGTGTGTAAATTGTGATTCAGGACCGTTCAGGTCAGCATATTGCAGGACCGCGCCCCCTTCCCAAATGACATGCCACACCTCCTTGAGCACCCTCCAGCAAAAACATAAATCGGCACCCCTGCTACAGAGAGTGGTAGGGCTTAGGGGGTGTGATGTAATTACAGCAAAATGAATTACTTAATTATAGTGCAACTGATTATTCAAATTTGGGTTTAAATTCCACTTCATATCTATGTATGTGTACCAGCAATGCAGGGTAATGCATATTCTTATGCATTTTTGTTCAAGTTAATAATATTGAAAACCTATTTATGTGCGGGCCTGGTAAGAGAGGGTGTAGGAGGAGCATGAGCAGGGGGGCGAAGCTGTGGTCTGGGTGCCTAGAAACCTTGCACAGCCTTGCATTCAGTTAGTATCTTTTAGGTGGATTTTTGATAATTTCTCCCACACAATTGTGTTTCTTCGTTGAGGCTTTATTTTTTGTAGACTGATTTTCCCATGTACATTATCTTCCATTTCAGCCACTGTAGCCTGTTCTTTGTCACAAGTGGCCTTGCAGGTCTTCTCTGATAAGGGTCCTTCTTGTCTCACAAACAAGTTTAGGTAATCAATTTGAAACGAGTGTGCATTTGTTGCCTCTAAATTCTCTAGTACTGTTGCCCTTATTCTGATCGCTTTGCTCGAACCCGAATTTGGGCAGTGTACCGATGTTGTGCGTATACGCATGCGCAGAACCATTTCTGCGCATGACTGTACTCAGGGAGCGAACTTGGTGAGAAGACCGGTCACTGAGTGCTTGCTCGTGGCCTTCCAAGCAAGGGGTGGAGAGGGGCGTTGTGTCCTGATCAGAGTCATTACCATAAGCGCACGCCCTGCGTTTCATGGGCGTTCTCATGAAAATGTAGGGCGTGCATATGGAGATGAGGGCGTGAGGGGGGCGGACAGCTGACTTAACCGCCCATATCCCTGTTTTTCTTTGCTCAAATGTAGGAGTGGTCTAGACCACTCATGCATGGGCGAGCACTTTCCACATCGTTTGATGGTTGCTGACCATCGAAGGATGGGCGAGGTTCCCACAGGCATACAAATGACGTGCGAATGGGCGCGCCCGCGATCCATTTGCTAGGTGGGGTTTGGAACATTCACTTCGGCCCGTGCAAGGGTCCGAGCAAAGTGGTCAGAATAAGGGCCTATGTTCAGTGCTCTTGTACCTTCTCCAAATTTGCATCTCCCTATAATTACAAATGGGTACTTGTGTAGTTTCGTGGCGCCATGCGTCTGAGTCCCCTTGCGGGGCTCGCTTCGCTCACCCACGCTACGCTCACCACGCTATCTAAAATCCACTCCATGCTGGCGCCGTGAAACTACACAAGTACCTACAAATGTAATTTTCTTTTATCCTCATTTTAAACCTTACTTTTGTAGGCAAGTGTCTACCATGCTGTAAAACTGTACACACCATTGTTTGTTCTGCAGAAACTACATTTTCCGGGTACAATTCCATTGGAAGCTTTCTAGCTTTTTCCATTTTTATAAGAATTGGATCAGAGTGTAATTTATAATCTCTGGTGGCTATTAACATTGCAGGGTAAAACTACAGCATGTAGCCATCCTACATTCCGCAGTCTTCCAGGGGATTTAATCTTCCGATGGTGCTGCTCTAAAACCTAGCATCTCCGATAGGTCATATTTTAGTTTGAATTGGAAACCGTTATTTCAAAGGGATTCATACACCCGAGGTTACTATTCATCTGCTTGTTATATTACATACTTTGTGGTGTCAATGAGCTTTGTTCTCTGCTATTTCATGTATATAGGTGTATTATCTGGTGACCACATACTCGTGTACCAATTCGTTCCTGGCATTAGGTATGCAGTGACTTCCATGAAAGCGTTGATGAAATGTCATTCTGATGTCCTGGCCAACTGACCCCAGCTGGCTCCAACATATGTCATGCATTTACCTCCTGCACAGGGGCAGGGGGAGACCTTGGCAGGGGTGGCGTTTTCCTGATCGCTGAGCTCCGAACATTCACAGCCCAGGTATCAGGTCTGAATCAGGCCTAAGGACCTGTAGGGTTATTCCTTATAGAAGCTTCAGTCATTATGTTATCGCTCATATTGCCGGTTAGTATTTGTGCTAGGTAATACTACTGTTTATATTACTGCTGTCAATAGAACACACATCAGCATTTACTTATGACTCATCTTACCCTATTTGGATAAATTATTTGCTGTAAATGGCTGCACTCATATGTATTGTTACCCAGAACTGTATTTCATTGAAACCGTTAAATTGGAAACCGTAAATGTAGCCAGGCAAAACCGAACAATGACTAGATAAACGTAATCCACCAGCTCGTTGGTGGATGTAACTTGTTAATAAGGATAGGTACTTACAGTATATTTATGTTTGTATTTATATTGTGTCAGCATCACATGCTTGGTGGTGGTGGTGTGACTGACACATGACTACTCTCTGTATATGATGCATCTTTGTATACTGTGAAAGTGACTTGTCTGTGACCGACAAAAGTTATCACCTACAAGAGAAACATTGCAATTTAATACAGCTGTCTAGAACTCACAAATATATATTAGATATAAAAATCTAGAGAGACAGATACATTCTGTCTCCATCCTTTGTCTGTGTATACAGTATATAAATATGTATGTATGTGTGTGTATATATATATATATATATATATATATATATATATATGTATGTGTATAAAATATATATATATAATCTGATTATCTTTCAATCTCCTCAACTGTGTGTGTGTGTGTGTGTGTGTGTGTGTGTGTGTGTGTGTGTGTGTGTGTGTGTGTGTGTGTGTGTGTGTGTGTGTGTGTGTATATATATATATTTTTTTTTTTTTTTAGTCATTCCATAATTGACGCCCTTCAAATGAAAATATATTATTGTAATATAATACCAATTCAGATTTGTGCAAGTTTTGGAAGAACACCTAGGACAGTCTTGAGAGAAGTGTGACCGGCATGTTTTCCCATGGCTGCCTGCTAAATGACACTTCTATGCGTGTGAGCTAACATGGCTTAATTGGAGATGTACACATGAGTTCAATTCATTTAAGAGAGTGGTCAAAGGCACAGCCACAAAATGCTGCCTGTTTACTCAGATCTCCTAATATTTGTATACAAGAATAGCCTCTTCTGCTTAGGCTAACAATATCACAGCTACTTCCCATGTCTGAGCAGATGTTAAGCAAGCCATGGCTGAATGTTAATTTCGAGAGGGTGGCATGTTTAAGCCCATCTGAAGTGGGTAGGATTCTCTGCCCGGCTTACAGTACTGTCCCTGAGGGGAATTTGCTGCTAAACCTCTTTATGTCAGTTTCTCTTTATGGACTCTCTCAAGTCTGTATAAAGCAGATCATCCCTAGACTAAATCTCTTCAGCTTTTGTTATTGGGCTCTGTAGACCTGTAATTAGGCCCCCTGGCAGGCCTTGCAGGCCAGTTAATGGTCATATGGAGTTTCTATGAGGCAGACTGCCGTTGAATAAATCCTTGGTAGGGATAGGTTTATGGGTCACTTCCTACCTGGACCAAGCATTGTCTCTGTGCCCTACGGGCTGACAGGGAGCAGTTTCCCTTGACCATGGGCAGCTCCGTTTGCTTCTCAAGCTTTGCCCTGCTAATCCCTAGTGTAAACAGAGGATTTAACTGAGCTTCTGTCACTTTCCAATCCACTTGGGAATTAGTGAAGCTGTTCATGAGACTTCATTATAGCCTAGTACAGCAATTGTGACGTTTGGACCCGGTGTGTCAAGGATCTGGTACAAAATATAGCTAGGTTTGGCCATTGCCGTTTTCACGTTATCACACATTTGTTATTGTTACAAAGTCTAAAACCAAACTAAAGCAAACATGAGCTGTTCAGTGTGGGGTTTTGCGGAGTGTGGCTTGTGTTTCCCCCAAAGTAATGTTTGCTGAAGGGAATGATTGAATTGTGTTCCCGCACGTTCATTTGTATTCAATAGTTTTTATGTAGCACAGAGGTGTCCGTGCTCGACATAAGTTCTAGTTCAGTTGAATGATTTACTGGACCTGATAGCGGCAGATTACTTGCATTTATTCAGCTTGCTAATGTGAAAGGTAGCAGGCTGCTTACTATAGAATCAGAATGGAGCATGACAGATGTGTCTGCAAGGACCACATACATCGAGCCTCTGATTTCAGTCTGCTGGAACTAATAGGATCATTGGTTTACTTTCTTTCTTGCCATTTTTTGTGCGTCTAAGAACAGCTCAGTTAAGTAGGTTATTTTGTCTCCAGATATGCAAAATGATCAAGTCGGCAGCTGGTACGGAATATGAAATAGAGACTGACAGGAGAACACTAACCTCATTGTATACTTATTATTTATTTATTTGGTACTTGTTTCCTAGAACGGCCACACCGATGTTGATCGGGTCGGTCGCATCGATCGCATCGCATGCGACCAAATCGCATGCGATGCGACCGACGCGATGGTCCCGATTTTTACATTGATTGAAATGTGAATAGGGTCCCTTGGACCCTATTTTACATTGGATTCAATGTAAAATTCTCCCCAGACCACAATTTTAACCCCCTCAACGGCACCCCACGATTGACGCCAACCCGAAGTGTGGCGAGCGTAGCGAGCCTCCGAGGGGCGGCGGTACGCGTCCTCCGACCTTTTCATACCCCCACTATCCACGTCGGCGTGGAGTTGAGAATATAAAGTGGACGCGTATAACTTCACAGGTATACGCGTCCCCTCGAGGGGCACGCTGCGCTCGCCATGCTTCGGGCTCGGTGGCTCGCTGCGCTCGCCACACTTTATATTCTCAACTCCACGCCGACGTGGATAGTAGGGGTATGAAAAGGTCGGAGGACGCGTACCGCCGCCCCTCGCGGGTTTGCTACGCTCGCCACGATTCGGATTGGCGTCAATCGTGGGGTGACTTTGAACAATGGGGGGGGGGGGCATATACAATGAGAATTTTTTTTCCGATTGCAATGTTAAAAATATTTTAACATTGAACCCTATGGCAAAATCGGTCGCGTCGCGTGCCATGTTAATGCACACGACCGACGTGATTGACCCGATTTTGCCTTTGCCGGCAAAATGGACCTGATTTCAAAGGAAATCGGGTCCATCGGGGGTAATCGTGTACCTTAAGTTAAGGTACACGATTACCCCCGATTGTGGCCGTTCTAGGAAACAAGTACCATTTATTTATTTGTGGCACTTTTCAGTGGTACGGCGCAAAAAGTTGTTTTAGGGTTTGTTTCACAATTGCCCTGTACATAAGTAAATTATGACCTGTTAAATGCAAACATGAGCTGTGTTTCAGATTGGAGCATTACATATACTTAGAAAATGGCTAAAGCCAGCATTACTGCTTCCCTAGAGAAGCTGCTTGCGTATAGTGAACCTAGTGATATATATTCTGTCACTTATTCTTAGTGTCCCTCATCTATATGTTGTAAATGTCTTCTGTCAATATTCATTAGCGAAATAGAAAAAAATTGTCAGGCGGCAGTCTTTTAATTATTTAATTTTCTCTTAATATTGATATATTTGTCTTGGACTGTTTTGGATTTCATTATTTTGGTGTTTCTAGCACAGGTCTGGTTTATATATATATATATATATATATATATATATATATATATATATATATTGGGGTTTGCGGCTTGGCACTCCTTCTCTTACACACAGCTTCCCAGGTGCCCTCAGAATCCAAAATACAGCGTGGGTGTAACCAGGTATAATCCAGGAGACAGACAGACAGCGGCTCTCAATGGGTTTTTGAAAGTGGGTTTAGTGATACTCCAACGTTTCCGGGACTAGCCCCTTTGTCAAGGTGTCCTGGATTATACCTGGTCACACCCACGCTGTATATATATATATATATATATATATATATATATATATATATATATATATATATAATGTCGCTAAAAACATACTCCAAACACGAAGAATCCTTCTTACGGATGATTTTTAATTTTGTCAGTCCTGATATTACTCGCCCAAGAAATGTTCTAAATATCCAAAAATATACTTTTTTTTTTAAGCTCTTCATTTTAAGGTATTGTAACATAGAAGTCATTTTTTTTCCCACTAGCTTTGTTCATTGGAAAATACATTGCAGTTATTACTATGTTTTTAGACCAGTTAATACCTAGGGGTGCATTCAATGCTTTCTGCTCGCTGTGACAGCGAGCAGTGCTGCCTGCTCGCTGTCACAGCTCGCAGGGTCAGTATTCAACACGCCATTTCACCCTCTCTAGGTTTTTGGAGCGAGGGGGAAACGGCGTATGCAGCCGCTAAACAGCGAGGCTTGCAGCTAAATGCAGCAGGCTCCTTGCATTAGCCACGAGCCTTGCTATTTGGGGGGATTCTCGCTGTCCTTTGACAGCGAGGATTTGTCTGGAGCATTGAATGTGGGTGTGGCCAGCGCAAGGGTTAATTGGCGAGGAACGCTTGTTTTTTTGGCAATCCCCGCCATTTAAACTAGTGTTCATTCTAACACTCGGCAACTTTGAAAACCCATGCAGTTCCTCTTCCCTGCCTGGGGTGTCGCTGTTTGCTGTGGTGTTTCTATCACAGGTCTTGTTTGCATATCAGTGCTGATATACAGACCACACTGTGCTAGAAGCACTATAGCAGACAGCGACAACCCAGGCAGGGAAGAGGAACTGCATGGGTTTTCAAAGTTGGCGGGTGCTAGAATGAACACTATAAAACCCCGCCTGCCGCATTGAATACAACCCATACTGTTAAAACAGTAGCCATGTCTTACAAATAAGAGGATTATCTACACAAAACAAAAGATAAAGATTCAGCTACCATCCTCCAATCAGATCCCCCACAATTCACTTTCATGGACAGGTGCTATTTAAATTATTAACCTTTATTAATACAGAGCCAGAATATTCCGTTGCGATTTACAGTTAGAACCAGAATAGTACTAAAATGAAGACTTGGTAGTAACAGAGTGATCAGAGGAACCTGCTCTCTGGGTTATTATCTGTATGTGGCAATTGTCTGTGAAGTTTTGTTTTTTATGGAAAACTAAACCCAAACATCTAAACTAACCCTAATACTTTAACCCAGTGGTTCCCAAACTTTTTTGAATCACGGCACCCTGGAGTATCAATTTTTTTTTTTTGTCACGGCGCCCCTAGGATAAAAAAGTTTCTTATTGAGAAATTTAGAAAAAATATAAAATTAAATAAATTGTGTTTAATGTCATCCTTAGGTTTAATTATGAGGTGAGGGACAGGATTCACTTGTGTTTGTTCACATAGTTTATGATTGACATCCACCAGCACTGGTTTTGACTATTACAATGGCAGGTATTCAATGCTGTTTGGGAGTGGTGACAGCGAGCAGGGCTTCCTGCTCGCTGTCACCACTCACCCTGACAGTATTCAACACACCCTCCGCATAGGCCAATTCCCCCTCGCTCCGTTTTTTGAGCGAGGGATAATTGGCGTATGTGGCTCCAGAAGCAGCGAGACTCGCGGCTAAAAACAGCGAGTTTTCTGCATTAGCCGCAGGTCTCGCTGTTTTGGGGAATTCTCGCCGTCCTGTGACGGCGAGGATTTCCCCAGAACGTTGAGTAGAGCGAGCGGCCGGGGCGGGGATTAAACAGCGAGGATCGCTGGTTTTCTGCAATCCTCGCTGTTTAACCCCGTCGCCGGCCGCTCGCTGCAGCATTGAATACCCCCCAATGACTATAAATAATTTGCTTTGCTCCTGGACCACCAACCTTGAGGCACCCCTGTAAGGCACACAGTTTGGGAACCACTGCTTTAACCCCTAATGCCTTAAAATCTAAAGGGCACACTGGATGGGCCATTATGATTCTTATATGCCATATAATTTTAGGTTCCTGTGAAAGCATGTTTTTACTTTTGTTGTTAATTGTGATAATTAATTATATATAGAAATGAGGCTTGAATATTGCACTGCAACAAACAAAATTACATTTCATTAGTAGGTATGACAAACAAAATAAGTCAGCTGCTGCTTCTGTATGGTCCAGCAAATAATGTAAGTATAAACTAAAAATAGATAAGCAGCAAGAGATCACAGATACTGGGAGACCTTGCGCTAGTGAATATAGTTCAAAATCTGTTTATCTCAGGGTTGCCGACCCTCCCGGAATTTGCGGGAGTCTCCCGAAAATCGGGTCCTTCCTCCCGGCCCCCGGAAGGGTGGGCAACCCTCCCGGAATCATTTATATGCCGCAATCCGTGGGTCTCAGGGGAGGGGGCGGAGCTAAAACGGCACAATCGTGACGTTTTAGCCCCGCCCCCTCCATGGATATCAGTTATTTCTGCTATTTGGTGTAATGGGGGCGGGGCTTAATGATGTCACAGTTAAGCCCCGCCCCAAAACTCGTAATGCAAGATTACTCTCAGGCCTTCTCCCGGAGAGGATTGTTTTAAAGTCGCAACCCTGGTTTATCTGAATAAAATGTATTTGTGTTTATCCCACGTCCTTATGAAATTAAATTTGAAAACTCTTTTTTTCACCTATATCCCAGGTCTTATCTAAGAAGAACAAAGAGTATGCAAAAAGGTCAAAACACTACTTACAGGATTAAAACTGTTTCCTTATGCAGGAATCACATGGAGCCACATGGTTGCAGTACCATGTAAATTAACTGTTACCAGCTGCCTTACAGTGCTGAGGTTATGGGTTCAGTTTTGATCAGTGTCCTAACTGCTTGGAGTTTGCTTGTTTTTCCTGTGTTTTTGTGGTTGTCTTCTGGGTGCTTCATTTCCTTTCACAATCCATAAACAAACTCTACCTAGTCAGGATGTGTGCCTGTTTGATTATGAATATAGGTAGAAATCCTGTGTGGCAACCACTTATGTTAACGATCACATATTCTCTTTAAAGCGCTGCAGAATATGTATATTTTCTTAGTGATGGTTGCTATTGGGTTTACCATTGATGGTGCCATCAGTATATAATTTTGGTGGTGTGACATCCTCAATGAACTAGGCTGGATAGACTAGGGGCTGGAGAATCCTAGTAGAGGGCAGGAGGTTGGTAAGACTGGAGGATGGGGTGCTAGGCACAGGAGTTGACACGTTGGGCACAATTATGGTTGAGTATGGTTGTGAAGAAACTGAATCACAGTGAAAAGGCAATGCAAACAGAGAACATACAATCTTCATACAGGTAGGGCCTTGGTGCTATGAGACAGTAGTGCTGCGCACTATGCAACCAAGCTGTTGTATAAATAACTTTAATAAATGGAGCATGAATAATCAGGGAGCATCTTACGGTAAATGTCTAATTGCTATGTATTAACTATGCAAATTAGAGGTTTTTTTTTTTTTTTTTTTTGCTATCCCAGGTAATGCCTTTTTAACGTTTGTCCATTTTCTTATTACTACTATGGAGATACTTTAGTGGAGTTTCCTGACCTGTAATCAGATACTGGTAAGCTAGCTCACGGAGTGGGAGAATCACAGTGAAATCCATCCATCCTACAATTTGAAGTCCATAAGCAAATTACTCTGATTCTCTGGCTGCAGTTTTAGCTCAAGGGTCAAGCAAGTGCTTGTGGAACAATACTTGCAGTCTTCCCTCCAGTGTATATTCAGTATGGTACTAGCAAAGCCAGAATTCACTTCCATATTTTACATGGCCCAGTAATGCACAACATTCAATATGTTTTTTTGTTGCCTTCACTACCATTCTGTGAATGAATAAATATTTAGCAAAAGTAGACATTTCTGTTGTCACTTAGTTTCGATTTTTATAGATTTAGGGAGAGATTCTCTTTAGAAAGAAACTGTCATAAGCGTTCCCTGAAAACTCACGTTTTCAGGCAAGCCTATCATATTTATGAGTTACTTATGTATTATATAGCTTCCCTTCTGGACCTACAAGCTATGCTATTACTGGTGCCTGTCCTTGTGTTTCCCTCCTATATCCCTATAGATTGTAAGTTTGCAGCAGGGCCCTCTTACCTCCAAGTCTGTCTATTGTTACCCAGTTTGCTTTTTCTCTGTTTACAATTGTAAAGCACAAAGGAATCTGCTGCGCTATATAAGAAACTGTAAATAATTAAATAAAAAAATAAGCAGGACCTTTCTCCTTTAATGTGCTTCTCTTTCTCTTAAACCTTCATCATTGGCACCAAATATACATACATACATACATACATACATACATATATACACACACACACACATACACACACACACAAGCAATGATTTCACAATTTAGTTTTCTGGTCTTCCTTGTGCTTCTGATGGGATTTAAATGATGGAGCAGCATATGGCATAACTGATTTTGATGCAAATGCGCCTGCTAATTATGGAAGGATGAATATTTTAGTTTTTCTATTGATCTCTATCACAAGGAACTTTCGGGAGGACTTTAAGCAAGTTCATAAATTGACTGGCCTAGTGGGTGCAGGTTAGTCTGTAAGAACAATTAGCCCGCAGTGTTAATCGCTTTGCTGCTCTAGTCACATGCACCAGAGGGAAGAGCATCTGTGTTATTTAATTATTCTGCTGTCTATGTATATATGTGTATGGCAAATCCGTAGTGTGTGTTCTTTGCTGCATGTATGAAATAGATTTGAGCTCTTACACGGAGCTGAATTGGCAAAGCTCTGTTCTGATATTGATGCATACTTTGATTCATCTCATTTTTACAAACGCCTCAAGCAACTTCTCTCTCTGCGTCTCTGCAATCAGTCCCTAGCTTGACGAGCAGCAAAACACACAACCTGTAGGCATTTGTGAAAGTTTAGTTGTATTATCTTTTTTTTTTTTTACAATTGTTTTTCTTTCTTTCTTTTAAGCTATGGCAGCTCTCTCCCCTCATAACATGGTCCCGACACCACATTTTACACCTCAAAGCACCCATTTGTAGATAATTTAATATCTTTTTTCTGTCTAAAATTATATAACATATTCCCCTAAAAAAGGCTAAAAACATTTATTGTGTCATCTGTTTTATTCGGGAATAAAAACAATTTAGGGGGTGATTCATCTGCTGCTTAGCGAATGTCTTAACGCCGGATAGCCTGAACACCCCCTTCCGCCGCCGAATCCCCTCGGTAGGATGTGAAGTGATATGTAAGATAACACATGCCCTTGCATATGGTCTAACAGAAGATGGTCAATGGACGCTCACCATCAAATGATTTTTCTTCCCCTTCATAGATAAAAGTAAGTTTGTACTTTTATCTTGGCCGCACACTTCTGAATTCAGGGCAGAAATCGGCCCGTCCACATTCCCAGGGAAACGGCCAGTGTTTTCATGGGGATGCCCCTGCACAGTTCCGATGTCTACCCCCTCCCTAGCCTACCCGTATGAATGCCTCGGCAACTGTGCTAGTCACTGAAGGCGTTCGTACTGCGGGCCTGCACATACACAAATATGAGAGCCGCATCATCGGCCCCCGACCCGAATACACCGGGGACCGAATGGTAGTAAATAATTTAGAAACCTGCTAAGAAAGCCATCTTTGATAATACCTTTTGTAGATATAATCTTAGAATGGCTTAGAATACATTTGTTTATATTTATTGTTTTAATTACCTATTTTGTGGAAGGATGAATGCATCCTATTAAACGGGTTTCCTTTTCTTTCTCTCTTGAAATCTAGCACCAGCTCTGCCTGTCACAAGTAACTGTGTTTGGGAGGACAGTACTTTAGTAACTGGTAGAAACCAGCACTGCAGCTAATAAGCGACCAATGTGTTTCAATATGGGATGTATAATGACAGCCATGCACCAAACAATCTGCAATTAGCATGTGACAGAAATAAACATAAAAAGATTTGATTCGCTTTGTATCCTGGTTATCTGACTATGTGACCCCTTTTGCTGTTGATTGTCGACGTTAATAGAACAGTAATAACTGCTGCAGACTTACCAAATTTGGGGAGACAAAGCAAGTGCTTACAAAGGCCCTTATTGCTTATTCTGATTGAGTCGGACGGCTGCAAAGGGCCAAAATGTGATGGTAATTTGGGAGCAAAACAAATCGAAAATTGAAGGGTTGTTGGTTCTAGTGAATATGCCTGTATCATTTTATATCTGACTGTATATGTAATGTTTACATGGACCAATAAGATGCTACAGGCAATATGCAGAGTTGCTGATGGCAGAAAGGGGGTGGGGTATAACGTTGGTGCATCATCGGGTGGGGGAGAAGGCAGTGCTTTGAGCTGACGCTGCCTCCTCCCTATAGTGTGAATGCACAGGAACCCAGGTCTGACCCAGGATTAACCTTTCTTTTAACCTGGGTCGGAATAATGGGTTGCCGGACCAGGGTAATTTGAAATGACCCTTTCACACCAAAAGTACAACCCGTTCTAATTAGTTTCGGACACGGGTTATTTGTGCAATGTGAAAGGTGTATAAGATAAGTCAGTAAAATGGATTAGCAATTGCCTTAGTACAGGCAAAAACAGTTACAGCCTTCAGTGATGATGGTTCCTATAGGGCAGGATTTGGGAACCTTTGGTTCTCCAGCTGTTGATCAACTACACATGCCAGCATGCCCTACTACAGTTTTTCTATTTGCCCATGATAAAACTGTTGCAGGGCATGCTGGCATGTGAAGTTCAACAACAGCTGGAGGTTTCCCACCCTGCACTTGAGGGATTTAGCAGATAATGTAATGAGTAAGTAGTAGTTAATGTACCTGTGCCCTCTGTCAGGTCTGGGGTAGAAACCTATACAACATGGTTGTGCATGGTTGTGTGACAAATACGAAGGAAAGCGGTATGCTTTAGTACCGCTACTTTCCCCTAATAAATGGTATACCACAGCTTAACCTTTTACTGATGGTAACTCACAGTTCAACATCCAAAAGAGTTATAGCATCATTAGTTGACTCCTGTGGTACCTGTTTAATTACATAGAGTACATTAAATGCAATATTATAAAGATTTGAGACATGTAATGAGTTACACAAAAAAGAAGAGAGGTTGCCCAGTTTTATTACCATTCTATGTATAGAGCGAGGAATGTAGTTTACGCAATAGTTGAATAGCCACCAAACATACAGTTGTTAATTACTTAGCAATTTGTAATACTTGTAATATACTTATTATCCAAAATTTATAATAGAGCCTGTTAATACAAATGTTCTCAGTCCAGTTCAAGATTGAATACATTCCGCAGTCAAAATGACCCCTTCTAATTAGTCTATCCATTTTAGCAAAACCAATTTTAGCAGGTGCCTAAAAGCCAGCATACAGACACACATTAGTAGTACTAGGGGTCATTCTAAAATGAGTCTGTGACTTTCACTGTGGCATTGCAATAGATCTAGGCTGGCAAGTGCTGAATGGGTATCGGATGACTGACCGATCGAGATTCCGACATTAAACCAATGTCCCGACTGCTAAAAGCCCGACAGACGGGCAGCGGCTATTCTGAGACAGAATAGAATAGGTGGCGAGCATAGCGAGTCATTGTGCCCGCAGCGTTGCGAGTGCAGCGAGCCCCCACGATGCTTGGTGCTCCCCCACTGTCTGAGTCCCTGCAGCCGGCTAATGACGGTCAGAATCCCGACTGTCGGTGTGTTAGACCACACCTGTGCTGAAGTGTGTATAAATCTCCTTCCACTCACTACCAAGTTCCAAACTGGTCTGGAAGTAATGTCTGGAATCTTCATGGACTTTATTTCAGTGGCTGAACAGCTATACACAAACCTCAGCTCACCATGCATAAAGCTGAATATTGTCAGGATGCACATAGCAATTGGACTCTGGAGCAGTGGAAATGTATTGTCTGGAGGAACAAATCACCCTTGCCATCTGTCAGTCTGTCAGATGAATCTGGGTTTGGCAGATGCCAGGAAAATGCTTTTAGGCTACATGTATTCTGCACCCTGTGAAGTTTGGTGAAGGAGGTATTATGGTTTTTTTTTTTTTATAGTTTAGGAAGGACCTTTTAGTTCCACTGAAAAGAAATACTAACACTAGGATCAATTAATCCAGGCATGTCCAAACTATGGCCCTCCAGCTGTTGTGAAACTACACATCCCAGCATGTCTTGCCATAGTTTTAGCATCCCCTAATAGCAAAACTGCGGCAAGGCATGATGGGACATGTATTTTCACAACAGGGCCATAGTTTGGACATGCCTGTAGAGCAAGGTTAGGCAACCTGTGTCAGTCGAGTTGCCAATTTTAATGTTGGGGCATGCAAAGACTGGGCAGGGCATGCTGGGATTTGTAGTCCCACATCCCCTGGTGAGAATTGTGTAATTTGACTATGAGGTAATAGTAAGTAATGATTTTTCCTTTCTCCGCATGCACAAAGTGAGATCAAAAGATGGATTGGTGTGAAATCATTTAACTAAGAAATAGATAAATACACATTATAAATACAAATCTTTATATCACATTAGTTAAATGCAGCCTCTAACAAATATACATTACTATTCCATATATGTAGAAATGAATGAGAAATAGGAGTGCGAGTTCAAATATTGACTAAAATAATAATAAAATATATTTTAGTATTAAGACATTTTATTCTAAACCAAAGTATATTTAATATATATTTCAAAAAAATCAATAAATGATTGAATAAAGTAACACACTGTGTTTAAATAGTATAACATACTACACTACATTAATTACCATATTGAAATACATTAGGAAGACTTTCCATCAAGATAATCCAGAGCTTTAAGTCAATATAGTCAGTGCAGAAATATAAAACACAGGCACGCATGTCAATCATAGGGGTTGAACCTATTAACCCTGAAGGGTGCGGATGATTCGCCAAGTGCAAATCATCATGACACCCGGCACGCTTTACAGCAGGCTGAATTCACTGAAAAGTGCAAGCAAATTTCAGTGATTTCGGCTTGGCGAAGGTTGCGAGTTAGGGTTAATTCGGTTGCCATTTTCAGCGTGAAAACGGCACCTGAACGGCAACTCACACCCTTATAGGTTAATAGGATCGCCCCCTTAAAGGTAGGTAACATAGTTGTGCACAAAGCAGAAGTAGGGCCAGATGTACTAAGCTTCAAAAGTGATAAACAACCAACCAACCAGCTCCTGTCTAATGTTTTTTTAAACCACAGTCTGAGACACGGAGTTAGGATATGGTTGGTTGGTTGGTTGGTTGTTTATCACTTTTCATTTTATCACTTTTGAAGCTTAGTCATCTGGCCCAAAGACACTTACAGAGTAACCCAAAATAGGAAAGGATTAGCACTATCAATTATAAAAAGCTTTCTTATGAATGCTTTATTGAAGAAATTATACAGCATTTGGTGCCAACAACCATTTCAATTTGAATTCAGACTAAAACTAGCCATACACCAGACCTATTTTCCTCAGGCCAGTGAATTTTTTAACTGGTTGGTATCAAAATCTGGTAATGTATGGGAGCAAATGACAATCAGCGATTTACTCCCAAAACGCTTCAAAACAGACCAAAATTGTTATTCAGTCCAGTTGCTTAAATCTGTTTGATTTAAGCCATGGGTCTTCAACCTATGGCCCTCCAGATGTTGTGAAACTACATGTTCCAACATGCATTGCCACATTTTTTTCCTATAACAGCATGCTAAAACTGTCAGGGCATGCTGGAACATGTAGTTCCACAACATCTGGAGGGCCACAGGTTGAAGACCTGTGATTTAAGGAATTTCTCTGAAAAAGTAATTGTCTTTTTTTCTGCTATTGATGAGCAAATTGTTGATTTGTCATTTGCTCCCAAATGTGACAAGAATTTAATTCCAACCAGCCTTTAAAGGTCCGGTATATCGCCAGCTTTTCAGTACATCATGGGTGCTACGTACAAATGTGTCCTCGTACATCTTGCCTCAGCATGTCACACAGTGGGAGATGCCTGGCTTGATAGAGCTGGAAAGTCCTGTGCAACTCAGTGTCAGGCTGAAAATGTGAATAAGGTGTACAAGCAGACTCTGCTGATTAAAATTATATGTGGCATGCCTGTATTATTTGTGCCACTGCGTCTGATTCTGCATACAAAATGGAACATTACGGGTGAGATTTAATAGGATGAGAGGTTCAGAAAGTGAGAGATTTGGTAAGAACTCTCCATTTTTTTTAAAGCGGCAATCATTTACACAGAAAAAAACAGTTTGATTTTGCAGGGTAAATGATTATCACTTTAAAAAAACAAGATTTCTTACCAAATCTCTCACTTTCTGAATCTCTCATCCTATTAAATCTCACCCTACATCTCATTTCGAGATGCAGTCACACACAGAATCTGGGCATGCTGCTTGTTATTTTAATCAGCATAAGCTGCTTGTGTGTATTATGGACATCAAAAGACATTCCACACTACTGAGCCATGTAACAATATGGCGTGACTAGAAAGGCTGCTCAACGTGCTTGATGACCAGCTGCTGATCAGGGCAATTTACTTTTGCCCCAGACCATGCCATATTACTGGTACACACTAGTAAAATATAATGAAAGATGGAACATTCACTGTTCAGTCCTTCATTAATATACATATGCCACGTGATATTGAACAGTTGGCTGTGCAGAAAGCAGTATGTAATTGAGCTAAATGCATTTTGGTATCGGCCTAATGTGTGTGCTCACCCTTAGCGTGTATTACAGTTAGATTGTTTTGAAGGCAGCAAGTTTTTATTAACACTTCTAGCAACATTTTTCAGCTTCAAGATGAAGCTTCCATATTTGTATAAAGACCTTTCCGTAGTCTCCCAGGACCATGCCTAGGACCGTGCCAACCGACACGCGAATGAATGTTGCTGTAAGGTTTGCGTTTTGCTCCTGAATAGCCTGCTCCTATTTATTTCCTGCCCAGTAATTGCTTGAATCCTGATGTAATCACTTTCCATATTGTCTTATTTGAATTTATAAGCCAGGAATATGACCTGCTGCGTTTATTTAATGCTCAGCACTATCACTCCAGCTTTTTGTTATTAATGAGCGTATTTATCATTGTCTTATTAAATACGATGCAATAACTGTGCCATCTTTTCCAGCTAGTTTCATTTGCCCATGTTTTCTTTGTTGGCCCAAATGAATGAAATTAGAATAAACAATTTCTAAGTCATTTGTAATCATTGGCTGATTAATGGCGTTTGCTACCGCAGCCATTATTCATTCACTAGCACCTGATATCTTTTCCATAAACAAATTATGTTTGGCCAAATTATGAAATGAAATGAAGCATTTGATGAGTTTATGATTGACCCTTCCAGCTCGGTGGCCATTAGTCAATGTCGGTGCCCCTCTTAACCACTTGACAAATGCGCTGTCTGAAGAAGCACATGGATTTATTATGATTTCTGATTAATGCATACTGTTAGGCAAACTAGATTCTAATCATTTCTTGACTCTCGTTTTAGCAGTCAAGGAAGAATTTCATTGCTGATGAAATACATTCGTGTCTCTGTAGATTTGAGGATGATTATGAAATGCTGACTGGATGAATCCTGTGATGTTCCAAAGGATTTTACAAAAAGCATATTTTATTTAATAACAGCCAGCTAAAAGTTGCATCTTATTTTCTATGTGCTGGTTATTATTTGCCCTGCATAATTAGTAGTAACATTTAAGTAGAAAATTGGACACTGATAATGCGCTATTGGTGTGGGTCATTAGGAGTGTTTTGACAGTACTGTCCATTTTAAGTGATCTGTCTTGTAGCGTCTAGGGGCTTATTTAATAACCGGGTACAAAACACACAAATGTTCTGTGATCTATTGCAATATCAATCAGATTCCAACTCCTTTGTGTACATAACACCATGTGATTAAATAAGATCACTAGTGTGTAGTTGTACAAAAGTCACCGAGATTAAAGATGATCAGGTTCACGTGCATAATTGCTATATTTTCTCCATGCGGCCTTTGTGCTTATTATAATAATACTGCACAAAGTGCATAACCACAAACAAGTGATGTTTAAATCAGTCAAAAGTGTATATAAATGATATATGATTGAGAAAAAAAGGAACATAAGTCATATGTAGATTTGTTTTTTCAAATGGTATTTATTAAAGTATCTTTGGTGAATTCTGGGTACAGAAAAACGAGGGGGCACGATGGAATGTAAATCTCGTTGACTTTCCTTGGTGTCTGTTATATTTCACGTCACTATATGCAGAACCTTTCAAAACTTCTACCTATTGCTAAAGTGGCAGGATTTAATCGCAAATACCCCACTTAGGGACAATTCTATGGGGGGTATTCAATGTCAGGGGCACGGCTGTCGAGCTAGCGCGACAGCCGTGCCCCTGTCCCGTTCTCGGTGAGCTCGCCTGGAGCTCGGCAGTCAGGATTCAATGTCCCGGCCGCCGAGCGGCGAGAAGGGGGCGTGGCCGGGAAGTGACGAGCTGCAGCCGGCAGCTCGTCACTTCCCGGCTGTTCTCGGCAGAACGAGCCCGACAGCTAGAGAAGTCGGGCTCGTTCTGACAGGAAACCCTGTTCAATGCTGTCGGGGAAAACAGCATTGAATAGGGCCCGTCGAGCATCTCCCCCACGGGAGATGCTCGACGGTGATTGAATCTCCCCCTTAATCTGAAACCATGTCCATTGTATTACTGTAGGTGTTACTGAGCCAGATAAAGGGGGGTATTCAATTCGGGATTCCATTTTTGTCCGATCTGACAGTAACCTAATTCAATGTTCCGACTGTCAAGTGTCGGATAGTCCACGGATCGCCGTAAACGGCTGCGGATTGTCAAAAAAAGGCTGCAAATTCGACAATCCACAGCCGTTTTTCAACAAAACAGTATTTAAAAAATGTAGTGTAGTCCACATACATCTTGGTTTTATTGTGCCATGTATGGCACACCTTGGACTCTGCAGAAGTCACGCTTTGTGATTTTTCTTATTTATTACTTTATACAAATTCTACTGCTGCAATTTTTTTTTAGAATGCATCTACGTGCTATATTTGGAAACACAGCTAAGCCATGTTTTGCATGTGGTGCCAAATTGATAAAAATAGCCAATATGTATGTGGACACATCTGTAAATGTAAAAGTGATCAGTGATGTTGTGGCAAGTTTCAATGGGAAAATAATGACAAACTAAGTCTTTGGGGACTGTTTGGTTCAACAAGCTATCTTGTGTGGTAATGTTTTTAGTACACAAAATAAAGAGGGTGCTTTATTACAGTTTCATTTTAACAAAGCTGTAGGGCGAAATTAACCAGTGTATTCTAACCCAAAGAACAGTTCAATTACAAAAAAGTTCTCTATGTTCTCTTTGTAGAAGTGATAGAATTGATTTATTTAATTTAATTACCAGGGAATTCTTTCCTATGCGTTTATTAAACCATGATGTTAGACCTTTATTATGGTTTTTTTTTTCCCTCATAGAAAAACTGAAGTATAACTTGTGTCTGTCTGAAATTTGTTGCCCTGCAAAGTCCTCGATGTTGATTCAGAACATGTTGGTGTTTTGGTGTCGGCATTCTGTCAACTTTTCATACCACAAACCATACCCCTGAATAAATGCTTTCATTTATAAGCCGCAGATAGGACAGTACGGACGGTGTAATAGTTGACATTACTGCCTCATAACACTGAGGTCATGGGTTTGATGCCAACCATGGCTCTAACTGTGCAGAGTTTGTATATTCTCCCCGTACTTGCGTGGGTTTCCTCCGGGTGCTCTGGTTTCTTCCCACAAACCAAAAATATACTGGTAGGTTAACTGGCTCCCAACAAATTAACCCTGGAATGTCTCTGTGTGCATGTACATGTGGTAGGGAAGGGATGCAGTGTAAATCCCGGCGGTCGGGATCCCGGCGTTCAGAATCCCGACGTTCAGAATCCCGACGCTGGAATCCCGATCGCCGAAATCTCGACACTTTCTCCCTCCGGGGGTGTCCACGACACCCCCGGAGGGAGAATAAATTAGTGTGCCGAGCGTAGCGAGGCACCGGGCCCGCTGCGTGGCGAGCGCAGCGAGCCCGCTAGGGGGGGGGGGCTATCCACGTCCCCCCCTTGTCGGGATTTCGGCGATCGGGATTCCAGCGTCGGGAACATAGATTGTAAGTTACACTGGGGCAGGGACGGATGTGAATGTTCAAATATTCTCAAAGCGCTGCGGAATATGTGTGCACTATATAAGAACCTGCTAATGAATAAATAAATGTGTAATTATCATCACCTACTTTAGTAACATGGGAGCACGTATCATTTTTATCATGGAACGTAGAAGGCTCATTACTCCGTCAAAACGGAAAAAGTTACACTGGAGAGAAGGTGACCCTAACACCTTAAGAGGTAACTTGTTTCTAGATTATATCGTTGCTTCCTACACTGCACAACATTGTGGGGTTGTGTTAATTATTAATACGTCTTTACATTACACCATATTGGATAAGATGTGTGACCTATTTGTCAAACTGAAGTTAGAGGGAGAGCTGTTTTACTATTGCAACGATATACGCTCCAATTGGTACTAAAAAAAATGTCATGGATGTTTTTCACAGATTATTTTATTGGGCAGATGCCATATTAATTTGGGTGGAGATTTCAACACAAATTTAAATCAGTCCTTAGGCAAATCTAATAACACAACCAGAGCCATGCCACCTCTTGCACTGGCAATATTTACTCTTTAGAGCTTTGTGACCCTTGGTGATATCAGCATCCGGTAGACAGAGACTATACCTATTACTCACATCCACATCACACATCCACTAGGATCAATTATTGGCTCACTGTCACCTCTTTGTTGGTCAGGGTATATCGTACAAAGATTGAGAATATTGCTGTGTCTGACCATGCACCGAAATGTTTTGTGTTGTCTCTGCCCTCTCCAACCATACTTTCCTACAATTAGAGGTTTCCATCCTACTTCGCAGTCTCCCAGGATTTTCAAATGTCATTACAGCAACACTTTTTGAATTATGGAATTATGTAGGCAATAATATTCAACATTTAGACAATTTATATTTGTTTTGGGCTGCTTCGAAACTCATACTTCGGGGACACATTTTTGCACATATAGCTGCCAATATAAAGCAAAATTTTGAATAAACATTTTCTGGAACTCAGCTCAGTAGTATCTAGTTCATATGCAGATATGTTGCTAAATAATACCCCTGGCTCTTGGCAATTATACTTGGATACGAAAGCTATCTATGGCACTGAATATTCCCTAGATTATTAGAAACATAGATATTTTAAGTGGAGTAATAAGGCTGATAAAATTGTTGGCCTCAGTGGTTGGTGGGCAACATCCACAGTCCCATATCCAAGCACTTATATCTGAGACTTGCCATCACACAACAACTTCTGACATTGTGATCTCCTTCTTAGAATTTTATTCTAATTTATACACTGCACCTACTGACCATTATTTTCTAGGTATGGATTTCCTCAGTAAACTACTGCAATCTAATAGTGAGGCGTTAGTTGACCCCATTTCAGAGCAGGAACTTTAATTAGCCATAAGTAATTTGTCCAAAGGTAAATTCCAGGGTCCATATGGCCTGAGGGCCGAATATTATAAATTATTGTCTCCACATTTGTTACCGCATCTTTTGTCTCTTTTTAATTCTATCTTCTCTTGTTTCAATTATGCTAGAATTATTGTCCTACTAAAACCAAAGATCACAAATTAGTTACTGCATATCGCATATTTCCCTCCGCAATCAGGATCTTAAATTGCTGACTACCATTATAACCCATTTACAGGTTGTCTTCCCAAAACTGCTTCACCCCTCTAAAACTGACTTTATCAGTGGCTGCTCTTTGGGGGTTGGGATCGTTTGGTCTACAACATGTTGGTCGACATGGGTTTAGGTCGACACAAGCATTCGTTTGACAGTGTCATGGTCGACAGTCAAAGGGCAGTATTCAATGAGAATTTTGAGGATGTGCAGCGAATCCTGTTTAGGATTCGCTGCACATTCGCCACTGCCCGCCGCATTCCGGAGCCTCGAGGGCTCCAGTATTCAACGAGTCAGGGGCTCACTGCCCCTGACCGGCGAATTTTAACTCCTGCGGCGATGCCGCAGGGAGCCTGAGGACGGCGGCAGGCAGGGAGATGGAAGTCTCCCTGCCTGCCCCAGAACATTTGTGGGGGGGAGGTGGGCTCCCCGGGAGCCAGGCAGCACAGGCTGCCCCCCGGGATAGCCAACAGGGGACCGGGTATTCACTACACCTGATCGTGCATATGTAATGATCGGGTGCAGTGAATATATGAATATCTAATGAGCGGCTCGGCTCTCGACCCCCTGCTGGCTGCTGTGTAAAAAAAATATATATATATATATTTTTTTTTAATTAAATATATATTCATGTGTCATGTGCTTACAGCACATGAATAAAAATAGCATGCCCCTCCTCAGAATAAAATTCCTGATTTTTTGACACCAAATGTAAAAAACAAAACACTTTATTTAAAAAGTTCACATTCCACTTCACCATAAAAAGATAGCGATTGCTACTCGGTGAATCATGGCGATAAAAACCTTGAAATGTATTCGCCATCTGGTCATTGAATAGGGTGATTCACCGTTTTAGTCAAAAAAATCGCCGTACAGCATGAAAATAGCACAAAATCGCCATAAAACATGGTGAATGAGCCTCATTGAATACTGACCAAAAGGTCAACATGGACAGTTTCCAGTGCACCGCATCCCCACGCATCGCTCGCTTCACTTGCGATGCTTCGTGAATGGTGCCTTGCTGCACTTGGCACACTATTTTATTCTCCCACCACGCCCTAGTGGATGGTAGGGCATGAAATACCGCCTGTCTGCACATGTCGGCTCAAAAAACAGTGAAAACCCCCATATCGACCTTTTGACTGTCAACCTAGACACAGTCGACCTAATGCTTCTGTCGACCTAATGAAATGTCGACCTTGACCCATGTCGACCTAACAGTGTCGACCAACATGCTGTAGACCCAATGACCTTATCCTCTCTTTGGTATACAACATACATCAAGTAATGCCCTGACTCAATCCATGATTGACGCTGGAAGCAAATCTTTATTAGTGAGTTGCGATGCAGACTTTTGACAGGGTGTCTTTGGCCGATCTTCTTTGACGTTTGTTCCATCTTCTTATTTCGTATAAACCTATATACCTCATTTACTGCTTTTTTGACTGTAAATGGTTTAAATACCTCCAGTTTGAATTATTCCAAGAGTAAGGCATCAAGCTGCATGTAAACCATTTCTGAACTAAATTTAATCTGCTTTTCATGAATGATAGATAAAGCTGCTTGGCAAAGAAGAAGGGGAGTGTCACCAACCACCACTTAAGGGGGCTTTAGATGGTGCCAAAAACAACTGTAGTGGACATTGTCCAACCTCCCCCTCTCCTTTTCCATCATCACTTTCACCTTGTACAACATGTATTTATTTACAGTTTCTTATATACTGCAGCAGATTCTGTTGCACTTTACATCTATCACTGTAGACAGTGATAGAACAAACTGGGTAACAACAGACAGACTTGGAGGTAGAAGAGCCCTGCTGCAAGCTTACAATCTATAGGGAAATGAGAGGGAAACACAAGGACAGCCACCAGTAATAGCATAGCAGTCCCACCAAATTGCCAGTCCAGAAGGGAAGCTATATAATACACTAGGTGATTCATTGCGCCCTATGGGCGCTCTTCACACCATCGTAAGGGGCCCCGCCCACTTAACATGTGAACGACTTTAGTGTGTGAATTCTGGTTTGTATTATATGGAGGATTACCTGTATTGGTACTATAGTTAGAGGTTTCATTTTTAAGATGAGAAGGGTGTTTGATTGTAAAGAGGGTGTAGGTTATTTTGTTGGTATGAACAGTGCTTACAGACGATGGGCGTCTGTGGTGTTGGTGTGGCTGGATGCAGGGGTAATGCGGAATGGATAGGGGCAGGTGCAGTGTTTTGGCAGGTGGATGTGGGGGTGCTGCGTGTGGTGAAAGGGGGGGCTTGGTGTAGTTGGAGGGGCATTTTTTTTTGTGAGTGGTGGAGTTGGAGGTGCATGTGGGTGTGTGAGGTGCGGGGGTGAGGGTGCTGTAGTTGGGTGGGGGGTGGTTGACGCCAGTGTTGGAGGGGTGGTTGTGGGTTTTGGGGTGGGTTAGGGAAGGGGTTTGGGCATGTTGTGGATGTGTGAAACGCTAGTGTAGCGTTGGTGGGGGAGTGGAGGTGTGGGAGGGGCGGTTGTCATGTTTGCGCAAGTGGATGGCGGGGTTCTGTGGGTGGGAGTGGAGGAGCGGGTGCGGTGGTGTTGTGTGTGTTGTAGTATGGTGTGTGGTAGAGGTGTGCAAGTGTGGTGGGGGGGTGCTTGTGGGTGGGCTAGTGTGAGGTGCGAGATAGTGTGGGTGGTGGAGTTACATGTGTGGTGGTGATGTGTGTAGGTGTGGTGCGTGGGTGCACCGGTTGCGAAACATGCATTTGCGGGGGTGCTGTGGGAAGTGTGTGGTGTGGTTGGGAGACAGATGGGTGAGTAGGTAATGCGGGAGGGGGATGGGCGGGTGCAGTGTTGGTGCTGCTTGTTGCGGGGGTACTGCAGGATGGAGAGGGGCAGGTGCAGTGTTTTTGCAGGTGGATGTGGGGGTGATCCGTGTGTTGGGCGGGGGGGGGGTGATGTTGTTGTAGGTAGGGATGTGGTGGGTGTGTGAAGGTTGAGTGCAAGGGTGCTATGGGTGTCAAAAGGCATTAGGGGGTGGTGTGTGTTGTGAAGTGGCGGATGGGGGGCTATTGTGTGTGGTGGAGTGTATGTGGGGTGGTTGGCCATGTGGGTGGTGTGGGTTGGTTAGGTGTGGTGGTGCACCGTTTTAGTGCGTTGCATTTGCGGTGGTGCTGTGGGTGTAGTAGCAAGGGTAGTGTGTTTGGGTGAGGCATGGCTACATCGGCAGTATAGGTGGGGGATGGTCGGGTATGGTGTTGCCATGGGTGGGTGCATGGATACTTTGAGTTAAGGAATTTGGGGTGGAGGTGTGGCGTGTGTTGGTGTATTCGTGCCACGAGTGGCAAGCGCAGTGTTTTGGCAGGTAGATATGGGCAGTGTTGGAGGGGCGTTTGTCATGGTTGTGCAAGTGGATGCGGGGTTGCTGTGGGTGCTGGAGGGGCAGGTGCTGTGGTGTTGCGTGCGTGTTCTAGGGTACGTGGAATGGCTGCAGGTGGGTGACGGTGTACAGTGGTAGGGGTGGGTGTTCTGCAAGATAGTTAGGCTTGTGGGAAGGGAGATGTGTATACACTGTATTTAGGCTTGCGGGGAGGGACGCAGAGTAGGAAAAGGGGGGGTGACTGACGGGGGACATAATTTGCATAAACCCGCCTTCATTTGCATAGGGCATGCCCTTTTTCGCTGTGAGGGTCCCGCTTCATACACTGAAGAAGTTGGGAGGTATGTGGCTGTGCCGGTGCCTCACCGTCACGGCATAATGTGTGTAGGCTGTGGGGATGTGTGCACATGATGGGGAACTTTTTTGGTTCCCTGCAGCAGCTGAGCTATAGTGTTTGTGAGGACTGGAGTCACAGACTGACAGTTCTGGCTAAATATATAAGAGATATGTGCCTCTGAGCTTTATGTGTGCGTTATCTAAATTTGATAAGTTTGCCTGAAGAGGTGAGTTTTCAGCGAACGCTTAAAAGATTGGAGGCTAGTGGAGAGTCTTATTGTGCTTGGGAGGGCATTCCATAGGGTGGGTGCTGCCCGATGAAAGTCCTGTAATAGTGAATGAGAGCTAGTGATCCAGGCAGAAGACACAGATCTTGTGCAGAGCGGAGCGGTCGAGTTGTGAGATATTTTGAGATAAGTAGAGATATATGTTGGTGTAGTATGGTTAATGGGTTGGGATCATTTGGTCTACAGCATTATGGTCGACAGTCATTAGGTCGACATGGTACTAGGTCGAAAGGTCATTAGTTCGACAGGTCATTAGTTCGACATTGTCTAGGTCGACAGTCAAAAGGTCGACATGGGGTTTTTCACTGTTTTTTTTACCTGAATGTCAACACAGTTGACATGGACACAGTTTAAAGTGCGCTCACGATGCGTCGGGCATGGTGCCTCGCTACGCTCGTCACACTATTTTTTTCTCCCACCACGCCTTAGTGGATGGTATGGCATGAAATACCGCCTGTCGGCACATGTCGGCTAAAAAACAGTGAAAACCCCCATGTCGACCTTTTCAGTGTCGACCTAGACAATGTCGAACTAACGACCTGTCGAACTAATGACCTTTCGACCTAGAACCATGTCGACATTTCCCTATGTCGACCTAGACCCATGTCAACCTAATGGTGTCGACCTAATGACTGTCGACCATAATGCTGTAGACCAAATGGCCGCATCCCATGGTTAATAGCTTTATATGTGAGAAGTATATTATATTGAATATGGTAAAATACAGGCAACCAATGGAGGGACTGGCAGATCAGCCTAGAGGCAGCATTCAAGATAGATTGCAGTGGCGAGAGTCTCTTGTGAAGACCGGTATGGAGGCTATTGCAATATCTATGTAATGAGTACATGGATTAGAGATTTAGCAGTATCTTGTGTAAGATCGGGTCATTTTTTTGGTTGTGTTTGAAACCACCACCTTTAACATTCCATTCCAAAACACCTCATCCTGTCTCTTGAAAATATAATAGATATACAACACAGTACTTTTCCCAGGTTGCCATGCCTGGAGATGTTATGGGAGGGGATTATTAGGTCGACATGAAAAGGGCAACATATGAAAGAGGTTGACATTGAAAAAAGGTCAACACAGAATAATGTCAATATTTTTTTCCCCTCAATTTTTTGGTGTCTAAGGGCTGTTTCACACAGTACGGTTCCTGCCGCACGGTGAAATCCCGTACGGCCAGGGAGCCGTGCCGCACTCAGCAGTTGTGAATGGACACTATTGTGTCCATTCACACGGGACGGCCACGGCCCGGCCGCACGGCTGCAGCCGGATCCCCCCACTGGAAGGGACGGCTGCCGGGCTGTGGCCATCCCTGCCATTATAAAATTCTGAGTGCGGCGCGGCTCCCTGACCGTACGGGATTTCACCGTGCGGCAGGAACCGTACTGTGTGAAACAGCCCTTCGTCTACCAACAAGGACACTGTATAAGTGTACTGTGACCCCTCAAATGGCTTCAGGTGCCGTGCCTCACTGTGCTCAGCACACTATTAGAATCTATCTCTATACCCACGTAGAACAGGATGGTTTAAAAAAAAAAATCCTGAATAACTCACGTCAACCTTTTACTGTCTACCATTTTCAGGCCTCCGTTTTGCTTGTGTCAAAGTTTTTTTTTATGTTGGCCTAAAGCATGTTGACCTTTTTCTTTTTTTTTTCCAAAATATTTTTATTAAGGATTGAGCATTATAATTTCACAATCAAAAAATGCAGTTGTAGGAGTTACAATAATACAGTATGGAATTAAAGTACATTGAATTATAATATTTCTTATCCAACTTTGCCGAACAGACAAATAACAAAGATATGGGCAAACACACGATGTTGACCTTTTTCATGTGTTGACCTATTGCTTGTTAGAACTATTGAATGTCGACCTAATTACTGTCAACCAATTGACTGGATCCCAGATACAACCAAGGTTTCTTTTAAATACCTGAGTTCAGTTAGATTTTTTTTCTTTAATACAAAGCATTTCTATAGCCGTCTGGCCATTGTATACCGTCTCTGATTTTTGTTCCTCAATAAAAAATATTTTGAATTTTTGGTACTTGTTTCCTAGCACGGCCACACCGATTTACATCGGGGTGGTCGTGTCGGAAAAATCGGGTCGATCGCATCGCATGCGATTTGGTCGCATGCGATGCGATCGACGCGACCGACCGATTTTCGACCCGATTTTTTCATTGAATGAAATGTAAATCGGGTCCCTGGGACCCGATTTTACATTGGATTCAATGTAAAATATTCCCAACCCCCCCAAATTTAACGTCGTACACCCCACCCCACGATAGACTCCAACCCGAAGCGTGGCGAGCGCAGCGAGCCCGCGAGGGGCGGCGGTGCGCGTCCTCCGACCTTTTCATTCCCCTACTATCCACGTCGGCGTGGAGTTGAGAATAGAATAGTGTGGCGAGCGCAGCGAGCCACCGAGCCCGAAGCGTGGCGAGCGGACGCGTATACCTGTGAAGTTATACGCGTCCCCTCGCGGGGCTCGCCACGCTTCGGGCTCGGTGGCTCGCTGCGCTCGCCACACTATTCTATTCTCAACTCCATGCCGACGTGGATAGTAGGGGAATGAAAAGGTCGGAGGACGCGCACCGCCGCCCCTCGCGGGCTCGCTGCACTCGCCACGCTTCGGGTTGGCGTCTATAGTGGGGTGACGACGGGGACATCTATAATGTGAAATGGGTCATATTGGCCCATTTCACATTTTTCACATTTTTTCACGATTTCAATGTTAAAAAATATTTTAACATTGAAGCCTATGGAAAAATCGGGGGCATCGCGTCGGGACCAATGTTAATGGTCCCGACCGACGCGATGCCCCCGATATTTTACCTTTCCTGACACGATTTCAATGTTAAAATATTTTTTAACATTGAAGCCTATGGAAATATCGGGGGCATCGCGTCGGTCGCGTCGGGACCAATGTTAATGGTCCCGACCGACGCGATGCCCCCGATATTGTGTCCTAGCTGGCAAAATGGACCTGATTTCAAAGGAAATCGGGTCCATCTTATGGATCGTGTACCTTAACTTAAAGGTACACGATCCATAAGATTGTGGCCGTGCTAGGAAACAAGTACCGATTTTTTTATTTTTTTTTTAAGTGAAATGCACATAAATGCCATTTGTTTTAGATAGGTAACCTAGACCACACCGCTAGTTGCTGCATTTTTTTTGTAAAGAGATCTACTCTGTACTCTGGCATCTACATTCTATGATTACGTTTCTCTTTAGAGTACCGTTTAGCGTTCTTCATCTAGCCCAGTGGATAGAAGTACTGTAGGTAACTCCTCTGTGCTAGTTCATTGTTTTCCTTGTCAGTGCTACAAGTGTTAGCAGCTTAAGGCGTTCTGTTATACAGTGTCTTCAAAGCAGATGAGGGCTGAAAGATGTGTTTTGCAGGGAAAACGGTGTTCACGCCACTGAGCTGCTCAGAGTCGTTATGATGGGCTGCTGCAAAGTAAAGCCTAGAGCAAACTATTAAATGTGTCGTTTATGTGGGTGCTAATAGGTTTTAAATAAAAAAAAAACCTCAGCTACTAAGCACTTTTCTGCTTTGAGAAGAAAGTCATGTGATGCTAATGGTATCTTTATAACCTTTTTAACTTCTCTATTCTCTGACAGAACTCCATAATAACTGCATGGCTTGCCCTTGGCAAACAAATCCTCATTTTGTCACCATAATAAGTATTTACTATTTAGATAGCTGGCAATACAATTTATGTCAATGAGATTTCCTTGAGAAAATGCAAACTGATTCAATTACTTTTTCTAAATGGGCTGTGAACGCTTGTTGTAACACTTATGGGTGATTTGCATATAATGCTTATATTATCCCATACATGCTTATATACAAGGCATTCCTATTTCCATTATTCATTCACAATTGCCGCAGATTCCCCTGTGATGTAAACACTGATTGAATAAATAAAAATGGTTCATTTTTGACTATAGGTCACTTTCTGGTTGTTTCAAAATGACATTTTCTTGATTTTTGTGTATAGACATTAGCAATAATAATTAAAGTGAATTCCATTTTCTGCAATGTGCACCCGGGAAAATCCATGTCCATTGCCCAACATCGGTTTTCCTACAAACCTTTATCAAGGATGCAGGAATTGTTAGCTATGCTTGAGGCCATGAGGTGTGGGGGGCATTCTGATCTTCCCAATGTTACTTTTTTGGGGTTCACAGAGAATTCTCCCCTAATTTTCCTACAACAGGTGTGACACTGGGATATGGGACATTGGGTTGACCCAATTTATGTTGACATACATTGGGTCGACTACTGAAGGTCAACATCTGAAATGCGTCGACAGGGTTGTAATGTCGACACAAGCACTAGGTTGACAATGGCAAGGTGTATTCAATCCCAGGTCATGACTGTCGACCTGTCTCAAAAGCCATGAGCCTGGCCCGTTTTCATTTTTCCTCTACAGCAGGGGTGTCAAACTCAAATTCATCGGGGGCCGCATCAGCAGTTTGGTCACCCTCAAAGGGCCGGTTGTATGTTGGCATCATAGTACAAACCAATCCCATACTCCCACCTAAAACCAAAAATTCCAGAGACTTCATCTTTGGTTGGTATTTACCGGGGACCCCCCTGCACCCCCATGCTGGAAATCAAGCACCTTGAGAGTATATAAATACTATGTAGATATCCAATTAATGTGACTAATGTTTACATGCAGTGTCAGAATGCTAGCTCTATTAAAAGCAGAACTATTAAAACACCACTTGTGAAGTCTGGGGGCGTGGCCACGGCGAGGCGGGAGTGAAGGAGTGTGGGGAGAGAGCTCCCTGGATTAATATCCTGATCTATACACTAAGCTGCTGAAAGGTGGTAAAACCCCCGTCTCTCGAGCTCCATAGTTGCATAAAGGTACCTGCTGCTGAGTGTACCAGGCGCAAGGTCTGACGTTGGAGACTGTGGCGTTCGCTTCCGTCCGTGCTGGCTGCTGTGTTGTGCCGAGAGGAGAGAGTCGGAGCGAGCCGGAGACTAGTGGCCGGGTGTGCGAGGCGCAGGAGAGTGACGCGGCAGACACATGGAGGAGGGAGTGTGACGCGGCAACCCGCGGTGTCTCTCCAGTGACGAGTGGGACACGAGCCGGGCAGGAGAGGGGGAGAACCCGGCGGGCGCCTTTCCATCAGCCCGGTCCCTCATTCCACCCCAGGCAGCCAATGCAAAGTGGATCTAGACTCTAGATTGCGCGGGCCACATGAAGAGGTCTGGCGGGCCGGACTTGGCCCGCGGGCCTTGTGTTTGACACCCGTGCTCTACATATCGCCAGGCGGGATTCAATGTCCCACTTTGCGATCGTCAAAAAGGGGGCGTGTCCGCGTAAACGGCCGTGGATTGTTGAGATTCGTCTTGAATCGTGACAATTCTTGGACGTAATCGACAAAACGGGCAGCATTGAATAGGCGTCCACCGCTATTTCCCCCATCGGAAATAGCGACGGTTATGGAATACCCCCCTAAATGCTATGAGTTTTTAACGGTTTTTGTTCTGAATGTTACCATAGTCGACATAGACTGTGTGTTTGTGCCGTAGTGGATGGTAGGGCAAGAAATACCATTTGGCTAATTGACCAAAAAAAAAAAAAAAACTGTCAACCTTTTGACTGTAGACCTTGCCATTGTCGGCCTAATGCTTGTGTTGACCTTCCAACCCTGTCGACCTAAGCCATGTCGACCTATTACTGGTGTCAAACTAAGCCCTTGCGCCCTTCAGTGGTTGACCAAATGCATGTTGCCCTAGAGACGGCATTCCGTGATACATTAGCAGCTTAGTAGATGAGCCACACATGCGCATTCCCGAATCTACATTATCTTTCTGGTTTGTAAATTTAGAGAACTCCTATATTATATTAACGCCACATTTTACACTTTGTTTTATTTGTGGATGAGAGAAATTTGGGGGCGGCTTATTAGGGTTTACTAATTTGATTTGCTAGTGTTTAGCTGTCTGCGTAACTTAGGTCCCTTAATATCTTCAAAATTGTATACAGTTTGTCTGTGTACTGTATACTAAACTACTAGTAAAGCTGAGGTTGTGTGAGGTTAATCATTATTATTCTTTACTTTTTCAAATCTATCTACTCAGTCTCCGTTTACATTTTTAAAAAGACCGGCTCATACTATCTGGGGGTGGTTCATTAAGTCGACAAAGTCTAGGAGGACATGCACAATGTCGACATGTGAAAAAGGTCGACGTGAGTTTTTATTGGGGACGATGTTGACAGCTGAGCGGACCCCCAATTAGTATACTGCTTCGCTTTCCATGGTTCCACTTGGTGCCTAACTCTACTACTGATGCTTTACTGTTACCAATTATAGTCCACATGGATGGTAAAGTATAAAAAAAGGTAAAAATATATATATATATATATATATATATATATATTTATTTTTTTTCTCCCCCGTGTGCAGGCCGCTTAACTTCCCCCCAGGTGCCAAACCCTACCCCTCACCCTAATCCTAACACTCATGAAATCTCTGAAAACCAGGTGTATATTATATGTTTTATATGTCAACTTTTGGAGAACAAGTTATTGATTTTCTATCTACTGACTTCAGCCTAGATACTGTGAATATATCCACATTTTACATAGAGATATTTATGCCCACCTGTAGGGTGTTGATACCTCAATTCATGTAGTCAGATTCCCATCCAAGATTAGCATTTGTTAAGTTATTACAACTGATCTGGAAGGTAATCTCAGCTATAACAGCCCCTGCTCAGATTAGCTGTATGTAGGATAAAGCAGGGCCACAGAATAAAAACAGAGATTCTTGGAATGTACTGGATGCAGTAAGAAGTCTGGCCAATAACATTACTTTAAGGCCCCCATACATTAGTCCGACTTGTCCTAGGGACAAGTCGGACTTGATTTCCCCTGCAGCTCCCTGGGAGGGGGACACACGATTAGGCACTTGATGTGCCAAATTTTGCATATGATAAATCTCATGGATTTATCATATGCAGTCCCCGGGGAGCTGCAGGGGGAGAGCCGGGTGGGGGACGCTGGGGAGCAGCAGGGAACAGCTGGGCAGGGTGAGCTGACAAATAGTCAGCTTGCCGGGGACACTGTTGATCCGGGCATGGGGAGAGGCTGGCAGGGGCAGTGTACACATAGGCAGCGGGCCGGGGGACGCCGGTGAACCGGCAAGAGGAACAGCTCACGTGCTGGGCAGGACCAGGCAAACGCAGCTTCAAGGAAGAAAAAAAACAATACAAAGAATGGGGAGCCAGTGATTGGCTGAGAGCTCTCTCAGCCAATTGCTGATTGGCTGAGAGAGCTCTCTCAGCCAATCACTGCCTCCCCATTTGTTTGTATTGAAGCTGCGTCTGCCTGGTCCTCCTGCCCAGCAGTGAGCTACTCCCCTCGCCGGTTCACCGGCGTCCCCCCGCCCGCTGTCTATAGTGTCAGCTGCCCCTGCCAGCCTCTCCCCATGCCCGGCGTCCCCCGCCTGCTGACTATTTGTCAGCTCACCTTCCCCGGCATCCCCCGCCCGCTGACCCTGCCCGGAGACTGCACATAAGATTTAGGAAATCTTATGTGCAGCCGGTGCGACTGCCCGACTCTGATCCGATGCGCACGGGACCGCGCATCGGGTCGGATAGGGTGTCAAAACATGCGATTTGGGACGATTTCACAGCCCGATTCATCCGAATCGGGTGAAATCGCATAATGTATGGGGGCCTTTACCCTCTGGCTTATTTTCAGGCACAACATTATATCTCTTCTGTAACAAAAACTTTTTCTGAAAAAGACTGGCATAATACATTAGACCGTTGTCTCTATAAATCAATCCCCTTACCTAAGGCCATGTCAACGTATCATAGTTTTTTGCTTGAAAACCTAGACCACAACCTTGTCAGCCAAGAGATGCGTCAATGATTGACACAGTTTCGTCCCTTACTATACACGATTTGTTACAAGGCCTACTAAAATCTCGTTCTCTATTAGCGGCTAGTACATACAATGAACTCTCTCTAAATATCTATCATAGGACTTACCTATCCCCTCACAGGCGGTTCAGAATGGGCCTATCTGACTACCATGCATGCCCCAGATGCACTAAGGAAGAAGCAGACTTATATCATTGTCTCTGGGAATGGCCAGTAGTTCAGGGTTTCTGGAGAAGAGTTAAAAGGGATGCTGAAACCCACTTGATTAATTTCATACCCTTGACCCCAAAATGGGCCGTCCTGGGTATTCTCCCAAAAGGGCAGAGTTTCGCCCCAGGTTGTAGACAATTACTCCTAGCAATAAGTGCCGCAGCAAAAAAAAATATATCCTACAAGATTTCAACCAACCCCTGTACATTTTCAACTATATAGGGAAAAACTTATTACCTTCATCTTTTGCATGGATTGGATTGAAACTATATTTAATAAATAAAAGAAAGCTGCTACCTTTTTCAATACAATGTACAATGGAAATCCTCATTACAAACTTACCTGTTTCAACTCAATCTCAAATCCATAACTCTACGCGATTGACTCAGTGGTATGAGAACCGCGTCTTGATTGGTGATCCGCCTATTGAACTACCCAGTGGGTGAGCGCCAGCCATCTTTCTTGATTATTGTACCTTTAAGTATGATTTTTTGCAATAGTATTACACATTACATGTACAATTCACATCCATGTAGTTGAGTCATATTTAAATCTGTACGCAATGATGACAAGACACTATATTATATCAAGCTTTTTCAATGTATTTCATTGTAACTCTTGCAATGCTCAATTAATTTGTGTACTTTGTATGCTTCTGTTTCTGCTTCAATAAAAAAATATATACATTAAAAAAAAAATAGGGACATTCAAGGTAGATAAATAAATGTTGTCATGACAACAAATGGTAGGGGGAGCCCTGTTTTTGAGAGTTTACATTATAATTGGAAGAGGGCACAGCGGGAACCAGAGAAAAAAGTATAGTAAAGTGTATAGATTTGGGTGTGCACTAGCAGGAGGTGTATGGGTGATAGGAATATAATCTCTAATAGAGTCATCGGTTTTCAGAGGGTGTTTAAAAAGTTTACCGGCCGTGGCAGTATTTTATTTGTACGGTTACACATCCATTTGCAGCCGTGCGATATTGTCCAAAACCATCATAACAGGCTCACCATCTAATGATTTTTACAGTGGCCACAACTCATCTCAGGCACCGTGTAGCCATGTACTTACTCATCAGTGTGATGGATTAAGGCATATCCAGGTCACACACCCTCCCTATAAAACGCTCAGGCACGCCTAGTGTTTTCCTTGACACTCCCAGCTTTTTCCTTTGCAAGCCTGCGTTTTTCTTAGCACTCCCACTACTTGTCTGGTTTCCACTAATTGTCTGTACACTGAGCTATTTTCCCCAAAGAGCAAGAGATTTTCAGGAGGCGACAGACTTTGCTGAAAATCTTTCATTATAAAAGGCTATTTACATAATGGTCTGGATTTGAATTCCAAGGGTGGGAGCAGGGCAGTCATCATCACCAAGCACCATATAGAACGATGATGGATGAAAAATAAACTATCATCGCCCAAACATGCTGGTAAAACCAGCAGATGAACCACCTTACTAGCGATGATGCAGGAGTGCGCATCATCGATAGTCGGACATCACTGGCCCATACACACTTGCAGACTTTCAGCTAAAAATTGGCAAGTATGTATGGGCCTTAAGAGGTGGGATATCAAGAGTCAGAATACTAACAGATCCTGAAGTACTGGCATATGTGTTAGGGTTAGCAACCAAATGGAGGGTTACGGCTAAACTGAGGCAGCGGAAAAAGGGAAGTTCGGGATAAACTGAGTGGGTGATGTAGAGTAAAAATACAGCAATCAGTCAAGTTAATGCTGTCTTTGTTTTGCCATTAGAATACAGCTAACAATAACTAATGAAATCACCTTGGACGCATAAAACAAACTTAGGATACCGCCGTTGATATTCTGATTGCCTAGATCCTAAATGCTAGGAATTTGTACCCAACCCATTTTACCACAAAGGTTTAATGTTGGCACAATGGTATTAGTGGGTGGGTCCATGTGGTCCTGTGGAGGGGCCACTGTTGCTCAATTGGTAACTACAATGTGGTGCCTCAGTGGATTCAGTCTTGCCTCCTGGGAAAATGCCGACAGAAGAAGCAGGGTGACCCAGGGTTTGTCTCTTAACTCTGTGTAAATGGTTTTGGCTTGGAGGGGGTGCTCCACCCTAATGCAGGTCTGCTCCAAGTATTTTGTCATGCAAGTAGAAAATGTATTTCTCATCTCAGTCTAAGAGAAGAGGCAACTGTGCAATACAAGGTATTGAGGGGTTGAGTATCCCCTCTAGACGGCAGCAGGGACTAATAATTTTCAGCGCTTGGCTATTATTACGTTTAACTGTGCAATACATTTTGTTTCTGGTACTTCTGTAATAGCACGGCGCCCGTTACGTAGTTGCGGAGACGGGTTGCTGCGGCGCGAAGGCAGCAACGATAACCGTGGCTCCATCTATAGTATCTTAGTGCTAGATTCTACAGTTACCCTCCCTAATTATATAAACTGAGTGCTACTGTACTTTTGCCTCTGACCTGAAGTCCACCCACAGAACCTAATTTTCTTAGATTCCAGTTTATCCAACCAGATGTGTAATCCATGATGTTCTCAAGCTCCCTATGTGCCTATAACACCTAAAGCTAAAAGCATAGAAATATAATATACTTTGTTTTGCTTGTTTACAGTTCATTGTGAAATTTGTTATGTTCCAAACCCAGAGATTCATCACATTAACAGCATTGGGCATGAAATCTAATTGTGATTTGCGTTTTACTTTGTATTCCGTGTTCTTTGAAGTCGAATTTACATTTGACATGAGCCTCCATATAATGGTTACTGCATTAAAACAAAACAAAGTAACAGATTGAAGTGGTTTCAGGGCTTTAATCCCTTGGTAAATTAGCCAGCAGGCTCGCCTTTTCATGGACTTCTCCACAACAGGTTGAAATGGTTTGGGCATCGGCAGCGAGAGCCACCACAGGGAATAGTGTGTGAAAGAGACATGGCTGGAAATGGAGGCTGAGCTACTGTACATTACTTGAGCAGCTCGTGCCTCCTCCATCAGAGGAAATGACAGCGTTCATCATTTGACTACAAGATTCCTGGTGGTACAGATGAGGTGTTCATTAGCCAGATGGAGCCTTGTATTTTGTTTACATTACAAAGGAAATGATTATCATTCTTTATATAGTGCCTAGATAATACGTAGGGCTGTAGAGAGAGAAAACACACTTGTAATGTGCAATGTAATATATACTATATCTCTGGAGTGGGAACATACATTCCAGGTTGGCCAGGCCTTTACTATATCATATACTATATCTGTATGACGCGTGAGTGCATGGTGTAATATAAAGGTCTCTAGGCAAGTTTTTAAATCTATATTGAACTTTTGGTACTTGTGTAGTTTTACAGCGGCAGGCTACGCTACGTTTTCAGTGTAGGCTAAGCTACATTGTCAGCTTAGCCCAACAGCTGCCTAGCGTAGTGTCCCTGCAGAGCCCTGCATAGTCAGTGTAGTGTCCCTGTCGGGCAGCGTAGTCACCGTACTGTCCCCGCGAGCTGCAGCTCTGTCCCCGGTGTCCCTGGCAAGCCTAGTGAGCTGTGGTAACCGCCAGATCCCCTGCACTGGTGGACACCGGCGGAGAGGCAATCATGCAGGCACTTTTGGAGAGGTGTTCCATCTGACGCACAAGCGTCTCATACGCTTGTGCATCTCAGTATTTCATGCGGCAGGGTATGGTCAGGGTTAGGGGTCCGGTAGCACGTGCGTCTTGTGAACAAAAGGGGGATGCGGGCGAAAGTGTGTCTCATGCACAGCAAAGGACACATTTGCCAGTGCTCCATGTTACATACTGGCAAATGCCTCCTTTTCAAACCCCCAAAGCGTGGCGAGCGCACGCGGTACGCGTCCTCCCGACCTGTTCATACCCCCACTATCCACATCGCCGTGGAGTTGGTTTTATAAAGTGTTTCGAGCAGATGCGGAAAATGAGCCCGAAGCATGGTGAGCAGACACGGAATACACGTCAAGTAATCTGCATCCCCTCGCGGGGCTCGATGTGCTCGCCACGCTTCGGGCTCAGTTTCCGTGTCCCCTTGTGGGGCTCGCCACACTTCAGGCTCGCTGCGCTCACCACACTTTATAAAATCAACTCCAGGCAGACATGGATAGTGGGGGTATGAACAGGTCGGGAGGACGGGTACCGCGTGCGCTCGCCACGCTTCGGGCTGGCGTGGATAGTGGGGGTGTTTCAGGAACACAATGGATCGGCAGCCATAACCCACACAATGTAATAAGTGGTGACACAATGCTGACTGACTACGCTAACTGACTACGCTAACTGCGTAATGCTGACTGACTACGATAACTGCGTAACACTGACTACGCTAACCGCGTAATGCTGACTGACTACACTAACTGCGTAAGCTCCGGTTAGGCGCGAACATAAACACAGTCGCAGACACAAGCTGATGGGACGCTGACTACGCTGGCTGTGGGAACATGACGCTGAACACGACGCTGACTATGCTGACTACGCTGGCTGCAGGAACACAAAGCTGATGCTGGCAGGGACACTACGCTGAGTACATAAGTGCCGCCGTGAAACTACACAAGTACCGAACTTTTTATTATTGCCATTAATTGTGTTGCCTTGTGAAGTAAGGAAGGCCTTTTTATTAAAGCTGTGTATGCTGGAAAGGTCAACCCAGGAGTGTCAGTGTTTGTATGGACCTTTATCTCTATACATCTAACATATATGATTTTTACAGCTGTACTATAAAGTGTATTTAAAAAAAAAAAAGATTTAACATAAAGCGGCATTAGAATTGTGGAAAAAGTTTTTCTTTTCTTTTTTTTCCAATTAATCGTTTTTATTGAGGTTTTATGAAGGTACCAAACAATCTTGACATGACAGCCATACTACAAAACAGATCAAAGATCGGTACAATTACATAGTCATTGGTTAAAGAATGAGGGGAAGAAATAAAAGGGGAAGGAGGGGAACAGTAATACCGTATATGTTATACATACAGTAGGATGTAATCATATGTATATCTGATTAGTTCAGACATGTTGCTGTTATAAGCCATACAGGTAGCGATCTGATAACCGTAAAATCATGAGCACAATCGGAGGGGATAACTTTCGTTTTATCAACCACTAGTGTACAGTTTCTATGTAACTATGAAGAAGAAGGGAAGCGTAGACTGTCAATTGAAGGGATATGTGTTTGGGAAGTCTGAGTAGGGTTGATGTTTTTGTATAAGGACCATTTAACCCATTTATTTCTGGTGAGAGGTGATTCTATATCTTAAGTGGAGGGGATAATTGGTGTTTTCCATTGTTGGGCTATAGCAGCCTTAGAGGCAATGAGTATATAGCCGAGGATATAGCTATCTGTATCGGTTACATTTGGGTAAGAATAGTGGAATAATGTGATCAAGGGACTTATCAAAAGTCGCTGTCCATAGTGCCTGAATGTGGGGACAGGTCCAAAAAACATGTAAGATGCTCCCAGTCTGACCGCATCCTCTCCAGCAATAAGGTAAGGCTTCGGGACAGATCTTATGCAGGAATTCAGGGGTAAGGTAGACTCTGTGGATGAGTTTGAGAAACATCTCTTTGTGGGAGACACATCTCGAGATTTTAAAGCAGGAAGAGAAAATTCTCGACCAGAGAATTGGAAGGGAGATATGGCATTTTGTTCTATGCTAACCCAGGGTTTAGGGAGATCTGTATTAGTCCAGTCTCTAGTTTGACTTAGAATGCAGGCTGCATGATATTTTTCCAGATCTGGATAGGCTATTCCCCCTTTGTCTTTTGGAGCAGTAAGAATAGATCTGGCGAGCTTAGCTTTCTTCTTTCCCCAAACATAATTTGAAAGAATACGGTTAAACTTATTTCAAATTGATTTGGGAAAAGGGCGAGGAATGGTTCTGAAGAAATACATGAGTTTGGGAAGGAGAATCATCTTGGCTGCAGCTACGCGCCCTATCCACGAAACGTCTCACAAAAGCCATTAACACAAACGTCCCACAAAATATTAACGGGGAAAGGGGGCAGCCCTGTCTAGTACCGTTGGTTATGTCAAAATTTGTAGATTGGCAGCCATTGGCGAATACTTTGGCCAATGGGCGGGAGTACAGAGCTAGAATGGCATCAAGGAAAGTGCCTGTAATTCCAAATTTCTGTAGCGTCTGTTGCGTATAGTTCCAGTGCAGCCTATCGAATGCTTTTTCAGCATTGAGCGAGAGTAAGAGTAGGGGCCGACTAGAACTATGGCAATGTTCAATAATATTTAGAACTCTTCTTGTATTTTCATATGCTTGTCTGCCAACTACAAATCCCACTTGATCTGTTTTAATAATTTTGGGCAGGAGGGGAGAGAGTCTGTTTGCAGTTATTTTTGCAATTAATTTGACATCTACATTCAATAGAGCAATAGGGCGGTAGTTTTGCACAGCAGTGGGGGTTTTCCCGGTTTCGGGATTGTTCCTATTTGGGATTCTAACATCTCTCTGGGAAATGAGGAGAGTGCAGTAGATTCTTGGAAGAGGTTTAATAGAACTGGGGCAAGGGTTGTTTTGAAATATTTTGTTTTTTTTTAATAGATAATGTTTAATGTTTTTTTACTTACAGTACCTTCATCACTAGACGGACGTTTTTAAAACCTTTAAAAACCATGGACAGTCTATGGATTTTAGGCAAGCTTAAACATTTATGTTTGTCTATGACTCTATCGTATGACCCAAAACATTGAACTAGCCTCTAGTTCACCCACCAATGGTTTTGTGGCTTCAATAAATTCCTGTAGTTGAAAGGGCAAATCAATATTAGTGCAAACAGATATTTCAATGCACTCTTCCCCATGGTTCTATTGGGCTATTACTATGTATTTGTTTAATTGGTAATTCTGATTGCTGTAAACGCTGTACAGACTACTTGCTATGCTTACCTTAATTTCCTGATCTAGTTTTAATAACGACATTGTTTTGACAATCTAATAATAAAAACACATGTTATTAACACCATATCTGTTCAGAGCAATGCAGGAACATCAATGATTGATATTCTGATATTGATGGATGTCAGCAAAACCTGGAATTAAGAAACTGATGTGTTATTGAATCTGTTCAAGCTGCCCTGTGACCCTCCGTGCTCTGGTTCTCTTGGGTTTTAATATTCTATTTAGTAAGGGCTTTAAGGAATCAATACGGAATGCTGTTGATGATATTATATTTAATTACACTAATCAGGAATCATGCTTAGAGCATGACACCTGCTAAAGAGAACTTGGATCAAACACTATGCGACATGCAATGATAAAGCCTTCTTTTCCAGGCCGAACATGGTGAGTCCCAAATGGGTTCATGATGCAAGCCATCTATAGTCTTTGATACAGTTTTGGGGGTGGTTTAATTTCCCATAATGCCATTGATCAATGATTTCCTTTCAGCGGTGATGTAATTAAAGGGATTAAGCCTGCATGTGCTGTGTTGTCTAGAAATATATTATTCTGGAGATTTAGTGAAAATCGATAGAAGCTGCAGAGGCCGGTGTTTAGAATAGAACAGTAGGAGGCTGTAGAGAGACAGCGCTGCGAGTAAAACACAGCTTTAGGACAAACATACAGTAGAAATGTACCTGGGAATTTGTTGACCTGTACAGGTCAGAATATCTTTAACCACAAGCAATTTCACAGTATTTTATAGTTTTATTGCGCATATAGTCAAACACCTTTGTGGCTTGCAGTGGTATCTCTGCAGGGGGAATAAAAAGAATACATTTCCCACAACGTTTGTTGTGTACATTGCATTCCTACTGATTTACTATTTATTTGATTTAGAAATTAAAAAATGCTTCAGTGAATTCCAAATGCTTGAGTAAATTTATCTTACCTGGGAAGAAAATATATACTCTTACCAGTGCACTCTAAGAAGTAGAACAGGGGTGCACGATGTGTAGAACCACACATCCCAGCATGCCCTGCCACAGTTTTTCTTTAGGGAATGCTAAAATTGTGGAAAAACATGCTGGGTTGCTTAGTTGCACAACAGCTGGGAGGAGCACTGATTTTGCTGTGTAAAGGCCCCGCATATGGAAGTTTTAGTATTTTGTGTGCTGTTATGAACTGTGGGGCAGATGTATTAAGCCTTAAAAAGATAAAGGTAAAGGGGAGGGTGATAAACGTCCAGCCAATCAACTCCTAACTGTAATGTATTAGGCTCTGTTTGAAAAAGACAGTTAGGCGCTAATTGGCTGGACCTTTATCACTCTTTATCACCCTTGTGTTTATCTCTTTTTAAGGCTAAGTTACATCACTTCTTTTCACTAGGTGTAATGGTTAGCATTACTTCCGCACATTACTCCTGAGGTGTTTTGTTTGATTCCCACCAAGCCCTTGTGTGGTGTTTGTATGTTCTCCTCATATATGTGCAAATTTAATCCTGCAATCTAAAAACATAAAGATAAGATATTTTGTTTCTTACAACAATTAACCGTAGTATGAACATTTGCACATGTGTTAGGAAATACAGATTGTAAGCTCCATCAAACAAGGAACTGATGTGAATTTCTGGTAAATTCTCTGTAAAGCTCTGCATAATGTGTATGTTATATAGATAATAATAAAAAAGTGCTACTTACAGTATTGGTTGTTTTTAAGCAGATGTACCAAGTTGACGGACCTGACCACAGGCTTTGCCGTCCTTAGCATCTGGATGTATTTTGGAAGATGGTGGCTTATGCAATGGTCATAAAGTATCTCCCACGCAGCCCTGGGACTTTCTGACCATTGCGCAGTCCGAATTCTTTCCAACAAACATCCAGAAGCTAAGGACAGCAAAGCCTGTAGTCAGGTCTGGCAAATCTGAAGCTCCAGACCTGTTTTGACTCCATGGACTAGAGGGTCTTTGAACCTTCTGCTTTTGACCTAGACAAATTGACTGATGTAGTGACATCCTGCATCAGCTTCTTTGAGGACATGTGTGTGCCAACCAAAACAGCCCACACCTGCTTTCTTTATTTGTATTTTGGCTGCTTAATATGGGGCTAAAGTTGGCCGTTAAAGTGGGTAATCATCCCAGGATTTGGTCCTAAAATTTCCAATTCTGTGGATTTCGGGATTAGACAGCGCATGTGTAGTCCAGTGTGCATTGGATCGCAGCCCCTAGATAGCAAGTGCTGCACATGGCATCTGTCAGACTGGACAGCCTCTGGCAGTACTTGCTGGGTTCGCATGCGATATATCACATGCAAAAGGACTGCATGTGATATATCACATGTGATCTTGCCATCTGGAACATGCAGCAGTGTATGGGCACCTTAAGGCTGGGCAACTCAGGGTGTGGTTAAGTGGCCTGTCCATTGTTTATCATTAACCAATCCATACATCTACACTAGTGGAGGTTTTTGTCTGCAGTTTCCTAATTAACTGATTTTTTTTACTCTCGTATGTAATGGTACAATATTCATTAAATAATTTGTAATTAAAGTTATTAAAAAGTAAATCTTAATGTGGTAAAGTGTTGTACTTCTTGTAGCTTGCTGCTGTTATTTGTCTGTACCAAGCCTTTCTTTAGAAGAAGACAGCTTTGCACCCTAAGGCTATTAATGCCACATAGGAGCAGTATGTAAGTGATGTATGAGGCATCTTAACTCCTACATGTATGCTTCCTATCTTTTATGGTCTATTTGTTCTCACAGAAAATAAATCCCAAACTTGTTGAATTATCACTCAATGGGGCTGATGTATTAAGCCTTAACAAGAGATAAATTCAAGTGTGATAAAGAGAGATAAACGTCCAGCCAATCAGCTCCTTACTGACTTTTTTCAAACACAGCCTGTAACATGACAGTTGGCAGGTGATTGGCTGGACGTTTATCTCTTTTATCACACTTCCATTTATCTCTTGTTAAGGCTTAATACATCTGCCCCAATGTTTTGTTCTGGAGCAAATATTATTCTGCCTGACAATCAGTGCATATTTCCAAAGCAACCAACCTCTACTGATCTATCTTCTATGTTGTGATCATTTCAGATTTGCTATTGGTGGCAAATTGTTTCCCCCTCCTGCTACCCACAGCTCTGACATGATTAGTATAAAGCTGGCCATACACTTTAAGATTATCTGTCCAATCCCCAATAACTTAGCCAGTTGACTGTTTGGAAACAAATATCCGTTAACGTATGGGAGCAAATAACAGCCATTTATTCCCAAACAATGGAAAATGGTCATTCCGACAACTTGGATAAATCTGTTTTCTGTAACCAATTTGCCGTTTTTTGTCATTATTGAAGTATTTGTTAGCAAATGGTCAGTTGTTATTTGTCCCTATACATTACCAGAATTTCTTTCCATTCTGCCAACTCCGTGTGTTGAGGGAACAGGATAATCTTAAAGTGTATGGCGACCTTAAATTAAATCAGTTCCTCTATTTACATTTTTATTCCTTTCAATAGTTTGTTGAGACTGGTTATTTACCAAAAAGTTGCCTTCTTATTTTTTAACTTTAAACTCATAGCGGGTACAATCAGCATGAGATTTTGAATATATAGTCAAAATCGCATCGGGATCGCATGCAGATCGCACAGGTTTTGTGACAGCACAAATCGAAACCCAGATAGACAGGGCTGCAATGACTATATATTGCAAATCGAATGTAGAACGCATGAATTATATGTAAATAGTACAGAGCTAGCAAAGATTGTATAGCAAATCTTATGTTGAATAGCAAAGGAATCTCACCGTGTGTACACAGCATAACTGTCTAATATAGTGAATTATTGTTCCGTAATTAAATGGTTTAATAGTTATTGGCAGACTTATCAGCTGTCAAAATGGTAACACTGTTTTGACTTACCCATTTATTTATTTTCTTATGTGAAAATTAAGGTTTTGTTTTGGTAGCATATCAGAATGTTTTTTTAGATTGCTTTTTGTATTGATATATTTACTTTGTGCATGCTAAAAAAAATTGCAAAATTAGTTTTTTCCAGATTTCACTTCTTATAAATTTCGGTGAGTTAACTGTCCTAACTAATTGGTAAGCTACATCTCTACACTTGCTGCAATGCCAAAATGTATACTATTTTAATTTTCCAATAACACTTCTGGGGTTGGGTGAGGGGCATGCTAGAATGTGCATTTGCTAAGTGAAAGCTTACAGTTTATGACCACATGTGTTTTCTCTCATTGCATGTTATTGTTTAGTTATTATTGTACATGTCATGATAGGTATATCCAAAGCATTGCTAAATAACCACTTTAATATTAGATAGTGTTACAGTGCTGTTGCTCAGGAGTTGACTGTACTTTATCTTTGACCATACTACAAAGGTGGAATAAATTGAAAATAGGAAACACCCAGTTTCAACCTTATGACCCCAAAAGTGTTGTGTTGACTGTCAAAATCCTTTATCCCGGCTTTAGCTTTACAGTGAGAAATGTAATCTCTCATGGTTATCAAATAATGAAGGCAAACACTCTAAATACTGTACATTTCTGAAATAGCTACAGTACTTAACAGTTCAGCAGGAGTTTTCTCGGGGTTGATGAATGTTTAGGGAAATTTTTTTGTGACTTTTGGTAGGTACATTTGAGTAGGCAGTCCGTGTTAGTCATCTTTGGGCACAAATCGGTCAGAAGTGTGCACTCACTTTTACCTATTTGAGTGAGATGTAATAGAGTGCAAATTTTAGTCTTTTGCTACATTTTCACAAAAAAGGCAGAATTTGCACATTTTACAAAAATCGCACATTTAATAATATGCAAATTGCCGCAAAATTCGCACTTTCTGCCACGAAAATCGCACATTTTGACCTGTCAATTTTTTTTCTCTCAAACTTCAATTCGCAGATGTTTTCCCATTATAAAATATACAACTCGCAAATGTAATAGGGTGCAATTTTTGATAAATGTTACCAAAAATCACAAATAAAAAATAGACCAGGTTCTTACTGTCGAATTTGACAGAACCATGCACAGATCATTAAGATCTGTGCATGTTCTGTGTTAAAATATATGTAAAAGTTCAAATTAAAAAAATGGCGGGGGTCCCCCCCCCCCCTCCTGAGCATAACCAGCCCAGGGGTCATTGAGCCAGAATTGGTTCCAAAAATTCGGGGGACAAAAAGCGTAGGGGTCCACCATATTTGCTCCATGGAGATGCCCACAGCAAATCAGGGCTGAATGCTTCTATAGCACTATAACACCTCACCCCACAGTCCGTGCAAGGGGAGCCGGTTCACCTGGCAGTCCGTGCGAGGGGAGCTGGCTCACCCCCGCTGTGCGGGTGAGGTGCAGGGGAGAGTCACCGATGGAACATGGAATAGTAATGTATACTAGTGTAAAATTAGTGTGTGTAATAAAGCTATACTATTGTAGGTGTGTGTGTGTGTGTGTGTGTGTGTGTGTGTTTGGTACTTGTGTATTATCTGGGCGCCCGATTTTTTTATCGGGTCGGAAAAATCGGGTCCATCGCATGCGATGCGATGGACCCGATTTTTCCATAGGATCCAATGTTAAATGCTCCCTGGGACCCGATTTTACATTGGGTCCAATGTTAAATGCCCCCCAGACCCCATTTTTTATTGTATACCCACCCTGTTCATACCCCCACTATCCAAGTGGGCATGGAGTTGATTTTATATAGTGAGGCGAGCCACCGAGCCCGAAGCGTGGCAAGCGCAGCGAGCAGTGTGTACGGACACCCGACAGCCTGCAAGCCGCCAGGACCTTTGGCGGCAGGGATGCATGCGACCTGCAGCAGTGTACGTACACCCGACAGCCTGCAAGCCGCCAGGACCTTTGGCGGCAGGGATGCATGCGATCTGTTGTGATGGATCGCATGCGTCCCTGCTTCCCGCCTCGCCGCCAGGAGGAACGGGTGGTCGGACGGCCTGTTCGGGTCGGATGCGCATGGGACCGCGCATCGGACCCGACGGCATGTCAGGGAGGGATTTTTTGGTCCGATTTAACGGGCCGATTGTTCGCAATCGGCCGAAATCGGACCAAATCGCCTCACTGTATGGGCACCTTAAATCTGGATTGCCCCGTCTAAAGTTAGTACAGCTGGAAGGTATGGGCTGAGTGATCTGGGAGAATTCTTTTGTTTTGGATTCCACTATGAATCCAGCATAGTTCATCTAGCTATACCCTCCTCCATACGACTTGTGATGTGAAAGTATTCTAAGCTCTTTTTTGATGTGCAGTTGTTGACCGTTACATTTAAGGTTCCATATTGGCAGCGTTTCCCATTGTTTTCAAAATATATCTAAGCAATGCCTAGTGCTTCTGAGTTTTGTATATGGTATTTTAAAGACTGGTTTTATGCTCTTCGTAATATAGCATGGCCCCCTTTTTAGTAGACATTGTGACAGGTGATCGGCAGCTGTCTTTGTTCAGAAACCTAAATGCGAATACCCCAAGGCATTGAAGTCAAATAGCACATTAGTCCTCCTTTACCATCCATTTTAAATGTTTTGTGGTTCTGCACTTAATGCATGTGTCCATGATGCCTGCCGCCGCTAACTAGAGCCCTGCGTGATCTAGGCATGTTTGACATTTTTAAAATGGCAGATGAAAGTCTCGCTCACACTGTGCACCGGCCTCACCCTGGAGTGTTTCAGCTTTGCTGACAAGCTGTCATCTGAATTATTATTTTATTATGTACCCTCAACCAAGACAAAAACGTCACCTGTTGCATGTAATAAATCCGCTGCTCATCTGCTTTTCATGTTAGGTTTTTTTTCTTTCATTGAATTCCCAGTGAACTACCCCAGACAACACCGCTAGTGAGATGTTATACATACAAAAGATTTAGCAGGTGCTGCAATTTACCCTGTTCAGTTAAAAAAAAAAAAAAAGTTAGAATGGTTGTCATTTTATATTATGTATTTTTTTTTAGCATTTTTATATGTAGACTCAGTTGATCACATTATTTATTTAGTATGGTGTTTTTTTATCAATGGCCATCAATGTATACTTGTACACAAGCATATAAGGCTGAGTGAGGGCAAATTTTTCATGAGAGATTGGGAAGCACATCCAGATAGCCAGCTGAGGCCTGTATGTATCCTTCTCTCCCCAGAGATATTCTTTTGTCCTTTCTGGTCTTTATTCATAGCCTGGCACTTAGTTTGTTGCATTTAGATATGGCACTATTGCAACTAGATGGGATGTATTCTCAGGTGTGCTTGTGACTTTGGATCTTCCTGACAGACAGTACTACAGTACAAAGGAAAATATTGTCTATATATTGTGTATGTTTTAATATTACAGTTTGGACCTATCTATTGCTTGGCATACGGTAAGTTTCCATGTGTGGGTTGTAAATATTTCTTTAAAGTATTTTGTGGCTTAGAGAAGCCTAGAATAAGGCTGCAGTAATTTGAATAACTGTTATATAGCACAGCAAATTCCGTCGCACTTTACAACTGGACGCAGACATAAAACAAAACTGGGTAATAACAAACAATACTAGAGGAAAGGCCATGCTCATTTTGTAAAAATCAAATTCATGCTGCAAAGCACTTGTGTACCATATATAATAATTGAAAATCGCTTTATGACCTCTAAGTGTTGGAAAAATTGAATAATGTACATTAAAATATAACTATAAAAGAAGTCCGAAAGAGTTGTCTTCATATACAAAGGCAATAAGCCAGGGGCCGTTATATAGGTCTCAGAACTTAGCTTTCATGCCTATAACATAAATTAAATGGAGTGAGAAATTTTAGGTGAGAAATTATGAGTTATTCAATTCCTCTTATGGTTATAACATTATTTAAATTCTTTATTTTATATAGATCTTTGTATACACAGTCATACAGCCACACACTATATATGCAAAAAGCATTCACCCAACAAATGCACAATATTGTCCTCTAATTAACAGCTTGTACAATTGCTATGCGGTGACCTTTGTGCTATTCCAGTTTACCAGTCATGTCTGTGTAATGATCCCTTCTCAGTATTGGATGTGCATGATATTCTTTCATGGCTCTCACAAGAATAATGTTGGCAGAGGAGTGACAGCGGTTATTTTAATATCATTTGAATGTGTTTGAAGACACCACAGTGTATATTTATTGTCGGTGACACATTCAGACTGACAGCGCTCTATTAGACTGACTTTGGTCATATAATGGCTATGAATCCTCCACTTTCTTCTCTCAGCTTTTTGTAGTTAGGCGTTAGATCTGTTTAGCAGATTTTTTTTTTAAGTGTGACATTGTTTTAAATGCTTAAAAAGGAACTGCATCTTCTCATCACAGCAGACATCCCCAAATTTTACCCGGTAGGTGATCATTTTTATAATTTTCTACGCACATTGCATTTGCAGAATAACTATCACAGGTGACCATAATATCATATGACCGCAATGTTCTTGACCTTGTAAGCCATTGCCATCAGGTTGAAAAAAAAAAATGATATATGCATTTATATAAATAAACTTTGCCCCCAACCTGAAAGGGCCACTCGTAGCCATATATAGCATACCATGCCAAGATGAGTTGAAAACATAATACTGGTTGCATGTGTATCTGTTAGTACATTATTATGCCATGCTACAAATTTGTTTTAGAAATAATTCTGTACCTATTTTATCTATCTCTTTGTTTTATTTTCTTTGCTTGTGAGTGAAACTAATGTAAGGAAGATTCTTTTGAAATATAATTAAATTAGTAGACCGCTTTTAAAATAAAAACAAAGGTTCACAGCTCTAAATCAGCTTTCCTAGCCAAGAACGCCACAGGCTATCTTCTGAGACAAACCACTTGGTGTGTATGTCTTCTAACATGTTACTGAGTGATGTGACTGCTTTACAGCAAAAAGATGCCTAAACATCAACAACAATGTATAAATGTTGTATATGATGTTATTCATTTATCTATAATTAGACAAACCAACAGAACATTGCCAAAAACATTAAAAACTATAGACGTTTTATTGACTGAGTCCACATTTTATTCTGTACTACTGTATATACACCAACCCTAAAAGGTCTCTATAAAAATGTTAATTTAGAACTATATGTTTCATATTTTAATCCTTTACGATGCATAGTGGTCTTTACTTCCTAGTGACCACTGCCGTGTAGGGCAGTACTTTTCTCCCAGATCTTTCAGCAGTGATTGGACCTTCCTAGAACTCACTATCTAGGTATGTGTTGGTCCTTTTGGTATGATGATCACACAATTACTACTGAAAAAAACAGCAAGGATGAACGTGCTTCATGTGTTGTGTTGTGTTGTGTAGTTAAAAAAAACAGCCACCTTGGAGTCTTATTTGGAAACTAATCCACACAGTGCACTTGTGTCTAAATCATTCCACAATCTGGTATCTTTACACAGCATTACATCATCAACCGTATCTTCTGACTCTTCCCATTGACATGTTAATGTATGTATGTTTAAGCCAGATCGATCCACCCCATAGGCGTGATTTATATGTCATAACTAGACCTACCTCACAGCGCTAGACTAAGAACATATGCATAAATAAATGTTACCCCCATAACTCTTTTTGTGGTTAGCCAGTATTTCATTACCCAAGATTCTATCTTTAGAATGTGATCTCTGATGTGCTTTTTTTAGTTATCTGCGCCATACTACCTACAATGGCACCCAACACAATTTTAACGTATGTGAACATTAAGATGGTCAGCTTAACGCAGTAGTGTCCTCCACATTTGCATTTGCTATCCTGTCAGAATGTTCACATGGACATGTACAAATGTTGACCTGGTCATAATGTTAACATTTAAAATGTCCAAACCAGAATGTTGTTTTAGAACATGTTGACATTTTTGTATCGACATGTTGTCAACTTTTCATACAACACCCCATAGCTGACTCCATATATAAGCTGCCATTATGCCTAAAACCATAGATATCATTTTAAAAGCTGGAACTGTATATTAGTCTGATTTTAAGCATTTGTGCTAATGAATAATGCACGTGTGTGTGTGTGTGTGTGTGTGTGTGTGTGTGTGTATAGTGGGTTTTTTTGTGAGATAATTTAGTCTTTAGTCCAAGTTTTTTGTATTTGCTTTCTGCACACAAAGTGTCCCAGATTATAATAGCAATGCAAGCGGTGACATTTAGAAAAAAAACTGTGATTTCATTTTAAGCACAGCTGTAACCTTGTCAGATGTCGGTGTAGCCGCCAAGCTGCTATTTAGCACTGCAGTGAATACATTAGAGGGGCAGGAGCAGCAGCAGGCAGGGGATGCTGGTGCATGCACTCCAGAGGACCATGCAGTGCTTCCCAGTTCCAAATAGGGCGAGAAATTAGTGGATTTTGGGACCCGCAAGGAGCATGCTCACTCAATAAGCTGCAAACAAGGGGCAGATTTACAGGGTGATCCGAGCAGCTGCCTCTACACCAGGCACATCCCACCTCACATCCTGTAGGTAACATTTGGGCAGGCCAATGGCTCTTCAGAGACTGACTATGACAGCAGGAAGTGGCATATACAGAAAGGTATGGGATAAAATATGCAGGGAGAAAGAAGAGAACAGGGGGAAGAAGTGACAGAATAGAAAAAATAAAAAATGTGCAGGCAGCCCAGCGGCTCTTCAGGGACGGACATGACAGCAGCAACGCTGTGTCTATCACATTCGCTGTCCAGCACCCTGGTCTCAGAATTAGACTTCACTCTCCTTCTTGCCCAATCCCAGGCTCCAATTGGCTAGTTTCACATGAGTCTGGGGGTGAGCCTAAAAGGAGAAGTAAAGCATTATGTTGAGTCCCCAGTTCTACATAGCAAAAAGCTGCTGATCAGATGTGGGGTATCAGGGGCACATGCTCCTGTTGTGCTCTTTAAACTGGCACTACACTAGTGGAGGTCCAGCCTGTTGTCCCAGTGGCCCCATCCACCCTGCCAAGTTCTATATCGCTGGCTAAAGCCACTGCATAGGTAGCTAGTTTTACACACAGCACATGGTTGCTGTATTAAAAAAAAATACTAATACATATATTGCACATCATTCCAATATAAAAGCACAATAAATTGCTTTTGCTACTTTATAGAAAGGGTTGTTGAGTCCAATCACTGTTTGATTGTCAGAGATGCCCCTTACACATCAAGACCCCACATCCTTAAGCCCCAGCTTCAGAACTTTCTAGGCTACTGTCACTAGAGCGCAGTGACGGGCATCAGTAACTTCCTCTTTTTTTATATAGCGTTTTTATTTCGAATCACATTTTCATACATAAACAAGACATATAAGCAGTATACAATACAAGCACCGCTTACATATACAGGACAAAAAGGAAAAATACAATATCAAAAATAAAACACAAACATAAAAAATAGTCATAGCACCTCTACACGATACAAACTTCCTAAGGAAACCTCTACCAGACTCCAGACGTGGTTCCCTCCCACTTTTTCTTTTTTTTCTTTTTTCCCTTTTTTTTTTTCCTTTCCTTTTCCTTTCCCCTTTTCTCCCTTTTCTTTTTTCCTCTTTCCCTCCCTTTCCCCTATTATTGTAGACCTGCCCCAGCTTTTTTGTAGACAGGGTATACCTCTCAGTGCCCACGCCCCCCTCCTACCCACGCTCTCCATCCTCGTTTTCCACCAGAGCCCGATTCCAACCCGCCTGCCTCCTGCGAATATATGAATGCCAAAGGGGGGAGACGAGTTGGGATGGGGATATATAGGTCGACCCTGCGGGCACATCAAGCAGACAAAAAAAAAAAAAAAGCCAGAAGGTGACTAATTTAGATTCCCTAATCAGGAGGGTGCCTAGTGAACAGCCCCATTACTGATGCCTCCCCATCGAGCATGGGGATTGGTGACTTTAATCTTAAACTTCATAAAGTAACTTCCTCTTACATGCTGGTAATCTTCAATTCTCTCTCAGGTCTTCATTGTTCCCCACTCCCCACCGGAATCCTGGAAGTGCTTGTGGGTAAAGTCCAGAATTCCTAGTTTTTCCCTGGAACGCACATGTGGTTTGCCCAGATAGTTAGATGGGCAGCTGGACATGCAGTAGAGGCAGAAGGATCACAGCAACAGGCACCTGGAGCAGGGATGGCGAGGCAGAAGGCTGCTTTCAGCTGGAAGGCGGGAGCTGGTAGTATGCAAGTCTGAGGCAGAAGAAGGAGCCCAGGATTGGGTACTTATGTAATATCTGGACTCCCATTTTTCTTATGAGACCGCGTCCCCTCGCGGGGCTCGCTGCGCTCACCGCGCTTCGGGCACGGTGGCTCGCTGCGCTCGCCACACTATATAAAATTAACTCCATGCGTAGTTGGATAGTAGGGGTATGAAAAAATGGGGTGCATTTAACATGGGAGTCCAGATAATACATAAGTACCCAGGATTGTAGTAAGTAGCATGGAAGCCTGAAGTACGATTCAAGGTGGTGGAAGCTTGGAGCTGGAGCCCAGCAGGAGAAAAGCCAGTACAGCGCAAGTGGGTATTTCACTGGGAAGGAGTCTAAACACTGCAAAAAAAAAACTATATAAAAGTTTATAAATAATAACATCCTCTACTCCCTAGGATTTCTCACCATTCCATGCTTCCTTAGCTGATGTTTCTTGATGTTCTGCCACCTTTTTTCAAATAATTGACTTTCATCTTAAGCAGCTAAAACGCTGTCTATATCTTGCCCCTCCTCTTCCATCCTCATAATTTCTTTCTGCAGTAGTATCACCATTCTTCTTTCCTCTGCCTAGGCTTTATAATATAGTGGCACTAAGGTCAGCACACACAGACATGCTAAAACAAACAGGACCTCCATGTTCCTCTTTACATATGATGTTGTTATTGCAGTTCACATCGAATCGTGTCTTCTTTCTGGGTTCCTGCGGAAACACCTCTGGTAGAAATAGGAATCTCCAGCTCCATCATTTCTCCCAGTTCTTATTCTGGTCATAATTGCTGAGCATTGAAAAACACTATAATATATATATATATATATATATATATATATATATATATATATATATATATATATATATATGTGTGAATAGTTATGTGTGTATGGCCGATCCATTGCCATGGGATGGCCGATTGGCTCACCCATCATGTAAGTGGGTAGGATTAGTCAAATAGATAGTCACATTTCTGTCATCGTAGGATCCACAGCATCTTCCGCACTGCTGGTGACAATCGGAGTTGTGATCCCTGCGGGAACTGGTGTCAGCTAGAGCTGTGTCCATTGGGTGTGCTGTAGGGTGCTGATGTCAGTTGGAGTAGTGACCAATGCAGGGAGGAGGGACATGTGAGACCCGGCCATAACTATGTGTTTAATGGGGGTGCCAGTAATATATATTTAGCACTTTTTTTTTATTTTAACTATAAAGCTGGTTAAATTTAGTCTATGTTAAACAACAGAGTAAGTCTGATATCTTTCATTAATCACACTTCTTGTACCCAGCATTGCTTAAAAAAAAAGAAAGAAAAAAAGTGTGGAGTAAAGGATTTTCCCCAAATATATTCCTACTCAATGCTAATTCCCCCCCTCCCCCCACAACCCTTCCACAGCCTAACCGGCCATATACTATTGCGACTTCTCACAGCAGGGTAAGGCCAGCTGAGAGGTCTCGCAGCCAATCAGCGACCACCCATTCTTTTTGTATAAGTATTTTTTTATAAATTCTACTGCCCCCACTTGCAGGTCGACGGGAGTTATGCGATTTTTATCGCATGTAACACATTGCACATCAAATGCTAAATAGTATGTGAGCCCTCCCAGGAAGCTTCCGCGGGAGCTCAAGAGAAGTTGGGTCCAACTTGTCCTTAGAACAAGTCGAATTAATGTATGTGGGCCTTAAGTTTTAGGTCAGTGTTGACCACTCATACAGTGCTGAGGATGAGAGTGACTCATCACATTGATGTATATTCTAACTCATCTGTGCCAGAGATGCAGAGTGGGGAGAGTGCATCTCCTGCCTTGCGCTTCCCCACTCTGCAGATAGGTGTGGGCCAGTGGTGCAGCACCGCTGGCACACACCTATGGACCGTCTCAGATGTGATACATCGCGGGTGCTAAAAAGCATCTGTGATGTTACATAGGGGGTTATTCTAGTTCATTCTTTCTGACAAAATCCTTCTTAGATGGACAAAACCATGTGCACTGCAGGTGGGGCAGATGTAACATGTGCAGAGAGAATTAGATTTGGGTGGGGTTTTTCTTCAAAGTGAGATCTATATTGCAGTGTAAAATAAAGCAGTCAGTATTTTCCCTGCACAGAAACAAAATAACGCACCCAAATCTAATTCTATCTGCACATGTTACATCTTCCCCCCTGCAGTGCACATGGTTTTGTCCATCTAAGAAGGATTTTGTCAGAAAGAATGAACTAGAATAAACCCCATAGTTACATAGTAGGTGAGGCTGAATAAGGACTTGCATCCATCTAGTTCAACTTATGTTTATAATAGTTTATCTCTTGTTGTATAGTATGTTCTGATAGTTTAAAGACAGATTATGTTACTTATTCGTACCCATGGATATTTTTAACCAATAAATGTTTATCCAACCTTATTTTAAACGTATTTATAGTGTCTGCCGACACCATTTCTTCAGGAAGAGCCTTCCAAAGTTTGACTGCTCTGACTGTAAAAAAAAATTTTCTTCTACATAAACAAATTATTTTTTCTTCTAATCTAAACTCGTGCCCTCGCGTCCTAGATTCCTTTCTAGCCGAAAAAAGGGGGTTTGACAGTTCCTTATATTGGCCCCTAATATATTTATACATGTTGAGCATGTCCCCCCCTTAAACATCTCTTCTCTAGTGTAAATAGTCCCAAATTGCTTAATCTTTCCTCGTAGCTTAAATTCTCCATTCCGCTGACAGCTGCACATATGACTTGTATCCTGTCTGACTCTGATCAGACCGATGCACACGGACCGCGCATTGGATAGGATGTCATACACATGTGATTTTACTGGATTTCTTGGCCCGATCTGCCGGAATTGGATAAAATCGGGTTCAAATCGCATATTGTATGGGGGCCTTAAGACCTTGCAGACAATACTGAACCTTAATAAACCCCCACTGCTTCACCACAAGCCCCCACCAGCCTAATAAGTTTCATATTGACATTTTAACAATGTTGACATTACTGTTGACATTGTGGTGGACATGGCGACTGCATCCCACATATTATTTCCACATATCTAAGACATATAGTAAAATGCATTATTGTATATAAGTGCAGAATTTATTAAGAATACACATGTGTAGATTACTTTATGTCCTTTTGCATTTTTTAGACTGTAGGGGGGAATTCAGTTAGCCCTGAATTGTTGGGGGTGTGAAAAACAGTAGCATTTTGTGGGTGTGGCTATCCAATTACTATCGAAAAGCTGTCACGAGCAGTGGCTCTTGCAGGCGCAACTTAATCCCTGAAAGCAGACGGTTTTCATGCAAAAAAAACTGTGTATTTTCACAAGAGAATGTTAAGCATTGCAGAAAAATCATTAAACACTTAAATTTTTCACTCCCAAATATCTTTTACAGCTAATGGGATACTCCCCATAGAATCTGTGATTAGTTCACAAACCTGCTGTATATGTTTTCGGTGATTTTTTTTTTTTTCCCCCAACTGAAATAACCAGGGGGTAAATTACCATGGGCTAATTGATTTCCACTTAAAGTATATCTTGGCAGTGTTTAATGGAAAAACATGCATGAATAAGCCAACTAATACTGTATCTTTATATGTAAAAGCAAAGTTTTGTAAAAAAAAAAAAATGTATAAACAATTTACTGAAAAGTGATCTGCCATAAAAAGTGCAAACATAGACTGGTGAGGAAAGTTTCAACAGTGAATGTTTAATAAGTTTATATTTCTATTTGTGTTTGAAAAGCCAGGTACACACTAGTTGATTAGTCGGAAGGTATACTGGGGCAGATGTATTAATCCTGGCGAAGAGTTAAACTGGAGATAAAGTGGAAGGAGAAAACACACCAGCCAATCAGCTGTGTTTGAAATATGACAGTTGGGAGCTGATTGGCTGGTGC
>NC_139219.1:252695138-252890138 GCF_055691185.1 Crinia signifera | reverse complement strand
ACAAAAAGGAATATTTCCTTAAAGTGGTACTCGTTCTTCATAAATCCTGCTACAAAATAGGCTCACATATTTTAATACATTTTCAGATTTGGTTTGGTATTAGTTGGCGCTAAAGGTGCGTACCCAAGTTACGATTTATGTTCCGTATGATATTGTATACGATTTCCCAGGAAAGTCCCAGTGGTCAAAAGCATAAGATTTGTGCTTAAAATAACGTACAATGTGCATAAGATATCATATATACGATATGACATCACAGCTGTACTACACTATACTATCTTATGCTTTCTAGCCAGAATTAGGTTGCATGCTCACCCGAGCAGCTCCCTGCCAGACGACCGGCGGGAGCGCGCATCGTACGTCGGATAGTGCGTACACACGGTAAGATATAGTGCACTATCTAGCATGCTATTCGAAACTAGCTAGATAGTGTGCTAGATTTTGCACTAAATCTTACCGTGGGTACGCACCTTTATTGTAAAAGGAATCAATAATGATTCATGCAATGTCTTACTATGTTTATCATGTATATGTTTGCGATCCTGATATTTACAGTACATAACTTTCTATATTTTCCTTAGGTTATTGAATACAGTATAAGGCAGTATAAGTTAAGAACCCTTTTTTATTTAAATTTAGAAAAATTAGAGTTTGGAATAATGTTATCACATTTTTGGAAGAAACAGAGTGTAATTAATAAGACACAATTATCAAGTAATTAGCTAAACCAGTTATTTGCAAATTCAAATAAACAGTGCTAATATTAGATTATTAAAGTATGTTGCTGCACCATCTAGTGTCACAACAGCATATTGCCCCTATTATACTATCTCCGATTACAGACGTTTTCTTTTCAGGAGAGCACTATAGTGTCAGCTTTAGGCTCCATGTCAGATATACAGTATACACACACTGGGCAGTAGTCATTGCTCCCGATTCACTGTTTTTTTTCGGTGAATCAGGCTGTTTTCTCTCTCTGCGGTGAATCTTTTTTACTGAAAACCTGATTCACCTATTCAATGTTCACTGTTCGCCGAAAGCAAACAGTGAATGCCGGCCAGCTCTCAGTTTCATGCTCACTGCAATTTGCTGGTGTATTTCAATGGTGTTTTCACTGTGATTAACAGAGAGTGTACTCAATGCTAGGATGGAGAACTGCTTTCACCATGATTTTTGCCATGATTTACCGTTTTGCATTCGACATCTCTTTAAGGTGAACTGGAATGTGTTCTTTTAAAATAAAGGGTTTTGTTTTTTTGGTGTAAAAAAAATCAGTAATTTTATTTTGTGACGGGGCATGCTATTTGGATTCATGTGCTTGCAGCACATGACTATATATTTCATTTTACAATTTATTTTTTTACACATGACGTCACGGGGGTGGGGAGCCACTCATTAAATGTTCACTGCGCCTGGCCCGCTCATTACATATGCATGGAGCGGGACCAGCACAGCGCTCCCTACACCGTGTCCCCTGCCAGCTTTCCCGGGGGGCAGCTTCTACTGCCTGGGTCCCCGCCAGCCCTCCTTCTCCCCCACAGTGTCCGGCGCATCTCCCTGCCTTCGGACGTCCCCCCGGCTCCCTGCAGCATTCGCCAGGGGGTTAAAAATCGCCGTCAGGGGCAGCGAGCCCCTGATGCGTTGAATAGGGGGAGAGGGAGGGCTGGCAGCAAATGCTCCAGCCCTCCGGAACCCTGCGAATGTGCAGCGAATCCTAAACAGGATTTGCTGCACATAGCGATAATTCACATTGATTACTGGCCACTGTATAGATAGATATCACTGTACATATGTGTATGTTTGTGACTGTATGTGTATCTGCTGTATATATATTAGGGCGGAGTGAAAAAACTGAAATTGAGAAATTCAAAATCGGCTAGTGTGGGAAAGTTGTGACTTGACCTGAATAAGAAACGTGCAAAAGCATTTTGATCTGAGTCAACATCTTCTGTTCTGGCAAGAGGCCTGAAGTTTTACTTTTTTGGTGAAAATGACGAAAACTATGAAGATGCTCCGATCTAGTTAAAATTATGTCCGGATGTCTTAGAGTGGTTCATTAATATACTTTAGCATAGTAAAAGAAAGTACGAGCTTGTCCTAGTGCAAAGTGAATGACTTTGGTGGGAGAAAAAATCCCTAATAATTGACCCATTTTCATGGTCACAATTGTGAATATTGTGTGTTTTCTCCTGAACGTGTTTATAATAGAAGAAGCACAAATACTCTAAATGGAATTTCGGTGACACTGTGTGAAATATAACACTGCATAATAGCCCTTAATCAGACCTGATCCCAGTACAAATTTGTTCTCAAAATGGGCAAAACAAATGCTGCATTGCAGGTGGGGCAGATGTAACGTGCTGGGCCATTATGCAGTGTTATATTTCACACAGTGTCACTGAAATACATGAAATTGGATTTATGCTGCTCTCTTTGCAGTGCATATACAAAGATAGACAATCCTGTGTATATAAATAAGAAATAACTGTTGCAGTCTGTTATTGAAAAACAGTAACTGTTACAATAAGTATTACAAGTAAGAGTGTGTACACACGGTTCGATGTTCTGTGCGATCCGATGTACGATTCGACGTTTTGTCCGATTTTTACTTTTCCCTTTTTTTTTTTTCTCTACTCCTTAAGATATGCCTTAAGATATGCTTATGATTTTGACTTTTTACCATACAATTTGCTATGCGATTTCCTATTTGATTTACTATGCGATTTCCTATGTGCCTTAAGATTTGCTTAAGATTTTGACTAAGCGATTTTGACTTAACAACAGGATGACTGACAGGGCCCTGGAAATCGTATAGCACATCGCATCTTAAGCATATCGCAAGGCACATACGATGCATGCGATATGCTTGCGATTTGTGCTAGATAGAGTGTGCTGCCCACTCTATCTCCCCTCTGATCTCTCCTTAAACGGGAGCGCGCATCGGGCTAGGAAGCCCTTACAATGCATACAATCAGTATGCGATATGTATGCGATATGGCTTCCGATGTTGACGATATCGTCAACATCGGAAGCCATATCGAACCGTGTGTACACACTATAAGTGTAAACTGTCTAATGTATCATTTTACATATCACTTCTGTTTATTGACAGAAAAACAGTGTTGTATCCCCTATACTGGGAACATGATTGGGCTGCATTACAGCATATAATTATGCCAAAGATAAGCCAATATACAGTATTAACTGTTAAATACGTTGAAGTGTATTATGATGTAATAAATTGTAAGCTTGCAGCAGGGCCCTCTAACCCCCAAGTCTGTCTGTCATTACCCAGTTTGTTTTATCACTGTCTACTATTGTAAAGCGTAAAGGAATCTGCTGAGCTATATAAGAAACTGTAAATAAATAAATAAACAAATATATCTAATGTTTAGGGCAGGGATGGGGAACCTCAGGTCCTGGGGCCGTATGTGGCCCCCGTAGCCGGTCTGAGAGGCCCTCCCACCCACCAGGCGGCTTTGCCGGGAGTCAAGTACAGGGGAATTCTCGCAAGAGGCCTCTTAATCAACATCAGCCGGAGACTGTCAGTCCTATTCAGCGGCAGCCGCCAGAGTGTGGGACAGCTGCAGCAGGACAATTTGTAAGATACATTTTTATATATGGCCCCCGAAGGATTTTTTCCCAATACAAATGGCCCTTGGCACAAAAAAGGTTCCCCACCCCTGGTTTAGGGGAAAAAAACAAGAACATTGATTAAAAAAATAACAGGTTAATCATTCTATGAGTGGTGTCCAGCAGTACATATATGCCAATCACTGTGTTCATTTCTAGGCAGCAGGGCCGTCTTAACAGCAGTGTGGGCACCTGGGCAAAGCAATGCACTGGGGCCCTTACCCATTCTCCCCTATTAGGGGTGGGGGGTGGTATCAGCAGCAGCTTTGATGTCCCACGGGTGGCAGGGGGTGCTCTATCTTCCATTCAACATGTAGGACCTGGAGCAGTAACTTCTGCTAATTACTCCTTTACTGCACAGGTGGTGGGAGGGTGAACACTAACGTGTGGAAGGGGGCACTGAGCTGAATGAAGGGTCCCTTGTAAATGACTTCCAGGGAGGTAGGGGTGTTTTATACGCAGGGGAGGGTTGAATAATGGAGTGTGCTTAATATTCGTCATTTTCAGGTGGAAGTGCAGCTTGTTTGACTGCAGATATCACCATTATCTGGAAAAAGATTTCTTAGCCTAGTATAAAAACCTAGAGTCCCAATTTTCAGGAGGTGCTGGGAACTTGGGTATCAGAGATCAGGAGCCAGAGCAATCCATTGACAAAAATATAAAACTACACCAGACGTTTGGAGCTGGAGCAGGGACCGGCTGCTTGAAGGCTGATATCTCTGGTTCTGGGCATGATAGAGACAAGCCGCTAGTGTCAGAGAGAACCTGAGAAATATGACTGGAAATTGTAATTAACAGGTCGGATGTGGACTGCTGCTTTGAAGTTGGATATCTGCAGTTCCCCAGGGCCGATTTTCTAAATTTTGGTATCCCTGGAAAAAGGGGATCCTCAGCTATTAACATACAGCCCTTATACGCCGGGGGCCCCTGGGCAAGTGCCCATTAAGCCCATACAAAAAGACAGCCCTGCTAGGCAGGATTGATCAGCAATACTTATTACAGCATAATGCACTTTAATGTATTTAACTGTTAATATATTGGATTATCTTTGGCATATTTATATGCTGTAATGCAGCTGCAGGTGGGGCAGATGTAACATGTGCAGAGGGAGTTAATGTGGCCATACATCTACAGATTTATTGTCCGATCTGTCTGTTTGGAACAAAATACTGGTAATGGATGAGAGCACTTTGCTTTGAAATGCTGGAAAACTGCCAAAAACTGTCATTCAGATATTACCAGGTATTTGTTCCAACCAGCCAGATCTGACAATCGATCTGTAGATGTATGGCCACCTTTAGATTTGTGTTGAGTTATTTTGTTTCTGTGCAGGGTAAATACCTGCTGCAATTTAGATTTCAGTTTCAACACACCCCACCCAAATTGAACTCTCTCAGCACATTACATCTGCCCCACCTGCAATGCAGCATTTGTTTTGCCCATTTTGAGAACAAATTTGTACTGCGATCAGGTCTGATTAAGGGCTATTATGCAGTGTTATATTTCACACAGTGTCAATGAAATTCCATTTAGAGTATTTGTGCTTCTTCTATTATAAACACATTCAGGAGAAAACACACAATATTCACAATTGTGACTATGAAAATGGGTCAATTATTAGGGATTTTTTCTCCCGCCAGTCAGTCACTTTGCACTAGGACAAGCTCGTACTGGTTTTTACTATGCTAAAGTATATTAATGAACCACTCTAAGACATCCTGACATAATTATAACTAGATTGGAGCATCTTCATAGGTTTCGTCATTTTCACCTAAAAAGTGAAACTTTAGGCCTCTTGCCAGAACAGAAGATGTTGACTCAGATCAAAATGCTTTTGCACGTTTCTTATTCAGGTCAAGTCACAACTTTCCCACACTAGCCGATTTTGAATTTCTCAATTTCAGTTTTTTCACTCCGCCCTAATATATATATATATATATATATATATATATATATATATATATATATATATATATATATATATATATGTGTGTGTGTATAATACATATGTGTATTTCATTATAAAGCATTCCTGTGTTTGCTGCGAATTGATCCAAGCTATAATGATTGACAAGCAGCCCATTACAGTTTTCATGTTACAGTACATTAAGTAATTAGTGGTGAAAGAACTTAAAACCCTTTGGATCATAAATTTACCTTAGCATCATGTTGTGCCTTTTTCTCCATCTATAGTGCTTGTAAATATTGTGGGCCTGATTCCAAGTAGCACTGGGGTCTGAAAGTAGATTGCAAAGGGAATGCAAATTTTATTTATTACCAGTTATTTATATAGCGCACACATATTATGCAGCGCTTTACAGAGAATATTTTAACATTCACATCAGTTCCTGCCCCAGTGGAGCTTACAATCTATATTCCCAACCACATGTACACACATACTCATTCATTCTAGGGTTAATTTTGTTGGGAGCCAATTAACCTACCTGTATATTTTTGTATTGTGGGAAGAAACCGGAGTACCCAGATGAAACCCACACAAGCTAATGCCAGTATGTGCATGTTGGGTACACATCACACTTGCCCCCCTGTTTCTTTACAGTAGAGCAGCTTCTGCCATCATCACCACTTACACCATTTCCTTGCCTGTTTGGCATCCTTGGCGCATATGCATGGCTCAGAATAGTGAGTAACCCTGGCTGCACTCAGACTTTTTCTTGTGTGTGGCAATCGTAAAAGTAAAAAAGAATAAATATGCTCTAGAGAGCAGCTTGAAAATATCAATAGGCGGTATGGATAAATGCAGGTGTTAAAAGTGAGGGGAAACGGGGTTCAACGGAGTTCCACCACCTCTAATGGTGAGGTGGAACATTTTAACCTCCACATTGGCCCTGGACAGTAATTCTCACAGAAAACCATTATAGTTTGTAGGGGGGTGCCAAAACAGTGTAGCAGGAGAACAATCACTAGGTGTGGCAGCATACAAAGTTGTGTTCCACTCAAAAGTATGGCTCTTTAAAAAACAAACCTATAGCTATAGCTTATTCAAGTATGATAAAAATATAACACCCATTTATAATATTAACCTATACCATTTTAGTCCTTAAAGTATGTGTCACGTAGCTGATAAACCTGTGGAAAAATCTGACTCGGGAATTTTTTTATGTAGTTGCAATCCAGACACTTTATACAATCACAAGCCTCACCTATGCTGGAGATGACCGCCACAGACCCTCTTCGTGTATTGATGGTACTAACCAAAAATTACCCGTTCAGACTTTGGGCCTTATTCTGATAGGTGCGGCCCGATCAGAATATGCGGCTGCAACCGTGCAGGCGAATCCCCGCCTTCCATACGGATCGCCACCTGCCGTCCGTACGCGGATATGTGGCGATCCGCATAAAATTGGACGGGGATACGCCTCCTCCGTCTTGGGAGCAGCCCCTGCATTCGATGGTCGCCGAACATCGAATGCAGGGCCGCACGCTCCACCAGGTCCCGCAACACAAGACCACACGGACACTTGTCCGTGTGAAATCATGTATGGGGGCGGGCAGCTGACATCCGGCGATGTCAGATGCCCGCCCCGTACCCACGCGTCACGGCCTCATTACCATGCATACGCCCCGCGTTTGCATGGGAACGCCCATGAAACGCGGGGCGTATGCATAGGGTAATGAGGCTAAGTAGCCCCTCACGCCCCTCTACGCCCCCTGTGCGGCGTATAAAGAATCTGTGCGGCGAAATCGCCTGCACATGCGCAGAGTGACCTCTGCACATGCGCAGACGATCAACATCGGCGGTCCGTCCGCATGCGGGAATATCCGCACCGATCAGAATAAGGCCCTTAGTTATTACCACTCTACTTTTAAGGTTTCCGATAGGGATAAACTCTGGTTAAACGCGACCTCAAAATGGCAAAGCGATATCCTTTTCTTAGAATCGTGTTATAGCTTTCTAGATAACATTATGAACACTTTTAGATTTCTCCACTCTGCCTCATTGCAGGAAACACATCTTAAATTCCTTCAAAGGGCATATAATGCCCCTAATTGGAGGGCTCATATGGTACCTGAAGAAACTGGCTGTTGCCTTAAATGTAATATAGGTAGTGCTGACTTATTCCATAATTTTTGGACATGCGCTATTTCTTGATTCTGGATCAAAGTAGTATAATACATTAATCAAACATTTAAAATCCAGGTCAGAAAACATCCTATTGCGTGCCTTTTTCTTGACTTCAAAGAGTCTTGGCCCGGAAAAAAAAACAGAAATCTACCGGTGATATCCATCATCTTAGTTATAGCTAAAAAACAAATCCTCACGCATTGAATTAAAAAATCTGTTCCCTCTTTAGCTGCAGTTAAAAAATATGCTATTAAAAATCCTGTATTTTGAAAGGAGAGCCATACTCCCTGATGTGAAAATGGGAGTTCAGAAGTTCGCCAAGAAATGGGAGTGATATATTGACAGTTTTGACGCTGACTCACAAACATTTATTTATAAACTCTTTGAATCGACTTCATGGTACCTATACAAACAATTAACAAAAGCCCCCTAGAGCAAAGTTTTCTTTTGGATCATTATGTTATATACCTATTGCTCTAGACAATCTTGAAATAAACACGACTAGTGTAAAGGTCTTTAGCAATTTAATAAAAATATGCCAATCAATGTTTATTATTATTATTTAGACTCATGCTGTTTAATTCTAGATCTTTCGGACCCCTCCCAACTGCCCCTTCCCACCTTCCCTCCTTCTTCTTTACAAATTATTATTTGTTTACCAATTTTAGTCAGGAGGTATTACAACTATTTGCACGTACAGCATTACATTTTTTAGGATCTGAAATATATATTTGCACTATTTCAAGTTCAAGGTTTATACAATCACAATTTATTCTCAGATATCTGGAACTTGTTGTCATTGTCATTTAATGCTAATGTACTTCCTGGTTTGTTAAACTTGTTAAAACCTCAATAAAAATTGACGTGGTTGTGTATACAACGCAGGCTGCAGTTCCAAAGCAGCCTGTACTTGAGGAGCTGGAAGCTTGGCAGGTAGAATGTAGGACCTACGCATATATTCTCCTGTCGTGAGTTTCGACTAAACTGCTTGGCGAGGGCGAGAGTCTAACTGGCCAGCATTTTTTCTCCAGGGACCCCCACATGGTAGTTTGTCTTCGCTGCGTCTGAACAGCAGGTCATGGCCCCTCACTAGAAGCACTCACTATTGACAGGCGGATGGTATCAGAGAACTGCTGATGGTAGGTTTGAACTTTGGAATCCTAGCCAACTGACAAAAACAAAGAGATAACTCATAACGCAAAAGGCCTACTTGGATGCTGGAATCCAGGGACTCTAGTATCTAAGGATAACGTAAATGGCCGACTTGGCAAACTAAGAATCCAGGAAACAGGAACCGTCTGACGGTGAACAGGGTTGGAATTTCTAGAACTCAGAAGACAGGAGCAGATTACGCCTTCACGGCACTAGGAACCATAGGTCGGTGCTTGAATACCCAATGGAGGCAGGTGCCGATCCTGGAGTAGCTAGATGCTTTCAAGGTACAGTATATACGGGAGCAGGCGATAGCTTGATGACCTGGTAGATGGTGGCAGCGGAATCGGACCCGATATCCGTCCGGAGCTAGACTGGACCCAAACTGGTACTGACTGGCAACGACTGGGCACAGACAAAGTAGATGATGATACTGGAGTCTACTGGAACCCCACTGGAAGGGGACCAGGACAGAATAGTACAGAATAGGTTCTAGAAGTAAGCTGGGATGAACAGGACATCTCTGATTCTGCAGGAATCTGCCACAAAGGAGTTGCACAAGCCCAGAGAAAATCCTGCTGCTGGGCTTTAAACCCCCCCTGCTGTGTAGGGATTGGACTGGAGACCCTAGACAGAGATTATAAGAGGGACTGCCCACCTGTCACTGGTTTGGGCAAGATGGCGGCGCCCAGTTCCAGGAGCCGGAGCATGACTTTCCGTCGGACCTGCCGAAGCCCTGGAAGCCGTCCATGATCCCCGCCCACCAGACCCCAGCGGCCGCACACCTGGAAGGCGCAGGGATTGATGGCACCCGGCGGGGTGAGTACCTGCACCCGTCACCGGCCTGCCGTCGGGCCGTAGCAGTTTGTTAGTTAATGTGAAGGCCTAGGGGTACATTTACTAAATCTTCTAAAAAGGAAAAAAAAGGTGATGTTGTCCATAGTAACAAATTATACCCCCTTCACATCGCATATGCTGAGTCACCCCCAGGATTTGGACACTGGTCCATCCTCTGAGCTGCCCGGCATTTGCGCTCTTTGGTGCTCACCGAGCAACTCGGCTTATTGCTGGGTTGCTGACGTCATCCGAGGGGAGGGGAGGAGTGGCGGGGCATCAGGAGGGGACGGGGGAGGATGCAGCATTGAGGTGATGCTGCTGCCTCCTCCATAGAAGTGAATGGGATCCGGATCACTTGAACGGAGTTACCCATTCACACTGCCTAGTAACCTGGTTCCAGATAACACTGCTTTTATGTCGTGTCGGATTGCAGGGTTGCTGGACCCGTGATCTTCAACATGCCCCTTTCACGTCAAACTGCCAATTAACCCGGGATCGACCGTTATTTGTGCGTTATGAAAGTGTTTTTAGATTCTAGGATGCAATTGAGAAATGATGGACAGAATCTGTTTGGTTTCTATGGGCATCATTAACTCTTCTCATTTTTAGGATCTCTAGTAAATTTACACCCTAGTCTAAGGAAATGACCAAATCGGAATAGCGATGTTTATATTTTATTCTTCACTACAGTGTACAGTACAGTGTTATTCTGATATTCTGAGTAATATGTAAATGACAAAAGTAACCATTTATCTTCTGCAAGTTAAGTCGCACATATATAAAGATCTGGAATTTAAAGATTTTGGAAGTGGCTGAGATAGTGATACTTTCGTTTACGATGGTTCAGTGTACACAAACTTGTTTCTTGCACAGAATAATTCAAAATATTATAAAAAATTACTTGCAGTCTATACGTACAAGGTGTATATGAAAAAATAAGGCATTATGTGTTAAGATATAGGTGCCACCCCATGATATCTCTTTATGGTATGCATATATTCAAAACTACAGATGTGTCTGATATCCAAAATGCTTCTGGTCCCAAGAATTTGGGAAATGGGAGGCTCAACTTGTAGAATGTATCTTTTTTATGTACTTGTACCACAGATTGAGAAGAAATATTAATATCTTATGATTGTTTTGTATAGTTTCCTGTGACGCCCTATAAGGCACACTGATAAATCTCCACCATGACTCAGCAGCTGGGTGTGGATGATAGAATATTAGGATTGCATTCAGTAATGTGGCAATCAGACTAGTCCTGAAAGAACACCATCCCTTACTGTATACCACTAGAAGGAAAGCAGCCATATGGGATGAACTAATACTCATGGCAGTGATGCCTGTCTGTTCTTTCCATAGCATTCAATGGTACTTGTTTCCTAGAACGGCGCCCACGATTTTTGATCGCAAAGGAAAAAAATTGCGTCGGTCACATCGCATGCGGCCAAAAATATCGCATGCAATGCGACCGACGCGATTACCGCGATTTTACATAGGGAACAATGTTAAATGGCCCAATTGACCCGATTTCACATAGGGAACAATGTTAAATGGCCCACAGACCCCAAATACCCACCCTGAAGTGTGAAATGGCCCCCCCAATTGTTAACGCCACCCCACGATCAACGTCAACCCGAAGCGTGGCGAGCGCAGCGGTACGCGTCCTCCGACCTTTTCATACCCCCACTATCCACGTCGGCGTGGAGTTGAGAATAGAAAGTGTGTTGAGCGCAGCGAGCCACCGAAGAGAGCCCCGCGAGGGGACACGTATTACTTAACATGTATTCCGCGGGGCTCGCTGCGCTCGCCACGCTTCGGGCTCGTATTACGCGTCCCCTCGCGGGTCTCGCTGCGCTCGCCACGCTTCGGGCTCGCTGCGCTCGCCACACTTTCTATTCTCAACTCCACACCGACATGGATAGTCTGGGTATGAAAAGGTCGGAGGACGCGTACCTCCGCCCCTCACGGGCTCGCTGCGCTCGCCACGCTTCGGGTTGACGTTGATCGTGGGGTGGCGTTAACAATTGGGGGGGCCATTTCACACTTCAGGGTGGCTATTTGGGGTCTGTGGGCCATTTAACATTGTTCCCTATGTAAAATCGGGTCAATTGGGCATTTTAACATTGTTCCCTATGTAAAATCGGTAATCGCGTGTGCCATGGGAATGCCAGCTCTCACTTTATGTATTTATGTATGTTACATGATCTAGTATATTCTAGAAGAAAAATAGAAATACTGTACTAACTGCCTTTATTTTGTATTCAGCATTCTGTTCTATGTACTCTCACAGCGCTTGTAGTGTTTAGGGAGTAACCCTTTTGTGGCATTTTTTTTTTTACACGTTTCAAGTAAATGCACAAATGCTATGTGCTAACATAAAGCTGGGTACACAGATATATATATACAATAGCCGGGTCGTTCTTCCGTTCTGGGTCGAACGGCCGTTTGATTGTATAGGTGTGTACACTGTCCTGATTCTTTAATCAGAACGATTAAAGAATAAACGCCCAAAAACGGTCTTGTCAGTCCATTCTCGGTCGGTCGAAGGTTCAGTTCTGTTTAATATTCATCCGACCGGACGGGCCCATATCGGAAACTAAAGTGCAGTGTATACGCACGTTCGATCGATATGCTGAACCATGTGGGCATTCCATAGCTGCATGATCTCTCCTACAGCACAGCATGTAAACAAGAAGCGTTCACCTCCAGGGGCCAGACATACGGCAAACTGCTATATAGAAGGGGTACGCGTCTAAATTAGTCAGCCGGCAGGGTAACTAGGGCAAAGACATACGGCAAACTGCTATATAGACGGGGTACGCGTCTAAATGAGTCAGCCGGCTGACTAATTTAGATGCACACCCCTTCTATATAGCAGTTTGCCCTAGTCACCCTGCCGGCTGACTAATTTCCGCGTACCCCGTCTATATAGCAGTTTGCTATAAGTATGCCCTTAACCCAGCCCATTATAATAATTTTGTTTATATATGATGTGTCAATAGCCCAAATCGATAGTGTGTACGGTGGTACAATCTTTTTCTTGCGACTGTTTGGACGGGAGTAGATCAGACGTCGCAAGTAAAATTGTACAGGTGTGTACGTGCGTATCGGCTGGTGTTTGTGGACGGTCGGTCGGGAGTATGGTTGATCGAACGCTCGCAAGAAAACAGGGATTGTATAGATGTGTACCCAGCTTTAGATAGCATTGCAATCTGAATGAGAATGTGCACATATTTGGGGGTACAGAATCTGCTGTCCATCTACAATTTTTCAATGCACAGTTCACTCTAGTGCAAATGGTTTTACATCCAAAATGTAAATTACAGTATGTACTGTGACAGCATGTGCTCCTATAACTCTGCTGAGTGCGCTCTGTCACGTCGTCGCACCGCTCATTCCGTCATTCAGAAAGTGTCAGTCTGTCCGATTACACAGCTGCTGAAAGCTTTCCAATAGACACAGGCTAATAAGTGACTTGTACGTTTGAAAGCCAAGGTTGCTGGCAAGGTACATGTTATTTTATTCCTCAATGTGACCAGCGTTATTCACTTCCTATTTCAGATTACATAAAGTACATGAAGTAAAATATTTAGGGTCTATGAGCAGTCTTTAGAAGTGTGAACAGAAGGCTTTGGGATGCCTGACTTCATTGCCTAGATTCTGCCATTGCCTAAAGTGCAAGACTTGTTCCCAGTCTCCAATGGGACTGATTCTGAGTAACACAGTTTTGAGCCTGGCTACATATAGGATGGGCATGTGACTATAGTCAAGTCTTCTCATGAGGCCTCACTGTACTCCCTCTGCATTTCTACTATCCACAATTACACCAACTTTATTCTGGGTTCAAGACATCCAAGTGATACAGGTGTTCCCTTGAAATACACACAACTCAGTATAAGGCACAACTCTGGCTACATGCCTATGTGTCCAACCTGGTGACACTTATTTACTAACACACAATTCACAAAGGTAGACGAGCGTTCCAGATGTGTCCTACATAGATAAACCATGTCTGTCATTGTTCATGCGCAGTGTGCTAAGAACTGCTAGATGTTCCCACTTATGGATCTGAATGCGACTCGGAGTAAAGCCCTTTGTTAGTACCGTACAATTCTATTTTATCACTTCTATTAAACTGTTTTGCCAGGTGCAATAAATAATTAATGGAATTAGTACATATATTATGAGTTTAGGTATTCATATATATGATTGTGGAGCGAAACTCTACTACGTTGTACATATTCTAGGAGTTCTTAGCAAGCACCTAGGACCTAAGTAGAAGCTACCCGCCAAGTTTCAAGATTGTAGGCCTTGTGGTTTAAGAGATTTTGTGATGACTCCATTTTGGTTTTTGCCTTTAATATATATAGATTGTGGAGTAAAACTCTAATACCTCAATGGTAGTGCATACTGGACAACCTCAGAGGACTTTTGCTTATTTTGTTTAGTTGTAAAACAATGTTCATCATTTTGACCAAAGTTTTATTTTTATAGAGCAATAACCCTGATATAGTTAATGTCACTTCCACCTCTGTATCAACATTTCAAGGTTCTATTGCAATGTGGTTTTCAACACAAAGTTAATATGTGAAATCTTTGCAATGTAAGTGAGTATTATTATTTGAATCTAAAAACTTGCAGCTACAGTAGTTTTCCACACAGCTCAGTTTACTCTAGTCTGAAGGGACAATTAAAGAACTGACACAAACTCTCCAGCAAATTAGGAATGAAATGCAAGAAAATAATCAGAGGCCTTTCTCTGCTGGTAGAGACTAGATCCCTTTCAGTTTTGGTTACAGGACGTTACATTCAGTGAGGGCGGAAGTTGTTAGATGCCCTACAACGTTTTTTATTTTATCTGTAATTCACATAGGTGTAGGTTATTTTGTTTTATTTTAGCTGCATTGTACCCTCGCGGGCTCCCTTCGCTCGCCACAGATTTATATCCCCCCTCCAGGTATACGTGGACCCAGAGCATGATGGGAAAATTGTCAAAACTGAAGGGGCTCTAGACACTACCTTTTTTCTGTTGCATGTACCTCTCTAGGCCATTCAGCATTTCTTGCTGGTGAGAGATATTGACGAGTCACCGAAGCGGTCAGCTCATAAGGCCTTTGTGTGTAGTGTTTGCCCTTGGTTTTTTTTAAACCGAGAACTATTCCTAGAGGGTTCTGCTACAGTTTTATTTGTATATTTGTTACCTATACTTTATTATGTGTGCCTTACTGCTGTAAGAATGTCAAAAAATGGTAACCCAACAAAATGTTTTGTTACTTGTTTAGTTTCACGGCGGCACTTCCCATCAGATCGCATCGCATGCAAATATCGCACGCGGGATTCAATGTCCTGGCTGCCAAATGCCGGGAGCTCGACAATCCATGGCCTTTCTCGGCAGAAAGGGTCCGACTGCTTCTAAAGTCGGATCCGTTCTGCCAAGATCCCTTAAGAGCTTATTGGCTGGTGCATTATCACCTTCCACTTTATCACTTCCCCAGGCTTAATACATTTGACCCAAAGTGCACATACTGTTTTTAGGCACCCTAGAGACCTGTATGAAATAGGTGTGTGGTTTATGTAGATTTGACATTGTTTTAATGGATCAAGACAAGGCCTAAATCCACTTAGAATGTTAGCGAGTGTGCCACTATGTAATTCACTTTGTATTTACAATTACCCAATGACGTGACTATATGGCTCAGTATTTGACAATCCAAACTGAAATCCATGGTTACTAGCTCTTCTAGGAATAACATCTGTGACTGCAGTGAGTACAAGTATAGGTAAGAGTTTCCGGCTCTTCCTATGCCAAAATTTGAACTTGTTCCTGTCAGAAACAATTTAAAGAAAGAGTTAATGTTCAGTCTGGGAAGCTGATGGAGGTCAAGGGAGTGAATGAATTGCTAGACATATATAGTAATGTGGACAGTGATTGTTTTATCAGTGGATGAGAAATTCTAGGCAATGTTCCAACTTGAATAGCGGGGTTTCCCTATAACATACTTTGCTTAAATGCAAACTACTGTAAGAGAGTTAATTGTTGTATAAAGATTGATGCAATTATTAAAAAAATGCAAATTATGGGTTTTAATATTATGTTAAATCATTTTTTTATATCTAATAAAAAATATTTCTATCACATTTAATGGTATAAAGGAATATATACATTGAATAACTGCCCTTTAGTGGAACATAAATTGGGTTAAGTGCCACCTGGTATTATTACCAAATTTTTGAAAATCATAGGGCTTTCATTACTGTGGGATTGAGGAAGTTATTTAAATCTGCTTGCTGTAGATCAGTGGTAGCCAACCCTAGCCCTCGAGAGCTACCAACGGTTCACATTTTCCAGACAGCGTAGCTGCTGCACAACTGCACTCATTAATCACTGACACATTTTAAAAGATCCACAGATGGATCTAATTAGCTCATTTGTGATTCTGTGAGGAGACCTGCAAAACATGCACTGTTGGTAGCTCTAGAGGACTAGGGTTGGCTACCCCAGCTGTAGATGGTGTGTAATTAATGTACCACCCAATTGGATAGGATCTGCTGCCAGCCAACTAAGCAGCCTGACTACTTAGTGTTGGCCATCCACACCTGACATTTTCCTGATAGAGGGCCTGATTCTGATTCACTTGCAAAAGCAAATTCTTTATCTAATGGACAAAACCATTGCACTGCAGGTGGGTTAGATGTAACATGTGCAGAGAGAGTTACATGTGGGTGTATTTTGTTTCTGTGCAGGGCAAATATTGGCTGCTTTATTTTTACAATGCAATATAGATATCAGTTTGAAGTACAAACCCCACCCAAATCTAATGTTGCATGTTACATCTGCAGTGCACATGGTTTTGTCCATTAGATAGAGAATTTGCTATTACAAGTGAACCAGAATCCGACCCATTCTGCAGCTGCTCTCAGGTAATGCTAATGATGATAGGAAGGACTAACACCAATGTTGCACAACAGGAATACGTACAGTATTATAATATTCAGTTAAAACTATTGCAGCTGTTTTACAAACAAACTAAAATATATGTAAATAACATTCTAATGAGAACTAGGACTATAACAGAATTGTGCTGTTTCTAAAAAACACTTTTAATTCAACCACAGGCCAACACAGCTTAGCAGTCCACATGTTTCTGAGCAGCTGGAGTAGCTACAGTGCTCTCTACAACATTGTCAGCCTTACTTTAAAGCTAGCTACACATTAGACAACAGAGCAAATGATGCAATGTTATCAACTTCTTAACAAACCATATAGTACACACAAAGTAAACAATGTTACAAACTACAGATGGAGTGCCTCTCAGCCAGCGCCAGGGCTCACCAGAATGCCCCTGCTGGCGATCACCGGCGGAGAGGCGCTCCATCCACCTCCCACGCCCATCCCAGTTTCCGGGCGGCAGGGGACGCGAACTCTGCACGCGCGTCCTCTTCCGGAGGCTGGCAGTTGGCGATCTGACTGCCAGACCCCGCTGAATGACGTCAACTCCACCTGTATGTCATTCCGTCACCACATCTAGGAGTAGGCTGTCATTGTCCCATCATAGTTTTTACACATTAGATGATATACAGTACATGAAAATATCTTTAACAATGGTCATTATCACGCATTCCCTCATACCTACAATATAAGGTGCTTTTGGCCTCAATTATATTGAATTTTACAAATAGACTTTAATATATTTGTATGTTTGACCATTTTTCTTTAACTATTTAAATGCCTGCGGAAAGTTTCTGTACTTCGTTACAAAGGAAATTAAGATATTTAAATTTTAAGGAGATCGAACTGAGACACACAGCAGAACTAAAGCCCTATACACTCTACACAATTTTTTAAAAGATACATCACATCTAGTGAGCATACACATCTAGTGTGTATGTGCAATTTCGTTAATGATGCGCGCTCTCTCTGATCAATTTGACACAATATTTTTTTCCCACCAGGCATCACTGTAGAATGTGAGAGCTACTGGAGAAGAGGAAAATGTCAGTTGTTTGTGTCCTGCCCTATATAATTAACCCTTTGAGTGCCAAGTGGATTTGACAAAATAGGTGGGAAAAAGCTTTTGTCTGCATTAAAAATTACCATTTGTACAATTTAATTCAAAGCCTTCTCACTTTATGGCTTTTTGTGTGAAACACATTTAGCTGTATATGGAATATTTGCATTGTAGAATAGATAAATCAAAATCAAGTAGGGGAAGTTTATTGAATATAAATGGTGCCCACTTGGCCTCAGATCTGCATGTGAGCAATCCATCTTGTGCTGATAATGGAGGCACTGGAAATCCACCTGATGTTTGCAATATTACATTTCAGCCTAATGAGCTGTACTAATATGTACTGAAATTGGTTGTAGAGAGGAAAATGTGTCTAAACTGGATAATCTGAAAGAAGAATCAACTAAGCCTTTAACATGACTGTAAGGTTAACTCTACAATCACACACATAATCCAAATTAGGTTTCAATATAATTTTTTATTAAGTTTTTTTTTCTAGAAGATGAACAGAATGTAAATGACTTCACAGTTTAGCGTTTTATAATGAAGGTGTCTTGTAAACATATCGCCTAACATTCAGCATAAGTGTTGTGTTCCCCCATAGGTCATCTTAGGGGTGATGCTTCTGTAACTGGATACGCAGAGAGTGAATGACTATTGGGCAGGCGTGTCAGTGGGAAGTTGGTTAAATCACAGCAGTTAAATTCACATCTTGGTGTTCTGATTACCATCGCATTTGGAGGTCATATTCTACTATTTAATACCACTTGTAGAAAAAAAAACAGCTTTATATTTAGCAATGTATTTTTATTTTAATGCTCACATCAGAAATATTCAGGGTGAAATGTAATAGGCTGAGAAAAGTGAGAGATTTGGTAAGAAATCTCCAGTTTTTTTTAAAGCGGCAATCATTTACACTGCAAAACCAGTTTGCTTTTTGCAGTGTAATGGATTGCTGCTTTAAAAAACTCTAACTTTCTGATTCTCTCATCCTATTACATTTCCTCAGTGCTGGTGTTTAGTCATCCTGTATTAAGAACATGTCAAATTATGTATTCAGAAATGGCAATCTGCAATACATATCCACTCCGATTGCCAGATTTATTTATTTGTTACTAGGCTCATCTTTATTTTAGCTACACCTGTAACCATGCCAACTCCTTAACTGGCTACTTTAATTCTGCAAATATACTGATATTGACCAGGAGTAGAAGGGAAATCAGCATTGGGGTAAGGTGGTATGTTATGTGTAAGTAAATAAGGTGCATAAGCACAGGACACCATAGCTGGATATAGTTATTCTAGTAACATTGGCCAACGTATGTCAGTTTACCCAGCCCTGCATCCATCCTGGTATAGTTTTGAGAGGGGACAGGTCATGTCACTTATTATATAGATATCTTGAGTTTAAATCACCTTAGATTGGGGCCACATGTTCTCCCTAGTGGGGATGTTAGGAAACTCAGGGCCAGATGTATCAAGCGTTCAAAGTGATAACCTGGAGAGTGATAAACAACCAGCCAATCAGCTCCTGTCTGTAATTTTTCAAACCCAGCCTGTAACATGACAGGTGAGAGCTTATTTGCTGGCCGTTTATCACTTTCCATTTTATCACTTTTTGAAGCTTGATACATCTGGCCCTAAGGCTGGTATCCAATTATAGGCAATTATTCCCAATGTTTTGCCATCAGGGGATGTCATTTGCAAGGGCAATGCTAATGTATGCAGCATGACTGGTACCAGAAAGTGTGTATGCGCTTGTGGATGTCACCCACAATGTTGTGCAAGTCATCTAATGTGTAACCAGCTTTACAAAGTATGTTTAATAGGCTCTGCGTTAGTTAAATAAGTATCGTTCATGTGAAGAGGGTGCTAATTTTGACATGGCATATCCAGGTTAGTAAACGTAGAACATTTGTTTATTCTTTGTTCAGAGCAGTATCTATCCCATTTGTTTTAATTGAACTTTAGTTTCCAATTGTAAAGCGCAATGGAATATGCTGCGCTATTTAAGAAACAGTAACCAAATAAATTCTGGAACTTTAGGTAAAGTCTTTTAAAGGATATACTTACTATTTAAAATGCTGTATTGGAACATTAATTAGGTATTTTGCTTTTGTGTTTCATCCTGAGCAAAACAATAGTACTCCCACATCGCAGCAGTGCTTTGTTGCTGCTTGTTACTGCGATCTTCCATTATTGTTGGAACACTGTCCCATTGAAGTCTTCGGCTAATTGCTGTGCTGCCCAATATTTCTAGTTGCAGAACAGAAACGGTTTACCCTCCCATCACCAATCACAAGGACACGCCTCATGGGAAAGGCCACATTCCTTATTTGCTACAGAGAACAGGACTGACTAGAGAAAAACTGAACAGTTACAGGCTACTAATTAACATTTTTTCCTGATTCATGCCTCAAACAGCCATCAGCTTATAACATGAAGCAATTCCCTTCTTGTAAATAGAATGTTTTTCAGCGCGCAACTATTCGTTTGATTCTATTATAGTAGTAATGCATAAGCAAAAATGTTAAAATGTTTGTTTATGTATTGGAGGAGCTGTTCTCCAGGCATTTTACAAGTTGAGATTAGTATATTATCGCAACATGGACTTGGGCAAAATAAAGCTTATAAAGAAAATTATTTCAATAATCACCCTTTCAATGTAGCAGTGTTGCTGTGTACCTTAATGTGTAAATCCTTTGCAAGAAATTATTATTGTAAGGATTACATGTGCTCTTAGGGTAGTATTCAATGCGGCTGGCGAGGAGGTTAAACAGCAAGGATTGCAGAAAACCAGCGATCCTCGCTGTTTAACCCCCTCGCCAGCCGCTCGCCCTATTCAACGTTCTGGGGAAATCCTCGCCGTCACAGGACGGTGTGAATTCCCCAAAAAAGAGAGACCTGCGGCTAATGCAGAAAACCCGCTGTATTTAGCCGCGAGTCTTCTGGAGCCGCATACGCCAATTCCCCCTCGCTCAAAAAAACAGAGCGAGGGGGAATTGGCTTATGAGGGGGGTGCGTTGAATACTGACAGGGTGAGTGGTGACAGCGAGCAGGAAGCCCTGTTCGCTGTCACCGCTCGTCCACGGCATTGAATACACCCCTTAGCCTTCCTATGAGTTAAGTTATGTATATTGTTACCGTTTCTTTTGATGTAACAAAAATATGTAATGGTATTTGTGTAGGACAGTTAAGATGCAGTTTGTATGCTGTTGCACAGTGAGATTGGCGGGGGACAACAAGGCTTGTGCAAGTGTTCTCTGTTCCCTAGGCAAAGCTCCATCCTACAAAACCCATGCAATACTCATTACCGACTATAATGCTGCATAATATGAACTCTATTTGGGGTTATCAGAAGGGAAATGGGGGGAGAGTCCCATCCAAAAGGTAGCATTTTCCAAGTATCCAAGTTCCATCCAAAATACCCAAGTGGAATAGTGTAGAAGAGACCACCATCGGCACATATATAACATGGGGAGCAGTCTAAAAATGCTTTATCACAATAAAGATAACACGCAGAAGAAAAAGTCTGGGCATACTCTAGATCGTCAAAAGGTATGGATATTAATTGCACCACTTAATAATATCTCTGGCCTTGTAACTGTTTACTAGACAAAATGGCAAGTACAGTATATCCTGCATGATAAGTTAATTTCACACATTCAATTTTGTATATTTAAGACCTTATATGGTGCATCCCAAATTCCAGTGCCCTAGACATCTGCCTAATGGCGGTCCGGCTGGTCCTGTATTGATTATAAACCCTAGTGAATACCTGAGTATGTACTTATAATCTCGTGTACATACACCTGGTGTCCTCCAGGTGAGGTGTCCTCCTGGTTGAGATTCTTTTTTTTTTTTTTTTCATCTGAGAAGGCAGTACTTTTTAAACTTAATATTTCATCAAGTATAATGCTATTAGAGACTTATTTTCACTTAGTTCACTCATCAGGCAGTGAGATGGCAATAAAAGGGAATGGCTCCTTTGAGACATTAATGCTTTGGAATAAATGATGTGCTAGAACAGAAATTTAATTAATTTACAGAGTATATTGATAGTCCCCTGTTACTGTGCTGTATATTTTTAATCTTCTTTAACATCTGTAGTAAAGTGTTTCAAAACCCCTGCAGTCGAGCAACTAATAGATAATTAAGTAATAAGGGAAGAGGTTTCCAGAGGGAAAGAGATTCTTTTAACGAGTGCTGTCATAATAGGAATAAAGTACTGTTCACATGATTTATTGAGAAGAAAATATATAATTCCATTATATTTTAAACTAGAAACTGCATCTTGCAACATTTGGATAATTCATCCATCTAATCATGTTGTGTGCTGGATTATAATCCTTACACAGAGAGAACAATTTTGTTACTTGCTGGATGTAGTTCATACTGTTTTTTGATGCAGAAGGAGAATGGTAAGGTAAACCGTTCTGTATGTGATCTAAATGTATTTACATAGATCATGGGAAAGTCGCTAACATGATTAACCATTTTATTTATGGACTATAACCTACAAGTGCTATATTTCTGTTGTGGTCTGTAGTGTGTTTTAGCCATTTTCTAAAAGCTTACGATAGCCAGCAATGCCATATTAATTCACCCAGAGTTACAAAAAAATGTATTGCATTTATTATTATAATTCTATTTATAAGGCGCCACAAGTGTTTCGCAGCGCCGTACAAAGGAACAATACAGGGAGACAAAGCTTGGCATAACATTGAATAAATAGCAAAAATACAGTACAAATAAATAGTGCCACAGATCAAAACACATTACAGCTTAAATGTAAGTAGTGAGGACTCAATCAACATACAACTAGAGGCTTGAGGCCAATGATGGAGATGAGTATGCAGACGAAGATGGTCACTGAGTGTTGGAGTATAGGAGAGCTGTGAGTGAAACGTGAAGAGAAGTGGGCTTTGACAACAGGAGGGAAGAGGGCCCTACTCGGAGGAGCTTACAATCTAGTAGGAAGGGAAGACAGACAGATTACAAGAGGTGCAAGCGAGTGGGTGGTGGTTAGATAGCAGGATGTAAACAGGCAAGGGGTCGGAGAACCAGCTGGTTTATGCAGTGGAAGGGTATGCTTTGATGAATAGGTGAGTTTTCAGTGCCTGTTTGAAGCTTTGCAAGGTCGGGGAGAGTCTAATGGAGCAAGGGAGTGCGTTCCACTGAAGGGGTGCAGCAGGGGCAAAGTCCTGTACTCTAGCATGGGAAGCAGTGATCAGGGTGGAGGAGAGCCGACAGTCGTCAGCCGACCGTAGAGGGTGGGAGGGTGTATGAATGTAGATGAGGTTAGAGATATATGGAGCATTGGAATTAGAGATGGCCCTGTATGTGAGTGTGAGGTGTTTGAAGAGGACTCTGTAGGGGAATGGAAGCCAGTGCAGATTTTGTTGAAGGGGAGTGGCAGAATTAGAGCGGCGGGAGAGGAAGATAAGCCTGGCTGCAGCATTGAGGACAGATTGGAGAGGAGCCAGTTGGGATTGAGCGAGGCCGGTGAGGAGAGCATTACAGTAGTCAAGCCGCGAGATGACCAATGAGTGGATGATCAGCTTAGTTGCACTCTGTGAGAGAAAGGGCCCGATGCGAGCAATGTTGCGTAGCTGGAACCGGCAAGAATGGGCCAGGGCTTTGATGTGGGGTGCAAAGGAGAGGGAGGAGTCAAGAGTGACACCCATGCAGCGGAGTTGGGGAACGGGGGAGATGATGGTGTTGTTAACAGTGATAGAGATATTAGTAGGGGGCATAGCTCTGGGTGGGGGAAAGATAATAAGTTCGGTTTTGTCCATATTCAGCTTCAGAAATCGCTCAGACATCCAGGTGGAGATGGCAGAAAGGCAGTTTGAAACTTGAGAGAAAACAGTGGGGGACAGATCAGGAGAGGAGAGGTAGATTTGGGTGTCATCCGCATAGAGGTGATATTGGAAGCCAAAGGAGTTAATGAGTGCACCCAGAGAGGAGGTGTACAGAGAGAACAGAAGGGGGCCAAGGACGGAACCCTGAGGGACCCCGACAGGAAGGATGGAAGGTGGTGAGGTGGAGCCAGAGACTGAGAAGGAACGGTTGAAGAGGTAAGAGGAAAACCAGTTGAAGACTGTGCCAGAGAGGCCAATGTTTTGGAGTGTGTGGAGGAGGAGAGGGTGATCCACAGTGTCAAAGGCAGCAGATAGGTCCAAAAGGATAAGCAGGGAGAAGTGACCCTTGGATTTGGCTGACAGCAGGTCATTGGTGACTTTCACTAGGGCAGTCTCAGTGGAATGAAGTGGGCGAAAGCCAGATTGAAGGGGATCAAGGATGGAGTGGTCAGACAAGTAGCTGGTGAGACGCCTGCTAGTATTTTAGAGGCAAATGGGAGAAGAGAGATAGGGCGGTAGCTTGTGGGAGATAAAGGGTCCAGGTTTTGGTTTTTTTAAGAATAGGCTAGACCAGAGCATGTTTGAAGGGTGAGGGGAAGATGCCAGTAGAAAGAGATAGGTTAAAGAGGTGAGCAAGGTGGGAGCAGCCAGTGGGGGAGAGTGAACTGAGGAGACGGGAGGGGAGAGGGTCCAAGGGACAGGTAGAGGGGGGAGAGGATGAGATGAGGGAGCGGACTTCCTCAGCTGTAGTAGGGCAGAAGGATGACAGAGTGGGGTAGTTGGGAGGGGAGGATGATTGGGGTGGGTGGGCAGCAGAGGGGGTATGGGAGGAGATATCATGTCGGAATACCTCAATTTTAGAGAGGAAGAAGGAGGCAAAGTCAGTGGCAGTGAGGGATGAAGGGAGGAGGGGTGGTGCAGGGCAAAGTAGAGTGTTGAAAGTTTCAAAGAGATGTCGGGGATTGGAGGAATGGGAAGAGATGAGAGATTTGAAGAAAGATTGTTTGGCAGAGGAGAGAGCAGCGCTGTAGGAGGAGAGAATAAACTTGAAATGGAGGAAGTCTGCCAGAGAGTGAGATTTCCTCCAGAGGTTTTCAGCAGAGCGTGCACATTTTTGCAAGAATCCTGATATTTTGTTGTGCCAGGGTTGGGGTTTAGAGCGTCTGAGGGGGACAGTGTGAAGGGGGGGCTACAGAGTCGAGAGCAGAGGTGAGAGAAGAGTAATAGAAAGAGGCCGCCTTGTTGGGGCAAGTCATGCTTGAAAGAGGAGAGAGGAAAGTCTCCAGGGAGGACACGACAGGTTGGTCAAGAGACCCGAGGTTACGTCTGGTGACTGTGGGTCTGGGCAATGAGGGGAGAGGGGAGGATGAGAGGGTGAAAGAGAGCAGATTGTGGTCAGAGAGTGGGAAGGAAGAATTAGAGAAATCAGAGAGATTACAATGGTGGGTGAAGACTAGGTCAAGGGAGTGTCCGAGATTATGAGTGGGGGTGGAGGTCCATTGAGAAAGTCCAAGGGAGGTGGTAAGGTCAAGCAGATTAGGGGAGGCAGCATTATTGATGTCAATAGGAATGTTAAAGTCACCTAGGATGATAGAGGGGAGGTCAGAGGCAAGAAAGTGTGGAAGCCACGCAGCAAAGTTATCAAGGAAAGGGGAGCAGGGGCCAGGGGGGCGGTAGATTACAGCCACAAGGAGGTGAAGAGGGTAGAAGAGGCGGATAGTGTGTACCTCAAAGGTGGAGAATGTGAGGGAGGGCTCAGGTGGGATGGCGCGGAAGGTGCAGTTGGGGGAGAGGAGGATGCCCACTCCTCCACCCTGGCGGCCATCAGGTCTTACCAAGTGTGTGAAGGAGAGGCCTCCATAAGAGAGGGCAGCAGGGGAGGTAGTGTCAGAGGAGGAGAGCCAGGTTTCAGTGATGGCGAGAAGGTTAAAAAAGTGGGAGATAAAGAGGTCATGGATAGTCGGGAGCTTGTTGCAGACTGATCTAGCATTCCAGAGAGCACAGGAGAAAGGAAGGGAGGGGACAGGTGAGATAGTAATTAGGTTGTGTGGGTGGTGGGTGCGTGTGAGAGGTGGGTGCGTGTGGGTTGTGGGTGCGTGTGTATTAAGCCTTTACAATTTATCTCTTGTAAACGCTTAATACATCTACCCCATTGTCTTTTACAGAGTGAGCAAAATAGTAGCACATTCAGGATTGGCCAATACTGGCACTGTAGGGTTGCTTGATTAAAGTTTATTAGACAACTGTTGCTCATCCAGATGGCTCCTCTAGTAATGCATATTGAAGTGTGACCAAAATCAGAGACACTTTTAAACCCTTTCTCACTCTGCCTCTGTGCTATCAGCTGCTGAACTTCTCTTGCCAGTAGCTGCTCTCTTGGTATATCCTCGCCACAGGAGGACCTTCCTCTTGCAATTAATGTTTGTGAAGTGCAATAATGTTTCACAGTGGAAGTAGAGTTTGTAACTTTACTTGTGCCTTCTCTACTACTATGGCCCATCATTGGACTCCTCATGCAGCTATTGGCCATGATTAATTGCGTTGAGTAGAATAAATAGTACAGGCTCAGTAAAAATATAATTACAGTGCAAAGTTATTAATGTACTATTGTCGAGAAAACCAGTCAGTGTCAGATTGGGGCATGAAGGGCCCACTAGGGAATGTAATAGTAGGGACGAAGTCTTAAGTCACATGGCCATCCACCAAAGAGGGACTTGGGAAACTTATAGAGGACATGCAAAGAACAGGATCCCTTTATAAAGGAGGGGGGAAATATGCATCTGGGCCACCCTCTTCAAGGGGCAGAAGGGGTAATCTTTGTGTAGTTTCCATAAATACAAACCTAACACCCAAGTTCATCCATGGCCCTGCTCCACCCAGTTAATGGCCCATAGAGGAGGTGGGCCCAGGGTATTGCCCCTAAACACCCGTGGGCCGGTCTGCCTCTGAAATCGATTATAGAGGTTTCTTTTTTTATGTATTCTTTTTCATGCTATAATGCATTATTTATATTTGCTGTTTGTGTGAGCAGAAGATCCGATGATGCTGATTTAATGCAATCATTCATTCAGCGCAGATATTCTGAAAGTTACAAACTTCACAGTTTAGTGATGTCCCTAAAAAAGGGTCAGGAAAGTGAGCATATTTCTGCCTGTACATTAATAAAAAGCTTAAACATTTAAGGAAAAGGGTTACGGGGTATACACACGGGGCGATTTCCGCCCCTTTTCTAAGCGATCTGATTAGATTCTTAGAAAAGCAGCACAGAACACTCTGTGTGTATGCCCTGCAGCGATGCCAATGTGCTGTCCCATGCGTCTGTATCACTAGCTGGGTAAGCCAGTGCTTGCAATGGCTTTCCCCAGATCACGGGGCAAGTCCTGCCAAGCAGTAGCACACAGCGTCGCAGTGTGCTTAGCAGGTGTCCCGTATGTGCTGAGCATTGCACGTCGTTCAGCACAAAAAGCCAGGTCGCCCCGTGTGTACAGGCATTTATATTATAGTGTTTGGACTATTTTCCAGTCTTATACAATATGCCTCTATATGTATTTAGCACATTGCACCTTTAAAAACCTAAAGAAAATGTATCTATCTATATAGATACCTATCCATCTATCTAGGGGTAGCCAACGCCAGTCCTCGAGAGCTACCAACAGTTTATGTTTTCCATGAAATTGTTTAGTAGTTCTCCTAAGAGTGACTATAGAAGGAAAATCTCAGTGGTAACGTGTGCGTATGTAGAATTACCAGAAAACAGCGCTTATTTTCTTATTATTTCTGGCCCATAGATCAACCAGTTGCTGTGGCAGTTTGGTCTATGTGCTCTCAGTACTGTATGCGAACTCTCAGAATCACAACATCATCCCTCATTTTACCTGATGTAGGAGTGAGCCATGTTGTTTTTTCCCAAGTTGAAGGGGAATATTCAATTTGCCCAGATGCTAGTGCTTATCCCATGATGATGGCACTTTTTTGGGATTTTGTTTGCACCTGTCTCAGGCAGGCAAAACCAAAATTGCAATGAGTCTTTTTAAAATGTATAGGTCTATAGAGCTTTGAGAATTTTATGTTATTTCGGGAGATGAGGGGAAATTTTTGGTCAGCAAAAACGGACCCTATTGAGATATGGCAAAGAAAAATCGCTGCCAAAGAATATGTGAAAGACACATTTTTTTGCTGCTTAAAAATACCATCCTAATGGCATGGTCTGCCATACATCACAACCGCAGATCGCTCAAAATTGAATTGGCTTAATGAGTTTCGCCTAAAATAATTAAGCAACATTTGGTAATGGTAATTTTCTGGGGTTTTACCATATCTTTGTACCTCCCCATATGTTGGGAAAGTTTCCACAGCAGACAGAAGACATATCTGCAGAAGTCCCACAGCACATTAATGTCCACAGATTTGTATGGTATGGAGAATGCATCAAGCTCCAGAAACAGCATTTTTCTAGGGCTTGTCCACACAAGCTTAATGTCACCATTAGATGGCAGTGGCTGTAGTAGCTAAAAAGCTAAATTACAAAAAATATCCCAGGGAGGTATCTGATGTTACGGTTTCCATTACTGTCCATTGCACATGCACAGGACGGTATTCATGCATGGATTTTTTACACCATGAGTCAGATACCCAAAAACCAAAGCATTGCCACGACAGCTGAGTAACAGAGATCAGTCCCTGCAAGAAGAAAATGGAGCATACTCGCTGATATTTCTGCAGATAAGTATTGTATGCAATTATGTCTGGTGATGATCACATTACAAATGCAGTCATTAATATGTTTCATCCCCTGGCTGTAAGTGGCGACCTAATTGTCCAGATTGTGGGCAAAAACAAACTTCATTGGTTCCTTATCTCTTAACTGCCTAATCATGCAGCACTCATGTAGGTGATTTGTTTGAAGTGTAGTAACGCATAGAACTTGTTAAGGAACCCAGTGCTCCAATGCAATTTCTGCTGCTGTACTAGAGTCCTGTAGAATGATTAAAAGTTCCAGATATCATCTCCGCTTACATCAACACTATCAGATCTGATGTTCTACAGATCTATTTCCTGCATCTAAATCGAGATCTAACGGTGTACAGATGTAGACAAGGAGTGTCAGTGGTTGGTGGTCCAGGACAAAATTCAATTATGTATAGTCAGTGTAATAGGCAAACCCAGTGCTGGTGACATTCATAATATATGTGGACAAGCGGAAGCACATCCCTGTCTATCTCCATATAACTGAGTCTAAAGATGAGAGGCTTACAACATGTCATGAAAAAAACCTGATAATCTAGAGTGTTTTAATTTAAGAAGGTTTGGGATCCACTGCTTTATGCTATCAAAGATCATAAGAAAATCAAAACAAACATAATTTTGATGTGATCCAAAAAATAAAGCTGGTTACACATTGCCTAATATAGGTATCCAGTGATGTCGTCGTTACCGGCAGCGATCCGGCATTGGCAAGTGCATACACACTTGCCAATGCTGGCGATGATGAATGATACCAGAATGGGGGGTAATAGCCAGGGTAATATTGTTTAATGTGTACGGGCCTTAAGATTTAAGGTCCTAATAGCTGTGCAGTCATAACCCATTTATTGTGTAGCTGTGTGTAATTCACATGTCTGTAATTTACTTGTATAGTGCGTGAGCCCAAATTACACCCTGTACAATGTTTTCGTTCATGTTTGCTTTTAACAGCTTTATATAAAATTTGTGATTTCATTGTTGACATATAATTTATTTACTGACATTGGCTGAGTTGGGAGCAAAGCCAAAAACAAAGTTGCAAACTGCATGGGAACAGATACATTTATATTTGTTCATGTGTGGTAATATTGGCTGCTTATGCTTGAAGCCTTCAACTGCTAGACACCTTTTATTTTTACACTGCAATTTATAGTACCTGTAGGTCTGAGTTTGGACACGTCCTTCATATTCCCCTAGCACATTATAAATCTGCCCAACCTGCAGTACAACATGGTTTTGACCAGGTGCACACTTCTTTTTTGTTTTTGTTTGCCGGGGTTTTTTGTTTGCTGCATTTTTTGTTTTTGGGTGGGGGAAATCAGGAAACTAAGGTCAAAGATGGAAATAAGAGAGAATATGCTTAATCTACAACTTGCCATTAGGAAGTGTGATTCATGAAAATATGCTGCAGAATGTGCATAATGTTAACACATAAACACAGGGCGGATCCCGTGGCTAAGTAACTTTGCCCCTTAGTGCTGAATTGAAAACTGTTACTAATTTGTTACAGCTCTAACTATTTCATTTTTTTGTTTGGTTTGGTTTAGCAAAAGCAGATGAAGCATTAAAAGCAAAGGAGAAAAGTGAAGAGGATGCCAGAAAGCGTAAAGAAGAAGGTAAATGTTTATGGATATGCTCATATGATATTTATATACAATTCTTTAATAATTCAAAGCCATTAACTAAAGCAATCCATATTCCTCCCATAAGACAACCAATACAGGTGCCCCAGAACCCATTGGAAAACCAGTAGTCTGCCTACCTACAGTATCTTTAGAGGGAGGTGGAATTTTACACATTTCGCACTGAGCTGAGACGCCCAGGTTATTGCCTGGGGCAAGTTAGCGTGACCTGGGTCCCAGCTTGGTGTCAAAGGGACGATACGAGTTGTAAATCCTGGGTTTGTCCCAGGTCCAAGGCCTGGGTTGTGATCAGGGTTATTCCTGGGTTCAACCAGGTCACCTGCAGTGTGAAAGGGAGACCCAAGTTATACCTAAAAGTTCTTGGGGCTGACGTCCACTCCAAGCATCCTGTGTCAACACTGAATACCTGGGACCAACCCTCCCAGCGAAATAAAAGGGGTCAGTATATCTGAAGTCCCAACTCCAACCCATGTTCGTTATCCCAAGTCTGATGTGAGTCCGAGCCGAAGCTTTAGCCTGCACGCGGTATTACTCAGGTTAAAGGAAAGCAGTGTATGAATAGCTCAAATCGGATGTAGTAGATCTCAGCGGTGGCCTTTGACTTTTAATGCCAGAGTTGAGCCAGTTGCTTGTGGCTAAAGCAGAATTGGGATTCTCACAAAATTTTTCATTGTAGACCTAAAATTGTTACATAATCCTTCACTTTCTGCCAAATGGGTTATCAGACCTGATCACTGGGCTGCGTATTAGCAGAGCCCTGCGATCTGGTATACGCCACCCAGACAGACTGAAATTCTGTCCTGTGCAAGCAAGCAGTTTACTCATCAGGACTTGCTGGATCAGCGATTATCTGCAAATCCATTCGTAAGCCTCTCACCATCAAATGAGTTGTCCAGTATATTCAGTCTGTGTTTAGCCCAGGACTTACACAGTGGCTGTGATATAAGCAGTCAGATCAGGGACAGAGCTGACGCCTTTCCCTCATACAGTTGTTTTTTTGGGGGTTCAATCGCACAAGGCCTTCAAGAGTTGAATTGTTAAGTAGTGTGACCCCCTATCAGTGTCAATTTATTCTTAAATAAATATTGAGATGTAGGGGTGTGCTACCACGGACAAATGAATCACAACAGGTTTTGGGATAGGGTAAGGTTTGTCACATACAGTATGTGGTGCACCAAAAGAGAAAAAACTATAACACGATAAAATGTACCTTTTATTGGGTTATTTTAAAAACTGCGAAATATCACAAACTACATATAACATTAAACAAGGTGAATACAGTGCAAATTAAAATTGCGCGAGCGGTGTCAGCTTGTACTGGTCTCTGGTGACCGATCTCTGGAGGATAATTTGATGCTAGTATGTATCTCTATCACCCTTTTATTATGACTTGTCATTTTGTAAGTCGATTTGACTGGGTTGGATATTACTGGACAATATTTTATCCTAGGATCCGGTTTGTGTCCAACGTGTGGCTGCTTCCATATCCTGCAGCAATATATTCTTATGTAAGACTGGTGATTGGGAGTGGTATATTGAATTATCTCAATATCTGTGGGATTGGGTTTGTCTGAGATTGTGCCAAATATATTGGTCGCAAAAATCTCCTGGTGTGTATCTCTATTCTGCCCACATGCAGTTAAGCTAGTCTTAGAGAGATTTTTCTTTGACAATACACATATTACCCAAATCTCATAGTATGTGTTATATTAAATTAGTTCAAACACTGTTGCTATGTTTGCAATAAGTGATTGAGTGATAAGGATCACTTATTTGGGCAGCTTTACAATGTACATATATCTATGGAGACAGTGATATTTTGTAACATCCAGTTGCACTGTCCCGTGATGCTGCCGTTTTTATATCTGTTATAGGTGGCAGATCTTTCCCTCATACACCTAAGCACGCCTGCATTTTCCCTGATACTCCCAGAAAATTTCCGGTCATCAGTGTTGCAAGTAAGGGGGTACGGCGTGGTACGGAGTACCTGTAAGAAATATGTTGCAGGTACGCAGTACCACTTACCCCCTGACCCACTGTCAATTCTATTTTTATGTTAAGTCTAAATACAATGCATCCGCAGCCCGCCCACCCAGCGTTATGATTGGTGCTATATGAAGCTACCGGCTACTGCTGATTTAGCCTGTCACACTGACAGGCATCAGCGGCGCCGACAGCATGAAGAGCAGGCTCCACAATTGTAAGCACAAGCTGCCTGGCTCTCCCCCAAGCAAGAGCCAACCCACCCCCAGTCATTCCCTGTTTATCATTCCCTGATTCCTGATGCCATGCCACTATTGTAATTTAGTCACTCCTCTAGCTTTGTGTGACCACGCCCCCTCATGACACATGGCCACGCCCATTATTGGTGGAGGCTATCAGTCCCACTAAGAAAAAAATTCTACTTGCACCACTGCCGGTCATCACCCCTAAATGCCGGCTCCCTGCCAATCGACTTGTACAAGGCCAGGGACCAAAAAAAATAGTAGGATGGCCAGGGCCGGTGCTAGGGTGTCCGGCGCCCTCCTGCAAACCATACATTTTGCGCCCTTTCACATTGCCATTGCAACAAGCTGCAGCCCGATTGTGGTAGTGTATGCAACATGCAATCCTATGGAGGATCTCGGGTGTATGCATACACCATCACAGTGCTGTGTCCGCAAAATGTTGCAGCAAATAAAGGTGCCCATACACGCTGCGAGAATCGCATACGTTATGGGCTAGATCGCATCGCACGGCATGCATGCAATGTGTGTGTGATGCGATCCGAAAGCAGTACAAAAAGTATGTGCAGCATTCGTGACTGAGGGGGAAAGGAGGGGAGAGGAGGAGATGGAAGAAGAGGGGAGGAGATAGAGGGGGCCGAGTGTTGAGGACTGGCACAGCACAGCACACTGAGAAGTGGGAAGGAAGGGGAGGCGGCGCTGCTGCCTGTTCGTCATTTGATTGACAGCTGACAGGCGCAGGGAGCAATGGTAGGGGGCGGATCCGGACATGACATGTCATCCAGGCATTCACAGACAGTGCTGCATGCCTCTCCATACTGCCGCCCGCTGTCAGACAGGCGCTGCAGGCGGCGTGCAGGAGGCAATGACAGTGAGGGCTGAGCAGGAAGGGAGACGGCGCCTTTTCAGCTTGGCGCCTCCCTGCTTTGCAGGAGCTGCTGATTGGGTAGCGCCGGCCCTGAGGATGGCTTTGCGCAAATGTACTGCAATCAGTCTATCGATAATCGCCAAGCCGTGTGATCAGGTCTGAATAACTCCAATAGTAATATTTCATTTTGGAAGCTGAATTTGTTGGGACAAATATGATAGCAGAAACTGTAATGCCCAAAACATGTCATATCATTTTAGTAACACAGGCATGGCTAAAGTGATAGCATGGCATCTGGAGGAATGTAATCTTTCCTTGTGTTCATGCAGAAACGTGGGAGTAAATTTAGTAGCCTCTAACACCAGCCTTCCAACCCATTTACTCAAAGGGATATGGTCATTAGGACGACACGCATTGGGTCGACACCATTAGGCTAGGTTGACAGTCCACAGTTCGACATGGGTTTTTTCACTGTTTTTCTTTTAGCCGACATGTGTCGACAGGCAGTATTTCTTGCCCTAACATCCACTAGGGTGTGGTGGGAGAATAAAAAAATTTGCCAAGCACACTATTTTATTCTCCTGGGCACCGTGAGGGGACGCGGTGCTACATTTTAGTGTCCATTTTGACTTGTGTCAACATTTGGATAAAAAACAGTGGAAAAAAACATGTTGACCTTTTAACTGTCAGCCTTGCCCGTGTTGTCCTAATGTCATGTCGACCTTTCTGCATGTCAACCCTAATGCTTGGAGACCTAATGATCCATACCCTACTCAAATACTTCAGATCCCAAAAACTGGTAAAGAACTACAGCATACCTTATACCTGAATTTAAAAAAATTCTCGTCTGCCTTCCAAATAGCTGGTAGTGCCCTGAATCTCTGGCAGCAGGTCTCAGGGGAGGAAATATCACTGCAAAAGGGGGTGGAATAGCGGTAATGTTCATGTTTGTAATAGTATACATTTCTGTTACCAAACAAAGTTAAGTAAAATATTAATGTTTGCTTTCTAACTGTTTTTATTGAATATATTTTAATTGCATTTTGTGTCATTTGTTACAAAGATTTAATGCAACATCAAAATCCTCAACTTCTTATAACAAATATTCTGTGAGCTCAGTTTCACATTAATAATTGACTGAAGGATTCGAAGACGGAATGCAGTGTAGTCATTCTCCACTGTCTTTGTAGGTCTGACTACTTTCAAGCTTTTATTTATCTCTGCTTTTGAGTTATTATTCATAGTAAAAAAAAAAATGCTTGTAATCATCTTTAGAGGTTTTAATATATTGGAGTTTAAACATTTTTTTCATTGATCATTTTAAAAAAAATATATATATAACTTTTTCAGTGTAATGAAGAAAATTTAAATAATGTATGCAAAACTGTTCTCACTTCAAACTACACTGGGCACTCATTTCATCTAAAGAATATCTTTTTTTTCTCTTATGTTAATTTGCTAATTATGTTAGCCAGATATTTGGCTTAATGCGTGATAAAGAAATGAATTGCAGATGTAACGATGATTAATAGAGATAAGACTGCAATGACGTTTTCTCTTTGTCGGACTGTTTTAACATGTTGTGTCTCCTTGGTTCTGTAGGTCAATAAGTTTTGGGGAAACCAAATCTTATAGTTTTATTAAATTGTAAATTTTTTTAAAGACTATTTCCAGACCTATAGAAATGATATAGCGGTTTAAAAAAAAAATTGATCCAATAACGGTTTTAGAAAGTTCACTTTCAGGGTACGCGGTATCGGGATGACATACAGATAATGTATGTATAGAGCAACACCAAAATGTTGACATGCACAAAAGTTCGACAGAGGTCTAAAGGTCGACGTGACATTTGCATACCTCCCAACTGTCACGATTACAGCGGGACAGTCCCGATTTTCGGGTCCTGTCCCGCTGTCCCACCCGCGGCAGGCATTGTCCCGCTGCGGGGGGTGGCAGTTGGGAGACCCCCCAATCTAATAGCATAGACGCGCACAGCGTCTATTCTCGTATGAAAATGAGGTTGCGGCTAATTAGCATAAGCCGCACCCTCATTTGCATACGCCCCACCCCCTTTTCGGCCGCTCGAGTGTCCCTATTTCCCCAACACAGAAGTTGCGAGGTATGCATTTGTCTACACAAGGTTGACATGACATTTTCACAATGGTTTCTTTTACATTTCTCCATAATTTACTATCCTCATGGACTCCAATTGGGAATGGTAAAGTGTCCAAAGTATTGCGAGTTAGCAGTACTCTAATTGGAGGTCCATATGCTCAGGTGTTGACATTGACACACAAAAAACCCTCTGAAAAACGTATGTCAGCATTTTCATGTGTTGACCTTTTACAGGTCACCCTTTGACTTGTGTCACCCTTTTATCACTGTCAATGTTGTGCATGCCGACCTTTTTTCCAATGTCAGACTTGTGCATGTCGACCTTTTTGTGTCGACTTAGATCTTGTCTATGAGCTGATCCTCACCTGGGTACATGATATGTAGTTTCCGGAAAAATCAGAACGACACATCCTGCGTATTGGTGCTGTGTGTATGCCCAATTGCGCACTCACTCGGGTAACGTGATCTCTTCAGGTTGACCGTGCTTGCACTGTGCACGTGTGTATGCACGGCACAGTGCAGGGTCCCATTGCACGCTGTATTGGCCAGGAACACAGTGATAGGATTTGTACTCTGCCTAGGACTAACAGATGGATGGGCTATCACAGATTTCATGTAAAGGACGTAGTGGATCATGAAATTATGATGAATGGATACAAATTGTCCATCGATTTTCAAGCCTTGCTTTGTAAGTAGCTACACCGTATCAACTCAGAATGTCCAACAGTAAAAGTAAATGTACTAACTTTTTATAAAAATTGTTTACAGATTCTATTGTGGTATATTTAGATATTTGACTTGTAATAATTGAATATGAAAAAAAAGTATTTAAAAATATTTTTGGCTATGGCCCTGATTCAAATGTGGGTGGATTTCCTGGGAAGCAGCAGTGATAGACGCTTCCTGCTGCATTACCAGCGCTATTACAAGTAGAATGTCAGTGTGTGTGTGTACATGTGGTAAGGAATATAGATTTGTGAGTACCACTGGGACAGGGACTGATGTTAGTGTTCAAAAATTCTCTGTAAAGCGCTGCAGAATATGTGTGCGCTATATAAGTTAATGAATAGTAATAAATAAATAAGTAGACGCCTCCTGCTGCAGTAGTGATCCGAGCTGTGTGTTGACCTAGGACGGTAGCATTGGATCTCTCGCCCTCCACAGAGGCCAGGAAATATCTGTGCAGACAAGGCTGCTAACTGGGTGAATTACAATTGAAGTGTGCCACTTCTATCCACCAATGCTTGGTGTCTCATACTGTACCTCACTGATGTCTCTAACACTTTAAAGTGTACCATAGATATAAACCAGTGGTTCCCATTTATTCAACCAGTTTGGGAATTTCTTTTGTGGCACCCCCTAGGCCAAAGTTTTATTTCATTTAATTTATTTTTTTTCTTAAGTACTCAATAATAAACTAGATGTAATCCTTAGATTCAGTTATGTGATGAGGGACAGGATTAGCTTCTGTTTGTCCACATATATTATGATTATAACTAGCCACAATCACTGGTTTTGCCTATTGCAATGGCCAAAAATAATTAGAATTGGCCCGGATCCACCAACCCAGGGCTTCCCCAGGTTGCCACGGCACACATTTTGGGAACCACTGCCATAAACCGTTCAAAGCACAAAACAGCTAAAGCATAGCCAACCTTCGCATTCTCGTCTAAACCCTGACTTGGTATACTTTCTTTTTTTCCTTTCCCGTTTAAGACCTCATCTTTTGTATTTCATAAAAGTGTTAGCATTACCTCAATACTTCTCTGTGGCATGCTGTCATTGCTGGTTTATCCTGAGACTCTCCACTCCCTGTTCTCATGGAAGATTATTTGATTGTGAATCTTTTATTTCTTTGTATTTTTATTGTTTTGCTCAGTGAAATGATTTGCACCTGTCACATTACAGAAATGGCCATGAGTCTTTTATTATTGGTTATTTTTATTATACAGAATATTAAATATTACAGCTCAGAACCAGTTAATTCATTTTATACAAATATATACTCTTCCAAGTTTACTCAGAGAGCAAACATACATCCGCCAAATATGTTTATTTTTTTTACTTTAAGAACTATGTGCAATTTGTTTTTATTTTAACAGTATTTTCGGATTGGCTGTTGAATCTCATGGATATGATTTATTTCATTTTTAATTTGTTTTTACTGTAAAGTGAGTACTGTTTTTAGATGGGCTATCCCTAAGCAAATAAACTCCATTATCTAAAGCATCCATTGATCGGTGAACAACATGCTACTTGTCTGATAAAGTCTGGCTCAGATAGAGTGTGTCCCATATTGTTTTACTGTCCTTGCTGCTGCTGACCTCCTCTTTTCTTTACCTGACAACATACTGCCCGCTGCAAAAGGGAGCAGCAACAGGCTATGCAGCTTGTGGGAGGATTCGCAAATATTGTACCCCATCTAATTTTGAGATTGGGAGGGTGTGTTACTTTTTTTTTATGAAAATTAAAATCTGTCTATTCTGACGTTATTTAACCATTGTCTGGTGGATTCATAGCTTGGACCAGAGCAAAATGAAGGAGAAAGTTTGCACATCTTAAAACTATGGTGCACTGTGGTTGGGACAGATACAAAGGTGTGTAAGTAAAGACCGTTTGACTGTTGAAATATAGATATATCAGAATCAACTTTATTGGCTATGTACACTCACGTATACTAGGATTTTTTAGCCGATTACGGAGCAGTTACATGCAAGGGACACAAGGGGAGGCAGGACATACAAGACATCACAACTTTTTTTTTTTTTCATACATACAGTGGTAGTTATTACATTTCAATGATAAGCATAGTTAGACATGCATAGGTGGGTGTTTCAGTAAGCGTTAGTTTGTCGTACATGGTCTAAATGGCGGATAGCTGTCGGAAAGAAGCTTCTCTCGGATCTGGATGACTTTGCAGGGATCGCCCTAAAACCTCTACCCGATGGGAGAATGACAAATAGGTTGTGTCCAGGGTGGAGCTTGTCTGTCGCGATCTTTTCCGCACGCTTCTTTACCCTAGCTGAGTGTAGTTCCTGTATGGGGGGGAGGCCAGCACCAATGATCGTCTCTGCTGTCTTCACCACCCTTTGCAGTCTGCGTTTGTCTGACTCATGTGCACCTCCGTACCAAATTGTGATCGAGGAGCAAAGGACAGATTCCATGATTGCTGTGTAAAAGATACGCATTTGCTCTTGTGGGATGCCGAATTTCCTGAGTTGTCTCAGGAAGAATAGCCGCTGCTGGGCCTTCTTGACTGTGGTGTTTATGTTGGGGCCCCATTTGAGGTTGCGGGATATTTTTGTGCCCAGAAATTTGCAGGTCTCGACCTGTGGTACCACGCTGTTGGAGATGACTAGTGGGGCCACGATGTGCGGTTTCCTTCTCAAGTCAACCACCATTTCAACTGTCTTGGTGGGGTTCAGGTCGAGGTTGTTCGTGGCGCACCATTTGGTTAGCCTCTCTACCTCCCTTCTGTATGCGGTCTCGTCCCCTTTCTCAATTAGGCCAATGACTGTGGTGTCGTCTGCAAATTTGATGATTTTTACAGGCTGCTCAGCCGAGGAGCAGTCACTGGTGTAGAGGGAGAAGAGCAGGGGGGAGAGGACACATCCCTGGGGTGCACCGGTGCTGATCGTGAGTGAGGTGGACGTGTAAGCTCCGGCTTTCATTACCTGTTCTCTGGATGTTAGGAAGTTCATGATCCAGAAGCAAGTTGGTTCAGGGACTCCTAAGGCAAGAAGTTTGGGCTGCAGGATACAGGGTGAGATTGTGTTAAACGCCGAGCTGAAGTCGATGAATAGGACTCTCCCATAGGTGCCAGGGCGATCTAGGTGTTGCAGAATGTTCTGTTGCTTCTGTTCGCGCAGTAGGCACACTGAAGGGGGTCTAGGTGGGGGTTGGTCACTTCTCTCAGGTGCCTCAGTACCAGTCCTTCGAGTACTTTCATGGCCAGGTGTGTGTATATATATATATATATATCTATATATAGATATACTGTATATAGATATATATATATTTATACCACAGAAGGGAGAATTAAATTGCCAGAGGACGAGGCAAATTATTGTTGCTGCACTGTTTAACGGCTGGCAACAGCAGTCCAACTTGCACCTTTTGTCTGGCTTATTTACTTTGTGGGGCAACGGACATTTTTGAGCGAGATCACAACGCCACCGGTGGGTGTTGTGTGGGCTAGGCGTTAACTGAATTCTCCACAGAGTATATTTTGTATGTTTCTCTAGACAATCCTCTCCTTCATTTAATCATTTACTGTGTCTGTCTATATATAGCTGCACATAATTTGATAGATGCTCCAATCCAACAGAATGATTATTAGATTGGAGCGCACTAGTACACTTTGAGCAATTTCTTGCTTACTTTGTACTCTTTTAATCTCTACAAGGGGATCGGGAGGTCGGGAACGATATGCTACATCATTCCCTCGGTCAGGAATGTTTTGAGCGTTGATCAACTGTAACTCAGGGCAATGAGTAGTTTTTTGTCTGATCAGACCAATAATTGGATAGTGTATCCCTAACTTAAGAATTGCCTTCAATCCATTGAGCTAATTGTTGACTACAAAGTTTAACTCCTCATCACTTCCAAAACATTCCCCACCCAGGAACTCTTTCAGTTGAGTAAAAGGTGAAAATAATTTGGAGCTAGGTCTGAACTATAAAACTGTGACAAGTGATAGGTGCCCCAGTCGATCACCGTCATTCATATGTGGTCGTCCCTTAAGCCCCATACACAATAGAGGAGAATCTAAAAGATGTCGCTCAGAAGGGCCCTTCTAGCATCATCTTTTACTCTCTCAGCTAGTGTTTACACTCCATAATGTTAATGATGCGCACTCCCGCACAACGTTATCAACGCCTTCCATCCCCTCTGACCCTTCTGCTGAACATGCAGGTCGATTTTGGCTATATAGCGGTTCCCATGGTGTCACTGAGTGATATCATTTAACAATTTCATTCAGTGTGTATGCTTTATATTGTTTGCCCGCGAGCTGACAGGGAGACATTGCCGATGTAGCTCATAGAGTATATTGGCTAGTGCGTATGGGGTTTTCCTAATCTTTTTCTCACATCACTATGCACCTGTTTTAATTGGCAATCATTCTAGCTCTTACTTAGTTCTTACTTTCTGTGCATTGAAGAATCTGAGGACACTGCTCATTTCTCAGTCGGAGGGATTTTGTATGATAGGGTTTATTTTAACAACGTACAACATCAACAAAATACCCATCCTCTTATTCCCCTCAAAGAGCACTTAGAAAACATTCAGGAAGGCCATCTGGCCATGAATTGAGAAGGCTGAATGGCCTGTGCGGTGGAAATGGTCTTTTCTTTCTAGATTACCCTGGTATTTCCACCCCTTGCATTGCAACATGGTCTGTCCAGGCACACAGGAACTACTTTCTCTCCCTACTCTGAATCAGCCCCTTTGTGTCTTTTATATTCATTCATTTTAGAATGCAATTTTGCAGAGAGTTTTCCTTCTGTCATCCTTATGCTTTTGTTGCTTTTAATGTGCCCTACTTCTGTGTACCCTGTACTGTTCTAATGTGTTCTATATGTATGGCGCTGTGTACTACTTGTGGCGCCTTTATAAATAAAAAATATTATAGTAATAATGTGCCCATAAGAGAAATTGTGGGCTTGATGCAGAATTGGAAGGTAATCAGACAGATGTGCACTGTGAGCACAGAAAATGTTCCCGTATGCAGATTTGTACACACCTTGCTGTTTGCCAGTCCCCTATGCATATGCTTGGTTGGCGACATCATCCAGCACACTTGCATTAGCACATTTGTAGTTGTATACAGGTACATTTATGGTCATGTTAAGCTCTGCATAGCACACAGTTGCATCAGCACATCCTCGCTGAACTATGTCTATGTAAGAATGCCCCATTAAAGCACAGTGATGTTTATTAGTAGCAGAAGCATTTGATAAGCATATGAGGTATGATCAATTGTTGTTGGAACTGCTGTCTTGTTAGAAAGACAGCAGTTTCCAACTTGAATAGGTCGGGATCTGACTTATTCCATAAGGGCTGTCTTTTTTTTTTGCAACAGGTCGGAATACTCTGACCTGTTGGAAACCAGGTGGATTGGCAGAATAGCCACCAATCCACCTGCTTTTGTCGTAAACCTGGCCAAATCCGGCAGGTTTTGGCACCGTTTCTGGCTATCTCAATCCGACTCTAAAAGAGTCAGATTAAGGCATGAAGCATGACGTGGAGTGAGCAGCAGCAGCACATCCCACGCCTTCCTCCCATCCACCATCTTCACACTGGGCCAGGTGAGCAGCAGCAGCTCATCCCATGCCTTCCTCCCATCCGCCATTTCCCACTGGGCCAGGTGAGCAGCAGCAGTTCACTAGGCGAAGAGGCTGCAGTCCCACCTCCCGCCACCTCCGTTGCTCACCTGGTCCCTGCGCCCGCCAGGTGAGCAGCAGCAGCCACATCTGAAACTCGGATTTGGCTGCATTGAATAGAGCATGTCGGATCCATTCTGACAAATGAATATCAGAATGGATCCGTCATTAATTGAATATACCCCTATGACACTGTACTGCTTGTACTTGCATGTGCAATGCAAAAACACACAAGAAATGCTACGCCAACATGAAAATCTCTGCATCACTTCTTATGTGCTCAAAAGTGGAAACAAAAATGTGCATCACACTAGAGTATTATCTGACTTTAGTGAATTGAAAATCAATCGCATCGCTATATACTGGGATTTTGAAGGCTACTAGACAGATCCTGTTATGAACAGTCATTAATCACGCTCAGTTCATCACTGACGTGGCACTGATTGCAGATGCTCCATTGGACAGCCATGAATAGTAGGAATTTATTAATTTGGTTTATTGCTTCTCACATGGAATGGTGAACATTTTACGAGACAAGTCTATTTTTACACAAAAAGACAAAAAATCCTTACTTTTTTAAATAAGCCAAACATAGTATGTACTGTATTATGAATTTTGTAACTTTACCAAAATATTTGTATCGTTTTAACATACTGTACAGTAGAGATCGTGTCCATTATTTTGTTTCTGGTATACTAAAGGGAGGCCGGTGTTCACTATACCGTATGAAGAGCGGCGCCGAAATCCCAAATGTAAGTATGCCAGACTGGGTTAGGGTCAGGTGGAGGAAGGGGGGTTAGGTTTAGGCCCTAGGGCGGACTTCGTGTTAGACTGCTGGGGGAAAGGCAAGGTTAGGGTTAGACACTTAAAAGGGAGAGTTAGGAGGGGGGCGTGGCTTGGCGAACCAACAGGGAGGACGTGAAGAAGACCAGCTCCTGCCCTTTCCAGCTTAAAAACCCCTCAATCCCCTGAATTACCCCTCTCCTACCCACCCATCCCATCCTACCTGCCTCTATCTGTGCTCCGATAGCCGGGGACCTGCGGAGCCGGGGAGTGCTTATTAGCACTCTTGCGGGTTGCGGCCTGGTCAGACGGCCGGAGCCGGGGCCTCAATTTCGGCCGAAGTGAAACGCCGCGGATCGCCAGTCCACAATCTAGGGAACCAGCCGCGCTGCCAAGGGACCAGAGACCCTTCCCTGTACCCGTCCGCTGCTACCACACGCCGGGGAGACGGTGAGCGCTCCTGCCGCGGGTCGCGCGGTGAGACGCCGGACGCCGCCGGTGATCAGGAGAAGAGAGCGAGCGGTGAGTCATACACCCGCCGCGTCACCCACTGAGCACTGGAAGGGGGATAGGGGGGGCGGCGGACACCCGCTATAAGCTCCCGGAGTGTTCTCCCTCCCTCTCCAGACCCACCAAACTGCTCCACTGGCCGCCATTTTACCTAACCACCACTGTCCCTGAAGACCCAATAAAACTCTCAAAGAACACACCCCTCAAGTCTGGGGTGAAGCCTAGGAGAGCTCAGCACGCTGCCAGCACCCACAGCACCCAGACACCATCTCCACCTACCAACTAAACTCCTGTCCCACACAGTGCTCGGACTGCTTTCCCTGCAGACCCTGTGGGCAAGATAAAAGTGCCACATTTAGCTGCTACTCCCTGCGACCTTGCCCCCCAGGCGATCATCAGAACCCTCCTGCACAGTTATAGCTGATTGCTCCTATTTCCACAGCTTCAGGGTGGAATACACTGTGAATCAACCAGGAGCTACTTCTATTTAACCCCTGATGTGAGTCAAGAACCCACTAAAGCTGCCACTCACTGATGCTATAAGCCTAGCGACAGCTATGCCAAGGTAACCCGCTGGATACCCCCCCGCGGTTGACCTCACCACCCATTTAGATTATAGTCCCTGATACGAGTGCCGTTGTACCTTATTATGTCGCCTAAGAAAGCCAAAGAGGCAACCCCAGCCAAGATATCCCTCTCTTCTAAGAAAACTCCACAAATCCCCTCGCTGCGCTCTAGCTCCCCTAAGCGCCTGCCCCCCTCCTCAGGAGCGGTGGCCGAGGCGCTACACCCAATCGGAGCAGCGGGGATAGATGCTGATTCGGATGAACCAGTGACGGTAAAATCCTTGTGCCAGGTCTTTGCGATATTTCAGGCAGAGATGTCCAAAGATTTGAAATCGGCAATACGAGAAGTCAAAACAGAGCTCGTGGCCATCGGTGACAGAACCGACCACCTAGAACGTAAAATGGAGGAGCTTGTCACCTCTCATAATGATCTTATCGCCTCTTATGACCGTCAACAGGAAGAGATCGGCCAATTCAAAGCTAAACTAGCGGATTTGGAAGACAGGTCCAGACGGAACAATATAAAATCTAGAGGCATCCCTGATTCAGTAGCCAATTCGGAGCTTGAGGGCTACGCCAACACTCTATTTCGCAAGCTTCTGCCCTCTGCTGACCCAAGAGACCTTCTAATTGACCGAATCCATCGCCTCCCAAGACCCAAAACAGTCCCAGCCGACCTACCCAGGGATACCCTACTACGGGTACACTTCTTTACAATCAAAGAAAAAATATTGAGAGCGGCCAGGGAATCAAGCAACACAGACAACCTGGGCGGCCTTCAGATTTTTCAGGATCTCTCACCCACGACCATCGCAAGTAGAAGAGCATTTGCACCTATTACAACGGCACTTCGTTCCCACGATATTCGATACCGCTGGGGGTTCCCGGTTAAGCTTATTGTCTACCATGAGGACACCACCTACACCATTCCTAATCTGGATGCCGGAGTTAAACTCCTGATGGACTGGGACATATCGGTCTCGAAACCCCCAGACCCGAAACGCCCACGCACCTTTCAACAGGAATGGTCCGCTACATGAACACCCGACGAAGAGCCGGACGACCCTGAAGTTCTGCTATGTGAACTCTGCTGTTACCACCCTTGCTTCCCCTTCCACCATGATGGAGGACATGCGATAAGTATTGTCTATGTTGTTACTTACTCAAGCAAGGCCTTAATCAGTTGCTTCACCTGACTATGACTTAATGTCTCAGTTTACTATAAAGTTTTAAGTTAATTATGTTCCTATGGTATCTAGTTGTGGCTTCTAAGCTCGTTGCTAAAGCCTATTTTTGGTTAACTATACACTATATGCGTATTAGTGAGTGGCGGCTCTCCCACCTCTAGAGAGCCAAGCCGCCCCCTAACCTTATACATACTACTGCAAGAAATCCCCTTTCTTTTTCCCTAGCATTAGTCATGCAGGTCCTATATACCGGACCTTTTTGTTTTACCTCTCCCTTTGTCCCTCTCCCTTTTTATTATGCTCACGTCTCCCCCCGCTCTTACTCACTCCTCCTCCTCCCCCCCAGCCCCCCAGATGGGCAGCAGATGCCGATACTCTCCCACCAACACAGCATCCCCCTTTTGTTGAATAGCAAGCTTCCTCTATCGCTCTATTACACCCTAGAATGCCTAACCTGTTTTCTCTAAACGCTAAAGGGCTAAATTCTCCAAATAAACGGAGACTAGCCCTGTCCTACTTTTATAAACAGAAGGCAGACGTAGTCGCCCTGCAGGAAACCCATTTCGCTACCTCTAACCCCCCCATTCTTAAGGACTCGAATTTCCCTATAGGATATTTCGCAAATGGCCCATTTAAACGGAATGGGGTCGCTATCCTATTCAGTAAACATACTTCCTTCACTCTCCACTCCCAATCCTCGGACAAAAATGGCAGGTACCTAATATTGACCGGCCTCCTCGACGACAGATTGACTACCATAGTATCCCTATATGCGCCCAACTCAAATCAAATCCCCTTCCTACGTAAACTATTCCTCCTTATACGGAAATCCGCCAAGGGCTCACTGGTGATCCTTGGAGACTTCAACTTACCTCTAGACCCCAAGGTAGATAAATCCCAACAACCTACTACCCACCGAACCCCTATGTCCGACCCTTCCTTGGCCTTCCGAAACCTCCTTTCAGAATTTGATTTATATGATACCTGGCGTTCTACATATCCAACTGGTCGAGAGTATACTTTTTATTCCCCGGTACACAATACATATTCCAGGATAGACTACATCCTATGCGATAAATGGTTTCTACAACACACGAAAGATGTTACTATCCTCCCAATCACCTGGTCTGACCACGCCCCAGTTATGTGGAAATACAATTTGAATCCACCCAACCCCACCACAAGACCGTGGCGACTCTTCCCGCACCTCTTAAAAGACCCCATCGCAAAAGACACTATATTGAATTCCATTAACTCTTACATGGCATCCAACTCTCCCCAAGATACATCCATCATCAACCACTGGTGTGCCTTTAAAGCAGTCACGAGAGGAGCTGCTATACAAGCCGGGGCCAACCTAAAACGTAGAGCCCTTAAAACCCAAAAGGACCTAGAGGCCAAATTGACTGACCTCGAATCCCAAAATAAACAATCTCCCTCAAGGTTTTTGAAAAAAAGAGATTGCAACAGTGCGCAGCCAGCTCCAAAAACTTTTCCTAGCCCATACCCAATTAGCTTTAAATAGATTACGACACAAATTTTATCTGTCAGGTAACAGATCCGGTAGACTGCTAGCCAGGAAACTACGCGCTCAACAAGCTAGAAACAGAATCAAATGTATTATTAGCCCCAATAAAGAAAAAATTCTTAACCCTAAAGCCATAGCGGACCAATTCGCACAGTACTACTCCCAACTTTACAACCTATCCTCTGATCCGTCCACACCACAGCCCACCACAGAATCCATCTCCTCCTTCCTAGACAATCTACAGATCCCATCCCTCACGCCAGACCAACTAGCCTCCCTGAACGCCCCATGGTCGCAAACAGAAATACAGATGGCCATCAAATCACTTCCCAGGAACAAAGCTCCCGGACCAGACGGGTTTATTACTGATTTTTATATTACTTTCAGCGACCTTCTTTCCCCTCATCTAACAAACCTTTTCAATGAACTCTCTTCAACAGGCTCTTCCCCCCCAGAATTACTAGAGGCCCGCATAGTGACCATCCCTAAACCAGGCAAGGACCCTGCCCTTTGCCAAAACTATCGCCCAATTGCGCTGCTAAACTGTGATATTAAACTTTTCGCTAAATTGATGGCACTTCGCATCAACCAATTTCTGCCGTTGCTGGTACACCCGGACCAGACGGGTTTCGTGCCTGGTAGACAGGCGTCCGACAATACCAGGAGAGTGTTTAACTTAATTGACTCCCTGACGGGAGAGCAAGATCTTCTCCTCTTGTCCCTTGACGCCGAAAAAGCATTCGATAGGCTCAATTGGCATTACATGCAGGAAGTGCTTACCCGATTCGGCTTCAGAGACCGTATCCTTACATCGATTTTAACGCTCTACAGCTCCCCCACGGCCAGGGTGTTCAGCAACGGCTTCCTATCAGACCCTTTCAAGATTTCTAACGGCACTAGACAGGGATGCCCATTATCTCCCCTAATCTTTGTCCTCTCTATTGAACCGTTAGCTATCACCATTCGTAACGACACCAGTTTTCCCGGCCTCCAAATGGGCTCAATCAATCATAAACTCAGTCTCTTTGCTGATGACGTGCTGCTTTTTGTTACAAATCCCACTAGTTCCCTACCATGCCTACATTCCATACTTACATCCTACAGCGCAGCCTCCTTCTATAAACTTAATACCACTAAAACAGATGCCCTCCCGATCAACCTTACCGGATCCTTAGCCCACTTACAAACACTCTATAAATATAACTGGCAGACCGACTCTATAAAATACCTGGGCATCCACATCCCCCCAAACACAGCGAAGGTATTTGACGCTAATCTCTCCCCACTCCTCAGCACCCTGTCCACCCTCTCCAAATCCTGGTCAGGATATGATATCTCCTGGCTGGGTCGTATGGCTGCTTTTAAAATGTCCCTTCTACCCAAACTGATGTATCTATTCCGCACCATCCCCTACACTTTCCCGAAGAAATCCCTGCGACTAGCCACTTCCATCATGACCAAGTATGTCTGGGCATCTAAACCCCCAACCATGGCCCGCACTAAAATGTCACTTCCCAGGGCCTTTGGCGGACTGAACTTACCTGTCCTATCCCACTACCAATCGGCATGCCTTCTGGCCCCGATTAAACAGTACGCCGAGCCAACTTCCCCCACTGCATGGGTAACTACTGAGCAACTCCGATCCCCTTCCATCCCATTATCTGAACTGATTAGGATCCCGAAACATGTCAGACCCTCACAACCAAACTTATTACCAACCACCAAAGCGACTCTACAGACATGGGACTACCTATTATCTACCCTACCCTCCTCGACTACCTCTATCTCTAGTATTTCCATAAACACAGTAGCGAAACTAATCCCCAACCTTAACCTAAGTACATGGAGAACCCGAGGTATAAACACTTTAGGAGACGTGCTTACTACCCACCACATGCTCCCTTTTGACACTCTACGACAGCAATTTTCGCTCCCACCATCTGCATATCTCCAATACCTGCAAGTCAGACACTGGTGGAAAACCCATTTTGCTACATATTCCCCACCGGATGCTACGTCCCAGATAGTACTCTCTAGACCCTTCTTGACTTCCTCCAAAGGAGATATCTCCTTTTGGTATAATATATTAATCACCCCTACTCTCTTTTCCAAAATGCCTTCCCATGTGAAATGGGAAACAGACCTAGGCAGGACATTCACTTCAACACAATGGCGCCAGATCTTCCTATCCTCATACACTATGTCCAGGTGCCTAAATCACACTGAAATGCATATCAAGCTCACCAATAGACTTTACATGACCCCAGATCGTCTACACACGTTCTGGCCTTCCTGCTCCAACCAATGCTGGAGGCTATGTGGCAACATAGGTACTATATACCACATTTTTTGGTCTTGCCCCAAAGTTTTGAAGTACTGGTCTGAAGTTTTCAATCTGATAGCAACTGTCCTTGACTGCCCTATCACGCCTGACCCATCCACGGCTCTGTTTCATGTATACCCCCATGAGGTTCCATCAGAGAAAAGATACGTCTTAGGCCATATACTTATCGCCGCCCGAGCGAACCTGGCCCAACACTGGAAACAAACAGCCCCCCCACCCCTCCTGCAAGTTATTCTCAAAACAAATTATCATTTCCTCATGGAAACTAACCATATGCCATTCTCAGCTATACCTTCTTCCCCCCACATCCGCTGGCTCCCCTGGCACATATATGTGACAGAGGGAGAAGGGTCTAAGTACTTCCCATCCCCTTCCCACAACGCCATACCTCAATTCGGCCTGAACGAACCCCCAGAAGACCAACAATGAGGATCCCCCCATATATGTTTGTATATATACATGTGTCTGTGGCGGTTTAGATACAAAGAAATGTAAGCTATAATAACTACTGATATTTGGATAGTGATTTGTGTTATGTCATATAATCATATAACCACTGTACTTAATATACGTACCTCCGTTTATCGCTCTGCGTAGCGATATGTTTTCTGTTACATATTATTATGTCTTTTGCTTATATTGGACAGCTGCCCCCCTCCCCCCCCCCCCATTGTTCCCTCTTTCTTTCTGTACCCCATTTGAAAAAACTGTTCTAATAAAAATTTATTGATGGGGAAAAAAAAGGGAGAGTTAGAACTAGGCTACAGGACAGGGGGGTTAGGTTTAGGCGACGGGGTACGGGCATTAGGGTTAGGCACTAGTTCAAAGAGCTAGTGCCAGGTTGAGGCTGGGGATTATGGTTAGGCTGTGAGGAGGAAGGCTTAGGGGGGCAGGTAAGTATATGCTTACTTGACCCCTGTCGGGATTCCCTCCTTTGAGATGACAGCATCGGTATTCTGAATGCTGGCATCCTCACTGCTGATCATCCATTTGTATTCCATACTTGAAGCCCTCACCTCTCCAATGGGGCATAAAGAAACCTATGGGGGCTGAAAAACTGTCTACTAGATTTACCAATACATTCCAGTGTTTGGTCCCATGATCTGAAGATATTATCCTCTGTAGCCTATGGACTACATTTCATAAAAGTGTACAGCCGCACGTGCTTGGTCAGCAGACCTCACATGCTCAGAATGCCCCCAGCTGGCAAAAGTGAAATGATCACTTTTGGATTACACTTCGTACACATGATAGGGACATGCTCATTTTGGAACCCCTGTCCCCTGCTGGTGTTTGATAGTACATTGTGCAATATATAATTTTATTGACGCTCTTAATAACCCCTGCACTGCTGAATCATTACTGACTCATTTAAGTATCCAAAATGATTAAGCGATTCTGTTTTGCGGTATTTCTGGGCCTATTAACACCCTACCATGAAAAGTATGCACAGCGCTACACCTTCCTCCTTACTTTGTTCTTATCTGATTTACAACTTCAGCCTCTATTTGAACTGTGTTATTCCTGTTGAAGATGATTTAGCCACAGCCAAGCACTTTTATATCCACTTTATGCACATCAAATACCACTCTCCTTGTCTCTATTTATCATCAAATAATTTTACTCTTTACCTGTTAATTACATAAAAATATAAACCGCTTAAATTAGGTAGATAAGCAAATTAGCTCCTGTTTTTTTGTATCTGCTTGAGAAAAAAAAAAAAAACCTTTGCCATTAAACTAATAGGTATGTAAATAAGATAACGCTTTAAACATGGAGCTTTTTAAACTGTTTATTAATTTGTGAGGAGGAAATAAAGAATTGTCCGGCTACTTGCCTCCAGTAGATGTCATAACATTGCTTTTATTGTAATTTTGTGACCAAATGATGTGAGATTAGATGTTGGATGTTGGATGTAATCTGCTGTGAAATCAAATTATTTGACCTCCAAGCTCACCAGTACCCCCTCCTGCCAGCCTGCTGTTAAATATTCAGCATTCTGCTGTCATGAATACAAATAGGGGACAAATTAGAATCTACAGACAGCTGACCCGGGCTGCAGATTAGAGACTTGAGGCTGGTGCTGTTTTAATTACTAAGGCCCCAGTAGCTATTTAAAGGACATATACACAAAAAGAAATCATTTCAGATGGGATAAAAAAAAAAGAAAAAAGCAAATAAATAGCTGCCTCTTCCCAATTTGAAATTTTGATTTCATTTGCCCTTAGATAAGAGCCATGCTAATTTGCTGAATAGGATATCATCTCTGGGGGCAAGAAATAATTATTACATTATACAGTACTGAGGTTTTTTGTGTTTGTGTGACTCTTTTGATTTGTAAGACTTTATGAAAGTGGAAACTAAAACCTGAGTATTTCAGTGCCGATCTATACTCTTTTCAGCTGTGAATAATGCACATAATTTGAGTACAAAAGTATATTGAATATTAAGAATTATCCTCTTAAGCCATAATTACAAGCACATAATATTTGAATGAACCTATATAAAACATTTATTCACACTTTTTGTTTAATACAATAGGCATCATCAATTGGGCCAAATGTTTAAACTAACTGATAGATATTGCATTAAAGGGACTAATGAAATCTAGAGTTGAGCAACCTGTTAACTTTATTAACAAAATTGTGCATTAAAACACATTTTATCTGTGGCATATGCTTGAAATAAATCATTGTTCTTTATTGTTACGTTTGTATTGTATTTTGCTCGTTTGTGTTAACCTAGTGGTAAATTGATTAGTTATGCCTGGCTAGTAAGCAGTGAAACATTTTGATATACACTTGGGAAATAAATTTGGCAGAAAATCAGCATGAGTTGATTTAATTATCACTCTGAGACCTTCTCCTTTTCTGGTTTAGTGATCCTGAAATTCCTTGTTTCAATGAAACCCGGATGGATACTAAACTCTGCTTCCTAATTTGTCATCCCTTACTATGATAAGCCAAGCAATTACTGGTTTATTGATTTTTTATCCTGGCATATTTCAAGTAGTGTTTTTTCTGTTGTTGCTCATTTGTTTCTTTAAAAAAAAAAATGTAACTGAGGCATGTAAAAGTGGTTTATTTTCTTTAGAACACAGTTGTGTACTAAGAATTTTTAATATCCTCAGTTTGACCTCTGATTGCAGATAATACAACATCTTGACCATGTGTTACAGTAGAATTGGGACAACAAATGTGTGAGGATATATGCGGAGACAGTTTAATTTGTTCTATTTATATAAAAGACGGCAAATGTGTTGAAATCAGAATTTTGACTGTCGACAAGAAGAAAATGTCATTATCATCCAAAAAATGTAGCTTTTCCACATATAAACCCCCCCCCCACAAATTTCTGCATTTGTTTTATAAATTAAATTGCAACGTCAACATTATTCTAGTATGTAGCATTTTTCACAACACATAGTAAAGCAAATTACAATATCAATTTCAACATGTAAATCATGTATGTATTGAAAATTGCTATTATTTTGTGTATATATGAATGTCCATCTGTCTGATTTAATTATATTGTTATGGTTTCTTCACCCTTTGGATCAGAGTGGTCATAGGCAAAGCTGTATTTAGACAAATAGGCCATTTTTATTTTTATTTTTTTTATGTAGCTTTTTTTCTCTACTTCAAACTTTTTTTATTCCAGTATAATGTGAAATTACTGTTCTCATTTTGTAGCATTGTTTAAGCAATTATTTAAATAAAATAGTTATTTATCTGTGTAGACTGCCATTATGTATGCCTTCATCATTTAATTATGCTAATCATATAGTATATACCGTGCTATTTATATTTTTCACATTGGTATAGTTTGGCACTTTTTATTATGATATGGTCAAGTATTTTTGGCCATTTACCAGAAAATTATCACTAAGTAGCACAAACAACTTAATGTGAACTGCCATTGCTTCTGACTTCTTAACCCTGTGTTTTCATTATTGACCATCAGTCCAATGGGCTCTATTTAATTAATATCAAAAGTATTGGTCAGTTCCATTACATCAGCCGCACGAGGTCAGGAACGGCAGCTGTAATAACTTAAGTGCTGCGTTCAATGATAAGAACATTTATTAAGATGCTCATTAGGTTTTACCTAAGGTCATACTTTGTGCTATATATTTTATTGCAGATCATTGACCTGTTGTTAAATCTTTTAAAAAATAATAAATAAAGTTGCTGTGAGCCAAGTGCATCAAAAATATAGACTGTCCCTTATGTCACTGTGCTTGTTATTTTTTCCTTTATTACACTTTCAAGTGTACAGCGGATTAAGCTACAAAACTTGATGTTATTACATCAATATTCAGCCTCAGTAATAATAATTTTATGTATATAGTGCATTTTTTTCCCTATAATACTCCAGGCCCCTAGGAATCCTCTGATAACTATCGGGGTATTCAACAATAAAAAGCTGTTATATTGCTGTTATATATTTAGAACAATGGCAATTGGAGAATTCGACCATTACACAATGATTAAGAATAGATTCATTTAATAAAAATAGACGACTGGTTGTAATAGAATAAATTATATTCAATATACTGTGCAAACAATTTGCAATTAATAAACACTGTATTCAAGAAAAATGTTATGCTTTTTGTAATCTTAAAAGATGGATCACAATAACTTTCCAGTTACAGGGTGTAAAAAAGTAGATTTTTTTGATTATAATGCCAGGTTCTTCCAAATGAACTTTAGAAGAAATACTGTAGTACCTTTTTGCAAATAATGGTGTGGCAATAAGCATGGATGGAGAGTTCACATTACCTCAGGGAGAAGGAGTGGTCAGCAGTGCGCCTGCGAGCTCTTCTTCCATGCAAGGAAGCTACAATATACACCCTAAAGGCCCCCATCCACTAGATTCAGATGGATCTGAATATATATATATTTATTGTCCAGGACAGGAGGGTTAGACACGCGGTCTGGCAGCCAATCGGGAGCAGTGGCAGTGGTGGCTCCTGATTGGCTGCCGGTCTGCAAGCTGACTTGAAATAGTGTCTGATACAGCCAGCCTGCGCAGCAACGCTCTCTGCCAGGCTGCCTGCCGCTGTGTGTCACCGCTCTTAAACTCCCCCTTTGTAAGGATCATTTGCACTTAGCCGTGGCAACAAGCATTTGCACTCCCCCTTGACAATGAGCATTTGCATTCCCCTTTGGCAACAAACATTTGCACTTCCCCTTGGCAACGAGCATTTCACACCCACGTGGCGATGAGCATGAAGGCCCTGGCATTGAGCTTGAAGGCCCTGGTATTGAGCAAGAAACCCCTAGCAATGCGGTATAATATGTAATAGCCATTACGGTGTGTGGTATATGTAATGGGCATCACAGAGTAAGGCATATTGTGTCATGGGCATCATGGAGTGTGGCATAATGTGCCAGAAATCACAGTGTGTGTCATAATGTGTATCACGGTGTGAGGCATAATGTGTAATGGGCATCATGGAGTGAGGCATAATGTGTAATGGGCATCATGGAGTGTGGCATAATGTGCAATGGAAATCACAGTGTGTGGCATAATGTGTAATGGGCATCACAGTGTGTAAAGTAATGTGTAAGTGGCATTACAGTGTGCAAAATCAAGAATAGAATTGTAGCACTGTCCGGAAATCTCTTAACACAAAGGTGGTAAAGGAGGGAGCCCTCACCTATCTCGTGCCAATTGGAGAACAGAAGCTGCTGCTACAGTACATAGGGTTAGGGCAGCCACATGTCTAATACTGGGCGACAATCTCTTCCTAAAAGATTGTTTATAGTGTTGAGACCAGATTTCCTCAGAGAAAGTAAAAGCAACTTTGAGTTGATTACATTTTTTTTTAATTTTTTATTAATGTAGTTTATTTTGCGATGCTTCTGTGAGTATCTAGTAGATATAAAAAAAAAACACAGCTGGTGATAGGTCATCAATAAGTTGTATAGTCCGTACCCACGAACAAACAAAACCTTTCCAAAATCTCAGGTTTTATACAATGCTTTTATGTTCAACAGATGTATTCCTGCACGTGTCCCTACTGGTGGCGTGTGTCCTAGGCTCTCCCTTATCTAGTACACCACATCATATATATGTGCCCAGTCATTAATCAGTAGGTCAGAGCAGCATTTGTATTCCTCAGCTGCAGCATATTATCCCTGTTGAGTGTGCAGTTTCTTCATTAGGCTATTACAGTCACCTGGTGTGGGTCTGAGCGTCCCCAGAGAATATCTGTGCATCTGCCAGTAACTGCGATCCTAATCTGCTGACCTGCTGAGTGATCCTGATTAGTGTTCACATTATACACATGCTGCCAAGATTGTGCAGCCATTAGGAACATTGTTATCATAACTTAATGGGACAAAGATTAACAGTAGCATCATCCACTAATTCAATTTAACTCATTCATAAAGCATCATTTCGAGCAATTTGCTTCCCTCTGCTCTAATGCTCTGAGTGGCCCACTCATCATTTCACTCAGTGATGCTAAACAGGTAAATTTGATGAAGGCTTTAATATTATTGATGTTCCTTTTTTTTCTGAGACTCATTGTCACTCAGCCAAAAACAATAAATTATTGTGTCAGTGCAACTTCCCACTTGTTAGCGGGTACTTTAGTTGGGACTGCCGACTTCTAGTTCAGTAATCCTTGTTAACAGTACACTATGTGCAGACCCTTAGGATTAAATGGAGCTGTTTTCCTAGCGCCCTTGAACATTGTCTCTTGTGTAGTTGCAGTTAGGTAACAGGTTCATTTACACCTATTTTATGGATACTACCGCTGCCATTTTTCTTAATACAGTATGTCGATTTATGTCACAGTAGAATTTGTGCATGAAACGTTATATTGCGGAAGTTGGAATTCAGAGAATATTCTTATTCTTATTATTTATCAAAGCCTAAAGAGAGAAAGTACTAACCAATCGTCTCCTAACTTTCCATTTATGGGAAAATGACAGCTAGAAGGTCATTGGCTGGTACTGTATCTCTCATGCCAAGCTTTAATAAGAACCCCGTTTTCTTGTTTCCAATTATACTAATATTTCAAATGGATTTTCAGATAATCTCATCATTTTATTATGTGTCTAAGGTGGGTATTTATCAAAGTTTAGAGAGAGCTACAATATTGAGAGGTAAAAGTACTACCGAATCAATACCATTTTTCAAACATACCCTGTAAAATGTAAGCTAGAAGCTGGCTGGCTGACACTTTCTCTCACAATTTTATCTCTCTCTGAGCTTTGATAAATACCACTGTAAGCATGTGGGAAGGGCCCTCTGACCTCTTAGTCTGTTTGTTACCTAGGGGGTGATTCAGGTTCATTTGTAAAGAATATTTGGTTTGCTAATGGACAAAACCATGTGCACTGCAGGTGGGGCTGATGTAACATGTGCAGACAGAGTTAGATTTGGGTGGGGTGTATACTTTAAACTGAAATCTATATTGCAAAGTGTAAAAATAAAGCCGCCAGTATGTACCCTGCAGAGAAACAAAATCACTTACCCAAATCTAATGCTGCTTTCACACCGCAAAACCTGCTTAGACCCGGTACTTAAAACGGGTCCATGCAGGTTAATGTCCCTTTCACACCGCACATACAGTATTACCCGGTATTATACCGGGTATAAGCAGATTTGCGGTGTGAGAGCACGGGGCCACTGATCGGAAATGATGCCATTTACCTGATGTAGGTTGCCCCGGGAAGATGGCAGAGTACAGAGGCGGAGGCAGGCCCCGGGTGGAGCTGGCTACAAGCGGTGACAATACGGGAGTCCGGGGATCCAGCAGGCAGAAAGGGGTGTGGAGCGGCCGGCGGGCTCCGGCACACTTATAGCCACTGAGCTCCCGCTCTGTGCATATCTAATGAGCGGGAGCCAGTGCAGTGAATATTTAATGAGCAGGTCCCTGCCCCCCCTGCATATGTAATGAGCATACCTGCTTATTTCATATGCACTGGCTCCCACTTATTAGATATGCACAGAGCGGGACGAGCTCAATGATCACTACTGCCAGGGTTCTAAATACTGTTTCAGACTTGTTCACACTGCCAAAAAAAAAAATGCATCTGAAATGGGTAGGACACTGCTTTTTACAGAATTAAGAGATACCAGTATTTCCTAAATGGGGAAAGCACCCTGGAGCTTTCACACTGCAGTCTGAAAGGGGTATAACTCTCACACTTGTCTATTAGCAAACCATATCTGCTTTGCAAATGAACCTGAATCAGGTCCCTAGCCATCTTTTATTACTGTTACTTTTTGTTCCTAATAGTAAAGCACAATTTGTGAATGTTAATAATAATAAACTGCCATGTATAACCATGGAACACTTGCAGCACATCTACCAACCACAGTGCTGTGCGCAAAGTCAGAGATAGGTTAGTTGGCTTCTAACTTAACTGGCCAGGTGCGTGTGTGGTAAGGAAAATAGATTGTAATTTTCACAGAGGTACAGACTGATGTATATGAATGCAAGTTATTATAACAGCACTGCAGTATGTTGACACTATATATTTGGAATGATAAAAATACACACATAATACATATCTCCCAACTGTCCTGATTTTCACAGGATGGCCACAAATTTTTGTGATTGTCCCTTATTACCCACCGTCAGCAGTGTCCTGCGAGGGGCGCACTTGTGAATCCTCCTGTCACAGCAGAGGAGCCGTGATTAGAAGCATCTAATCCTTGCAGACAAGGGACAAGGGCATGCTAGCAGCTCACTGAGCACTGGCCACTCCCAAGTTTTGGAGGCCATGACCTTTTTCAGGGTCAATAACATGCAGGAGTCCCGTCTTGCACTCTGAGAAAGTTGTCACTTTCCTTTGTGCATTGTGTTCTCAAACTGAGTTGCTTGTAAGGCTATTTGGGATACGGTCATTAGGTTGACAAGAATTAGGTTAACATGACTGAAAGTCGACATGGGGTTAGGTCGGCAGGGTTATTAGGTCGACACAAGCATTAGGTCGACATGATGAAGGTTGACAGTCTAAAGGTCCACATGGGGTTTTTCTTTTTTCAAGCCGACGTGCCAAAAGGCAGTATTTCATGCCTTACCATCCACTAGGGCATGGTGGGAGAATAAAATAGTGTGCACTGTGTCGACATCTGGGTAATAAAAGTGAAAAACCCTATGTGGACCTTTTAACTATCGACCTTCCCCATGTTGACCTAATGCTTGTGGCGACCTAATGACCCTGTCGAGATTGTCATGTCGACCTTCATGCATGTTGACCTAGTGGTGTCCATCCAATGATCCATACCTGGCTACTTGATGCACTTTTATGATGTCATCTGAGGATATATTTACTATGTTTACTTAAGTATTTGAAAGGTCAGTTATACCCTGTACTTGCTGAACTCGCCAATAGGGAGGCATCCTGGGATTTTGTTCTAAAAAAGGACAATCTTTTAGGGTGTATGGAAATAATCGGCCCTGCATTCGCAAAAATAGTTCAATGCTCTTTGCAGACAGGCGTTTTCCCGAATCACTAAAGGAAGCAATAGTCAGACCACTTCTTAAAGAATCTAATTTAGACCCTGACTGCATGGCCAACTACAGGCCAGTATCAAATCTTCCTTTTCTAGGAAAGGTTATTGAGAAAGTGGTTGCAACTCAACAAGAGACCCACCTGTCAACCCATGACATTTATGATCCATTCCAGTCAGGATTCAGGAGAAGACATACAGTAGTGGTATGTGTGCTCAATGATCTTATAAATGCAAGGGATAGAGGAGACTGTTCAATCCTATTCCTTCTGGTCCTCTCTGCAGCATTTGACACGGTTGACCATGGGATTCTAATTGAGAGCCTGAAGAATTTCTGTGGTCTGGGTGGCACAGTCCTTAGCTGGTTCAAATCATTTCTCGCTGGCAGGTCACAGAGAGTTTCATCAGGAGTATACTCTTCGCCACCAGTGCCATTGTCTTGTGGAGTCCCACAGGGTTCTATACTATCTCCCATGCTTTTTGCAATATACATGCTTCCACTGGGTGACATAATCAGACGTCATGGCCTGGTCTACCACTGCTATGCAGCTGATACCCAACTGTACCTGTCCTTTAATCCAGGCACTGATAACAAAATAACAACCTTAAATGGCTGCCTAGCTGAGCTCCAGGAGTGGATGAGTGCCAGTTGGCTGAGACTGAACCCAGATAAAACAGAAGTCCTGATGATAAATCACAGGACAAGATGGCAGCATAGCCAACTGACAGGTCTTACGCTTGGGGGCACAGCACTAAAAAACTCTGATCATGTGCGGAATCTTGGTGTCCTGGATAGTGGCCTGACACTTAACATCAGGTGTCAGCCACAATCAAATCCTCATTCTATCATCTAAGGAATATAGCCAGAATTAAGCACTTAATTCCCTCAGAAGACCTGCCTAAAGTCATACATGCATTTATATCATCACGACTAAACTACTGCAATGCCCTCTACCTGGGTCTCCCATCAAAAGAATTGCACCGCTTGCAGCTGGTACAAAATGCAGCTGCCAGACTGTTAACTAACCAGCCCCGTGCCTGCCACATGGCTCCCATTCTTTACTACCTTCACTGGCTACCGGTAAAATGGCAAATCGTTTTCAAGATTGGCTTACTCACATTCAAGGCCCTACACATCCCAGCATGTCTTGCTTTACCTTTGCTATTTACCCATGCTGCAACTGATGCAAGGCATACTGGGATGTGTAGTTCATCAAAAGCTGGAGGGCTGCTTATTGCCCACCACTGCTCTAGTCCATATGTCCATTGTAATGTCCCTGACTTTAGTAGGTCAGCATCAGTTGTCTGACTGTCTTCTCTCCTATCATGGCGATTTCTGTTGTAAAGTGAGATGAAACCATTCACCTGCACTTCCTCCAGCGGTCTGTGTGTTACCAGTGTAGTGGTGTAAATACAGTACTAGAAAGGGGTGAAAACTCCTCTCATCCAGATAAATGTGCTAATGGTGCAATACACTGTGAGTGCAAGAAGCAGCCCTGGTGTTTACGCTTTAGGTGTATATTGCTAGGTACACACCAGAATGATGCAGATCGTGAGTAGACCGTAAGAGGATCGTACGATCGTTTGCCAATCTTTTGAAGCACACGATCTGCATACGATCCAGATCCGATCCCGAGCCGTACCCAGTTAAAGGGGTCATTTTAAAATCCTACCTGCTGCAGGTAGGATCTGAAAAACGACCAAATGACCAGCGGGGATGCACATTGGATAGGAATCGGATCAGAAATGGCCCAAATGATGCCCAATTTACATACAATCGGTCGAGCTTGTATTAAAATCGGGTGTTTTGAGGCCAAATCGTTCTGGGGTGTACCCTACATATGACTAGCAGTTTTGGTGGAAAAACTAATTTATTTACGTTTTAACAATTTATAATGTGCATTAAAAAGACATTCTTATGTGGTGTTCTCTGCAAAATTTTAATATGCATTATTTATAAAAATAAAGTGTGTGCAGGTGTGGTATCCCTATACAAGTAGCTATGGTAACTTAGCATCATAACTTTTACATTTATTAAAGTAAAGGTGATGAAACCAATGCAGCCAGTATCAAGCAATGGACTGTTGGAGTTGGTTAATCACAATGAAAACAACATACTTCCAATTAAATTAAGTACAATGCAACCATAGATACAGTATAAATAAACTAGTGCGTTCTGAAACTGTTTCTGGCCAGTGATCAGGTAATAGGTTGGGACTGAATTGATTATTCACTGACGGTACTCAATTCAGCATTGCAAATGTATCAACCATGTAATGAGGAGCTATTAGGGCTATTGATTTTGTGATTTGTATTGATGGCTAACAGGCCAGAGCTACACACCAATATTTGCATAACCAATTCCCCAGAGTTAACAATTTTCACTAATTAAAATTTCAGCAGAGTCACCGATGCACATTAATGGAAAGAAAGACTGAAGCTTCGCTTTTCCATTAAATATCTAATAGTTTGGACAGTCTTAGATCTGAGTGTACAGTAGGTCTCAGAAACATTAGCTTCCTGTGTCTTGTACGGTATCTAGCATCCTATAGTATTGTGCCTAAGGGAAAGATTTATTAAGCTTGGAGAAGAGATAAACTGGAGATAAAGCGGAGAAAAGGTAAAAGGAGATAAAGCACAGCCAATCAGCTGTGTTTGAAAAAGACAGTTGGGAGATGATTGGCTGGTTCTTTATCTCCTTTTACCTTTTCTCCGCTTTATCTCCAGTTTATCTCTTCTCCAAGCTTAATCTGCCCCTTAATCCTTTACTTAAATGATTTTATGGCAAAGGATTTTTTTTGTAAAGACTTCAAATGTGTACATGAGTTATACGGAAGTAATCATTTTGCTTATTGATCTCTATTGTGATGAAGCTTCAGTAAGTGAAATATGTACATTTTTTCATTGTATGCTTCTTGCTATCTTTTCTTTTAATGAATTTTTTTTTCCAATGCCATAGTGGAGTTGGTTATAAATTAATGAACTTGACAATAATTTGCTTGATGCAGGTGTTATGGGTAACATGGCGCATACAGGAATTACATCAAATTTGATAAGATTCTTCGGTTTTATTAACAAAATAGTGTAATTTTTGTTAAACCCAATTACAGGATTTGCATTGGTTATTATTGTCCAAGTGAACATCAACCATTCTGCTTAAAGTAGTTTATTTTCTAAGATTTGTCAGTTTATAATTGTTGATGTTCAGTACTGTGTTGGTAATGCTACCGTATATTGGGCAAGGAGTTAAGGAGAAGTTGACGTCACTTACCAGAGAATTAGAGGAGATTGAGAAAGGCGAACACCACCTTGAAAATAATGACCTTAATATTGGTAGCTTTGGTGATAGGTGGCACTTTGATAATGTGGGGGTGTGGGGAGGCTGGCCGTCTGATTCACCCATGGGAATGGCCAGTGTTTTATGGGCGTTCCCATACAAATCGCCCGGTGACGGGTTTGGGAGGCGGGCAGCTGACATCACCAGATGTCAACTACCTGCCCAGTTCCTGTCGAGTGTGCACACAAATCTAAGTGACCTGAGAGTCACTTAGATATGCGTGCACCTTTCACATCATTCGATGGTCGGCAACCATCGAATAATGTGGGTGTTTCCCTATAGTCTGCGAATGGATGTTTATGTTAAACATCCATTTGCAGCCGTGCAGGCAAACACGGCGTGCGAGACTGGGATTGGGCGGACCTGCGGGCATTGTCTGGGGGACTTGCAAGGCTGCAAACGTAGCAGCCTTGCAAGTCAACCAGAATAAGGGCCATGAAGTATTTATTTGTCCTGCTGTTTGCAGGCTGGACGGGGGATGCACACAAACCCTACAGAAGCCTCTCACAGCAGAGATAGACCTCTGACCTGTGATGTCAAGTCTCACACACATGATCCTAGTAAAGGTGGATGACCTGGCATGATCACCACATTGCCTCCAGCATGAACCAGATAGAATCCTATCTCACATCTTTTATCACATTAGTCTGCATTTTGCAGACTTTCCCCTGAAAAATGACTTGTAATTATTGTCCCAACTAAGTTAATTGAGAACTTGTCATTTCCTAATACTGTAATTTAGACGGACCGTATCCCAGGGAATCTAAATGAAGTCCCAAATTTTTACCTTGAAATAGTGATTTACCTCCCACCTGCTCTGGGGCTGCGGAAAAAAAAGTTGACAATATAATCACATCTGATCCAGGCACTTTTGTGAGAAAGCATAATTCAATGAACATTACTCTCTAACCGGTTTCACTTTCATAAAATCTGCCCCTCTGTGCCCAGAATTAAGAGACATGCTGAGAAATAACTACCCCTTTATCCCTCCTAGAGATCTGGAATACTCTGGAGAAATACAGACTCCCTGTGAGAGAGACGCAATTAAATTGATAAACCTGATATTGAACAAGCCAAATGTATATTGCCACATCACAATAACATAATTTTAAGGCAGATTCTCATGTGTAAAAATAGATATTGGGAATTCAAAATCCTTCAGAGCTTTGGGCGACATTGACAAATTGCCTGACCTTCAGCTTTCTCTCTTATGATGTCACCTGAACTCTCCGCAGTATTGTTTTCCCATAATCGCTCGTTTGTGCCTGTTATTCTATATGTTTTACAGAAGACTAGAAACATGATATGCTTCCAGTTTGGCTTCCACCATCATATTTCTCTGTGAAATATATTGATTTGGAGAGCAGTACTTAATATTTACAAGACCTAATTATGCATGTAACTATAGTGTTTACTTTTTTTGCTGTAAATAGACTCATAATTTGAATCCCACTGTCAGAAAGACAACCAAGTCAAGAAAATCCAGCAAAACTCCTTACGGGAGTCTGTTCTCTGCATTAAATAAGGGTAAACTGTGCAGAGTTTGTATATTCTCCCCGTGCTTGCGTGGGTTTCCTCCAGGTACTCCGATTTCCTCCCACAATCCAAAAATATACTGGTAGGTTTATTGGCTCCCAACAAAATTAACCCTAGAATGAATGTGTGTGTGTGTGTGTGTGTGTGTGTGTGTGTGTGTACACATGTGGTAGGGAATATAGATAGTAAGCTCCACTGGGGCAGGGACTGATGTGAGTGTTCAAAAATTCCTTGTAAAGCGCTGTGGAATATGTGTGCACTATATAAGAAACGGTTACTAAATAGTGATGGTACTTGTTTCCTAGCACGGCGCCCATCGCATCGTATACCATAAGACTAAATAAGGCATACGATGGTATGCGATGCGACGTGATGTTGTACAATAAAAAATTGTATGGCATCGTATGCCATACAATGCGATGGTATACGATTTTTTATTGTACAAGCACCCTTACAATGTTATATGCCCCCCCCACTATCAACGCGAACCCAAATTTTGGCGAGCGCAGCGACGGTACGCGTCCTCCAACCTTTTCATACCCCAACTATCCACATCGGTGTGGAGTTGACTTTAGATAGTGTGGTGAGCGCAGCGAGCCACCGAGCCCGAAGAGTAGCGAGCGGACGAGGAATACATGTAAAGTAATACGCGTCCCCTCGCCACGCTTCGGGCTCGGTGGCTTTCTGCGCTCGCCAAACTATCTAAAGTCAACTCCATGCCGACGTGGATAGTGGGGGTATGAAAAGGTCGGAGGACGTGTACCACTGCGGGCTCGCTACGCTTCGGGTTTGCGTTGATAGTGGGGGTGCATTTAACATTGTAAGCACCCATTAGGGTGCTTATACAATTAAAAATCGCATCACATGCATCGTATGCGGCTATATGGCATGCGATGCATGCAATGGCATAAGATGCCATAAGATGGAAATCTTGGGCGCCGTGCTAGGAAACAAGTACCATAGTAATAAATAAATAAATAAGTAGACGCCTCCTGCTGCAGTAGTGATCCAAGCTGTGTCCTAGGACGGTAGCATTGAATCTCTCGCTCATCCTGAGGCTGCTTGCGGCACCCATGGGGATGATCAATCGTCCCTCCACAGAGGCCAGGAAATCTCTGTACAGCCAAGGGTGAATTACAATTGAAGTGTGCCACTTCTATCCACCAATGCTTGGTGTCTCGTACCTCACTGATGTCACTAACTTTTAGAATAACAATAATTCAACTAAATTGTCTGATATTTTTTCTAATATGGTTAGTTTTCTCCCTCATAGCATAGAGGTCTTGGGTTCATTTCCCTCCAAGGCCATATCTGTGTGTATTTTGTAATATCCCCATGCTTGCATGAGTTTTCTCTGGTTACTCCGGTTTCCGCCCACAATCCAAAAACATACTGGTAGGGCAATAGACATCTGATAATCAGACAAAAACTGTTGGTCAGGCAAGGTACGATAGTTGATTCTGTTTGATTCAAACAATTTGACTGACTTTTTTTGACCCTTTTTCTGGGTTTTCTCCCATAGAGTACCAGATTTTTAGTCCAACCAAAAGTTGGCTAGCATTAGCCATTCATACCACAGCAAACCATTCATACTGCAGCTCTTGCCTAAAAATCATAAAAGTTCCAATATAGACTGTAAGCTTGCAGCAGGGCCTTCCTACCTCCATGTTTTTACCATTTGTTCTATCACTGGGGCAGATGTATTAAGCCTAAACAAGAGATAAGGGTGATAAGGAGAGCTAAAAGTCCAGCCAATCAGCTCCTTACTGACTTTTTTCAAACACAGCCTTTAACATGGCAGTTAGCAGGTGATTGGCTGGGCATTTATCTCTCTTTATCACCCTTGCATTTATCTCTTGTTAAGGCTTAATACATCTGCCCCACTGTCTACAATTGTAAAGCACTGTATAAGAAACTATATATAAATAATAAATCATGTGCATTTGTTTTGAATTAAAAAAATGTTTATAACAAGTTATCAAAAAGAAGAGGCGCTGATTGTAGAGTTGTGTTGCCTAGCTGCAGTACATGAAAGGGTACAAATGTGGTAAAGGAAAGACTGTGCAGAAGGTAACAATTCGGATATAAATTGTTGCAATAATGGGTGCTAATGATATTGAAAATGAAAAAAAATATTTAATGCTTCAAAATATGATAATTAAAAAAAATATATAAAAACACAACACATGGATACAGGCAATATATTGATATGACAATAAAAAATAGCTTGAAAAAGCTGTTCTTTACAGTGAATCACGTTGGTGGACCTTTTACAGGTGACAGACTCCAGTCCTTTTCCTGCGTCAATGCTGTATTCCCTCTGAGTGACCGGACCAGCCTATGATATTTTCATTGCTGTATTTTGGACTTACCTTAATAATGTGCAAGAGGTGTAGTATTGTTGGGCCAAAGTTACCTGTTATATTTAATGCTGGCTGCCAATGGCCAGGCTAATTCAGGACAAGGTGACTTCAGTCCATACATTACCGTATTTAAGAGGATCCACTGCCCAGCGGATTCTCCCTCATCATATCAGCTAAAACTGCAGGAGGCAAGCATCCTCCATTAAGCCACCTGAGGGACTTTACATCTGGAGAACCCAAGCATCTCTACAGCATACCATTGTTTCTCATAATCCTGTCATAGAAACAGATTGTAAATTAAGATATCCTGTAGAGATTCAGTCTGAAGGTCATTCTCATAGTTGTGCTCCTGAGACACATCCCTAAAGGGAAGTTATCAGTGCCAAGTCCTATTTCATGAATACTTGTCTATTCGCCTGAAAGTCCTGGACTCCTAGGTTAGTAGATCACCCTCCTAAATCTCCCAGACCTCCAGTAAAGTGACCCTATTGCAAGACCCCCGACACCCCCTAAAGAAACACACATTCAGACTCTTCCTACTTTCTTTTCCCCATGGGCAGACTTTACGCAGCTGCAGAAGCTGTTACTATGGGAACAATTTCTCGATATTTAATACTCATTCCATATGATAAGGCTGCTCCAGACAAATAGCACATGTCATTTGTTTGAAAAATGACAGTCAGGAGCTGATTGGCTAGAGCAGGGGTTCCCAATCTTTTCTAATCACAGCACCCTAGAGTATCAACATTTTTCAAAGGCACCCCTAGGCCCCCCAAAATATATATAAAATTAAGTAGATTGTGTTTGTATGTGCTTCAGTTATGTGGTAAAGGGCAGGATTTGGTTCTGCTCAGTTATGTGGTAAAGGGCAGGATTTGGTTCTGACTGTACACATTTTATGATTGGCAGCCACCAGCACTGGTTTTGTCCAGAAATAATTGATCATAAATAATTTGAATCGGTCCTGGACAACCAACCAGAGTCATTTTGCTGACCTCATTAGATTTCACTTTAAAACTTAAATTTCAAGTGCTGTTTTTGAAAACCCTAATTAAAAGTCCGAAGACAGAAGATCGTTGTTGAGAGGTGCCGGAAACCATCAGTGCAGACGATAATGAGATGATAATAAACAGATTGCTACTGTAAATTAGTTTCCAATTTTGTTTTCCAGACATCACAGAGGGAATATATGAATGGAGTATTCTTAAAATGCTGCAGTATTTCTTTCTGCTATGGAAGCTTATAATCAATGAAAATCCATTTAACATGTCAGGGATGGTTAGTAATGCATGGCAGGGCCTTTGCACTTGCTCTGTGTTCTTCAAGATCATGATCTGATCTAATCTACACATTGTACATGACAGCTCACCCCATCTTCTGCTGCTTATCTACTCTATGAGAAATGGTTTTTATCACCGTCCATTATAGGAAGTGTGTGGAGATTATCCGCCAGCAGCCAATGCACAGGACATTAACATCATTGTATGCAATAATGACACTAACCAGGTCAGTAGTTTAATTTACTAGTGTGAAAGTATTGATGGATTAAAATGGATCTCCAATAATTTTTAATTCCTATCTACAAATTATATTATATCATATATATATATATATATATATATATATATATATATATATAGATACAAAAATCCCCAAAACTTGCGCTGTTAAAATACGATATTAGGTGGTCGCTGTTGACACTCTATCCCCTACTAGTAAGGATAGAACAAACCAAATACACCAACAATAGTGTCTTCAGCGCCCCAACTTTGTAATGTCCAACATATATTTCAATAAAAATATTTCAAAGAATATTGACAAATTGCAGTGGTTCTTTTATAAGAAGCTTTTTCTTTTTATTTTCAGTACATCTGACCAACACCCAACGCGTTTCGTCTCGTTAGAGACTTCATCAGGGGTACATGATCTTAGAATAAACAAAATATATTTGACCCTTCTGGGTCAGACGATAAAGATAGCGCAAAAGAACCGTAGTTAGGGTCCAAATGTGACACCTCAGAAGACAGTAGGTGTTATAGAAACCTTCTTATATTTTTAAGATGTTTAATTTATCAGATGTCTTTGACAATATGTTTAGAGCTTGAATGAAGAACCTAATTAGGGCAAATTCAGATTTTATCCCAATGTGTCCAAGAAAGCAAGATATTTTCTTTCTATTAGACCCTGTGTCAGAGGAAAGGTGTGCATTCATTGGGATTTGCAGTCTGGATCCCAATGAATGCACACCTTTCCTCTGACACAGGGTCTAATAGAAAGAAAATATCTTGCTTTCTTGGACACATTGGGATAAAATCTGAATTTGCCCTAATTAGGTTCTTCATTCAAGCTCTAAACATATTGTCAAAGACATCTGATAAATTAAACATCTTAAAAATATAAGAAGGTTTCTATAACACCTACTGTCTTCTGAGGTGTCACATTTGGACCCTAACTACGGTTCTTTTGCGCTATCTTTATCGTCTGACCCAGAAGGGTCAAATATATTTTGTTTATTCTAAGATCATGTACCCCTGATGAAGTCTCTAACGAGACGAAACGCGTTGGGTGTTGGTCAGATGTACTGAAAATAAAAAGAAAAAGCTTCTTATAAAAGAACCACTGCAATTTGTCAATATTCTTTGAAATATTTTTATTGAAATATATGTTGGACATTACAAAGTTGGGGCGCTGAAGACACTATTGTTGGTATATATATATATATATATATATATATATATATATATATATATATATATACATATATACACACACACACACACATATATGTGTCTAACACTGTCGTCTGTTGGCAGCAAGTGAAACTACATCTAGCTTTCAAAGCATTTGCTTCGATCGTACTTACTAGTATGTGTATATTTATGTGTGTGTGTGTGTATGTATGTATGTGTGTATATATATATATATATATATATATATATATATATATATATATATATGACTAACTACTCCTCACCTCTAAGGTGAAGTACAACCAGTGACCACTAGAGGCCACTCCATGGACTAAATTCTCCTCAACAGAAAGTGAAAGCAAAATGATCTGTTTCAAACTTGCGGGATATGGAGAGAGGGATCTGTGAATACAGAGATTGAAGGTAGAAGCAGATGCAATTTGGGCCTGATTTCACCCGTTCCTGCGGATTGGGCCGAGAAATCAGGTGAAATCATCCCAAATAGCATTTGTCCTTGAGCCAATCTGATGCACGGTCCCATGCACATTGGCTCAGACCCAGAGATCATACGTGCTGCACGGAAGATCTCCGGGTGGGACCCCCTCCCAGCGGCAGGGATCGCATGCGATACATTGCATGCAAAAGGGCCACATGTGATGTATCGCATGCAATCCTGCCGCCCAGGAGAGTCCTGGGTGGCTGAAGTGAGGATTGTAGGCATAATGTATGGGGTGCCTTAAGCCGTCATTTTGATTTGCTTTTAATTCGTGAATTATTTCTTTATGCTGAATTCCCCTGCTCACAGCCAATCAGTGTGGCAAAAAGCTGATATCAGAGACACCTCCTCTACCTACTGGGATGGGGAGACGTCTGTGCCTCAAATGTTTAAATATTTTGCCTATAAAGTCCATATTCCCTATTTATGAGCACTGTCATTTTTCTCTTTAGATTTTTAACAATGTGTCCAAGAGAATATATGGGGACTGAGTAATTTAAAGTCCCCTGAAGTTCTAATGCTTTATGGGAGGTGTTCAATGTCAATGTTTTTTGATGGGCATCTCCTTTAACATAATTAATATGAACAAACCTGTTTTGCAAACTGCAAACTGTTTTAGCGAAAGTTAAATGGTAGCATCCTAATGTAATCTGTATTCCTTGTCCGATGGTCGTGACTCCATCTGCCTACAGATATGTTCATGTTGTTATCCTAGTGTATGGGGTAAAAGCTTTAGGACAGTGCATATAACTGCCAAAGTACATTTGTAACAGGCTAATAGAATCAAGTGAAGCTAATATATATGTAACAGTCCCTTGGGGCCCTGTAAACCACTCCAGTCCTTGCTATTGGACAAGCCTGCTAAAGTATATCAATCTTCTCTATATGACTAAAGCTCTTGATTTATCTTGGTACCCAGTTTTATAGAGGACTTCATTCAAGACAAATATTCAGTGATGCCCAGACTATTGTTGTTTAGTACTCTGTATTTCCTGGTGTATTGTAAAGTATTTTGGAACGGAAACAACTTGCAATGATCGTATATAAGCAATGTACATGAATTTATAGATGATTAATACCACAGTTGCCCGACTAAAATTTTGCACACTATTGGGTTTATTCTGGTTCATTCGCTCCAATGTGAATTTGTATCTTTACGAGTGAACCAGATCCCCCTTGTGAATGGTGGTACACCGGAACACCATTAACCAAGGTGCGTACGTTTGCAATGGCTGCGAGTAAATTTTTTACATAAACATCCATTCGTATGCCACTGGGACTGTCCCACATCTTTCGATGGTCGCTGACCATTGAAAGATGTGGAAGGTGCGCGTATGTTTAAGGTTACTCTGAGCAACCTTAAATATGTGCGTATGCTCGGGGGGGGAAGTGGGCGGGCAGCTGACATCTGGTGATGGCCTCATTAGCATGAGAACACCCATGAAACGCTGGGCTTTCCCATATGCTAATGGACCAGTATGCCTCCTCCCTCAATGATTGGTGTGTTCACCCAGCGAACAGTTTGTTCACGTTGATGCACGCACCCAGCACATGCACAGAAATGTGCATGCGCACAGCGCAAACATTGGACCCGTGCAAATGCACACGCTGCTGCAAATGGACCGGAATAAGGTCCTAGATATAGGGGGAAATTTACTAAAGGAAATTTGTACAAAAATAGGTGTATTTGTATCCAGAAATACACTTATTTTTGACATTTACTATCCTGAAAATACGACAATTCGTGTTCGTATTGAAAGCACATCAATACGACTATGAATTGCCATATTTTCGGGATAGTAAATGTCAAAAATAAGTGTATTTCTGGATACAAATACACCTATTTTTGTACAAATTTCCTTTAGTAAATTTCCCCCATAATCACTATCCCTACGGCAGCGGTGAGAGTGGATGTACTCACCACCTCGGGAGCACACCAATCATCTCAGACCTACTGTAAGGCAGAACTAGTGTGTAGCTACTCCATATCACTGCTACTGGTCTTCGTGACTTTCACACCAGCAGAATTATTAGGTGCAAGATACAAGCACACGTTCAGACTGAGCCAAGGTTCCTTTCAGATAAACTTACAGGCATCATGCATAAGTAAATATATATTGTTTTATTTACCTGTTTATGCAAGTCTTGTCATGCCCATCGTATACACACGGGAGCTGAATGGCTGTTGGCAATCATATCCCTGTCTATTATGGCTGCATAATTAATATGTGCGAGTATTTGTAGCTGTAATTGTTCTAAATCAAAATCAACCCTCATCCAGACATTCAGCATAACAGACGCTGCGCTCGGGATAACTTTAGAATGAGAATGATAAAAAAGCGATCTCACATCTTAATAACATTTCTGACATGTAACAAGTTTGTTAAAATATGTGGCATGGCTGTCACTCTGCGCTCAGAAGAAAGGTTATTGGGGATACAGAAGCCGGAGAGAGGAGGCCCAGTAATTGCCTTTAAGATCACCGCCCCAAGCATTACTTTGGATTTTTACAAGGCCAGCCAGCAACAAAAGAGCAGTAATTTATGAGCTCAGCGTAAAAGAATAGCATAATTGCATTAAAAATTAATGCTAATGAACACTAAAATGGGGAAGGTGGTTATTATGAAAGTTTGTATTCATCTTCTCTGGTTTGAATGATGGCTAGTGGCTTGATTAATGGCTTAATTTCTATCAATTAGCAGGGAAAAAAATCTCCTGTGAGACAAGGGTAAATTGAGCATTGAATTACATATCTTTTGTGTGCAAGAAAAAAAAAAGAGAGCAGTGTATCTAGATGACAAATGTGGTGTGGCCTGCAGTGTGACAGCTTGTGTGTTGTTACAGGGTGTTTGGAGATGACATGCAGACAACTCTCCCATCTATGCTATGTTAATTAGAGCATGCTCCCATGGAAATGGACAGTATACATTAAAACCTCCATTGTTTTGTTCCCTTCAACTGGTAAGGCTACAAGCGGCACCGTTTACTTATCACAGGGAGGTTTTTTATATAATGTACTGTAGGCCACTGGGTCCAGCTATTTTATAGGGTCTCGGATTGTGTTTATTTTAAAGTTGTTTTAATGGTGGCAACCTTGAATTCTATCGGAATGCGTAGAGATGTATTAAAGCTACATATATATAGGCAAGACGTACTTGGGGCCCCTATTTGGTATTTCAATCGTTCTGGGAATTAATCCAGCACTTCCAAGCTGTTTTAGCTGCCATGTGCATGAAGGGGTCAGGATATAGGGGTATGGGCCAGAGGCACTAAGCTTCAAGAGTGATAAAATGGAGAGTCATAAACAGCCATCCAATCAGCTCCTACCTGCCATGTCACAGACTGTGTTTGAATAATGACAGGAGCTGATTGGCTGGCTGTTTATCACTCTCCATTGTATCACTTTTGAAACTTAGTGCATCTGGCCCTATATCTTTTACAGGGCCAGATATATCAAGCTTCAAAAGTGATACAATGGAGAGTGATAAACCACTAGCCAATCAGCTCCTATCTTCCAAGTTACAGGCTGGGTTTGAAAAAGGACAGGTAGGAGCTGATTGGCTGGCTTGTGTATTACTCTCCACTTTATCACTTTTTGAATCTTGATACATCTGGCCCATAATGAGGTGTAATACACATCAGGGGCAGTGATGGGTCAGGATATGTGGTACATCTGGTATAATTAGGGATGACACGCACCTAGGGCAGGGATAGAACAGGAAACAGGGTATATCTGTTATAATGAAGGCTAATACACATCAGGGGCAGGGAAAGCAATGAAAATCAATAAGAAAAGGAAATTGTCTTTTTAGGAGTGAGTAAGTTTGGATATATGTATGTGATTTTGTGTATGTATATAAAACATTAAAACACTTTTACATAACATTACTACACCCTAAAACCACAAACTTAAATTTACACCACAGTATTAACAGTAAAATACCCTTCTAATACTAACACAACCTCCAGTCCACCTACAAGTTGCATTAATAGACATCCCAGGGAGAGGAGGATTAAGATAGATTAATGGTGAGAAGGGGAGCAGCCTCTGTAAGGAAAGAGTGTGACTAACATTGGGAGTGGGGGACTAATACAGCACACGTAGCACAGCTGCAGAACGTCATGCTTATGAAAAGCTGTCCGTGTGAGAGGGGCACTGTGTCCCCCATGCACACCTTGCCCAGTGCAGTGTCAGTGGTTTTAGAGACACTGCTACCAGAAATGGTAGACAGACACCCCTGTCTAAGCTGGGCCTTATGCGAGTGCTTAGGTCACTTACTGGCAAATTTGGCCCTGGGACTGTGTACAATTTGTCTCAAATCCACTGGAGACCGCTATCCTATGGGCTGATCCAGTATCCAAAAACTGCTGTATGTATGTGGGAAGGCACACTTTAAATACAGTATACTGTATAGGCATTTGTGTGTATTACTGTATAGGCATTTGTGTGTATGAGTTTACATATGTGTGCACATGGGGAAGAGGGGCAGTAAATGTGATAGCAATTAGGAGACATGTCTCTTTTCTGATTACACTCCCAACTGCCCTCTCCACTCCACAAATGCATGCCACCTTTTCTGAAAACTGGTTACTACCTGAAAATTATGTCTCCAAGATTTTGGCGACTGGAATACTTATCTCTGGCATTCTCTACTCCTCCATATCAGCCTCTTCACCTCTCTACAAAACTTTAAAAGGGCTCTCAAGATCCACTTCTTCATTAAACCCAGACATCTCTTATCCTACCCTTGCCTTGTAAATGATTGGCATTTAAAAAAATGTCTGTGTTTGGCCAGAATCCCGTATGGCCGCCAAACTCACCCGTTGTTACAACCTGCCCTGGTGTTTGACCTGAAAACAGCTGAACCTCTTGATCATGTCTTCATGCTTTTATGGATCGAGTTGCTGTGTCTTGGAAGTAGAGTTAATTTTGTCAGTGATTTTCAATGTAGTTTTAGTCTAAGTGACTTTCCTAAAATTTGATGAAATTAAAGGGGGTATTCAATCCCACCAGAACCACACTCCAAATTGATGAGCATTTGTTTTTCTCGTTTTGCTCGACATGAAAAATGTTCCCGACAAGTCGAGTTCTCGCCTATTTAAATTGTCATTTCAATCCCACCAGTAACAGTCAGAATTGTCAAGCATTTGCATTGGTTTTTCTCATTTTGCTTGACTGAAAATTTAGCTCAACAAGTCTAGTTCTCCCCTACTCAACAAGTCGAGTTCTCCCCTAGAGAGGAAAGTGGCAATTGTGTCAGAGATAGGCTCCATTTTTGTAGTGATATGAAAGTAGATATCTTGTTAAAAACACAAATTCTCCTATAAAAAAACATTTCCAAATCAGCAGACTGGTATCTCCCTGAAGTCTCAGTACAGTGAGAGCTCTGAGGTAAACAAAGTGCACTGTGAGAGAAGTAAACAAAAGAATGGCAACACCAAACATTGAATCCTGGGTAATTCTGCCCCAGCATGGATACAAGGGACCTAAACATAGGTGTTTGGTCAAACCAGAAGTAGACACAAAGAGACATGTATACAGAAGACTTTCAATGGGCAAAATCCAGCGCAGTGAACATGAAAGGTGAGCATAAAAAAAAAAAAAAATAATTCTTATATGGCAAATGGAAAATTTAAACAAATGCATAATAATACAAGCTGAAAACTGATGCTGACAATGGAATAATGGAATAAAGCATACCATATAAACAATGCAGACAATAGAAAATGAAACAAAAGAGGAATATTTAGCAAAATATCACAAAGACAGAAGTCAAGATAAGCACTACAAACATTAGGGAATCCTGCATATACACTTAACACAATTTTTGGAAATGCAACAGGAGAAAAGCCCTTGTCACAACAGAAAGAATTGTCGCGTTAATTTTGAGGGAAGAGTGATTTCAAACAGTCGAGGTCAGGTGTATTCTTTGACATTAAATAGGCTGCAGGAATTATCTTGACAGATTTTACCCAAAATAACTCGACAAGTCGAGAAATGTTCAACTCGACAGTCGAGGAAACCGAAAACCAAATCAGACGAGCTCTGCTCAAAAAGTCGAGAAAATTAGACCATGAACAGGCGACCTCCTAAAAATCCAACCTCTCGTTAAGAAAACAACAAAGTTCGTCAAAAATAACGAGCTCGACAGACATTGAATACCCCCTTAATGTCACAGTTTTAGTAAAAAAATTTTATTTATTTTTTATTTTTTAGTCTTAGTCAAGTTTTAGTCAGTGGATCTTGACATACATTTTATTCTAAGTTTAGTCATTGCTTTGCAGTTTGTTGATACTGTAATGGATTTTGCTATCATACTTTGTATACCTGTCACTATGTGTTTAGTAATCTAGGTGTCAAATAAGTGCAACAAAAATATCATTTCCTTCACAGCAGGTCATTTATTTTCTGCATATATCATTTCAAGAATACAATTTTTTTTTTTAATTAACATTTTTTCATTTAAATACAACCTGCCTGATACAAGTAAGTAGTACAGTACTAGTCAGCAAAATAAAATTAAGCTGTAAGGATGCATTAAAACACTAGTAAGCCCGCCAGAAGCAAAAACTTTGAAAGCTAGTCTGCCACCATGTGATTGCCTGAGCCTGTGTGTTTGTGCATGTGTGAGAGAAAGAGATGTAGTTTCACTCGCTGCCAACAGATGGCAGTGTTTTGGTGACACATGGACACTATATATATATATATATATATATATATATATATATATATATATATATATATATATATATATATATATATATATATATATATATATATATACAGCTATTTAGCTAAAACTAATTAGCTCGCTACATAAACTGACTGATTCTCATGACAAAGAGTTATTGCACAGCCACAGTGCAAGTAAGTAAATCTAGGGCCAGAAAGGATGGGTAAAACTGTATAAAATACAGTATTTTTAATTAAAGAATCCAAAAACAATCGCTTGAAAAATGTGGTGTAATGATGACAATGATACAGCATTTTCGTCTAGTCAATGGTAGTCTGTGACAACATAGACGAATATTTAGTCAACATTTTTGTTAATAAAAAATTCTTATTTTCGTTACCGTTACATTTTAGTCACAGAAAAAAAACATCGTCGACGAATAGTCAAAATTTTCGTTGATGCAATTAACACTGCTTGGAAGGCTGATTAGAAATGAGCATTTATGAGCACTAAGGGGGGATTCAATTGTCGCGATGGAGGTGAGTTAACGTTGTTGTGGTTTAAACACTAGCAATGGCATTTTTGTTCTTATTTTTAAATTGCTATACCATAAAAGGCCGAACTGTGCCAAGTAGATTTGATGAGGGGATTGTATCTTGTCTGCATTAATGTGATGAAACTCGAATGTTAACTGAAGTAATACATCAGAAGCAAATGGAAATGGTCTAGCTATGCAACTCAATAATCCTGTCAAAGAGCAGTAACACCAGGAACAGTTGTGTTGTATAACATTACTGTGCAGCAGATTGTGTATGTGACATGTTTTAAAAGTTACATCTTTACCTAGACAAGAAGGATGGGAAGTGGTCTAGATGATTTTGTTGCCATTCATGCGGGTGGGATGGTAATTACTTGAGTGTTATGTGACAATAGAGGAGTTGCCTTTATACCCATCTTAATATAGGTCTAATTGTGAAACTCTGAACTTGAGTTGCTTCATTTGTCAGCGAAAGTTACTGACCGCCAAATATACAAAGGTTGGCATTCAAACCATAAACATCTAAGGACACATTTGGTGACATGTGGAGTGCTGTTGCTATATCAGATTGGGACTATTTATTAGGGTTCCTACATTTTCTCAGCAGTCCTCACCCTCCTATAAATAGATTTTAAATGTTTAATTAATTGTTGTGGTTTCATATAAATATAGTTCTAAACAGAGGCATACCTAGATATTTGTGGGCCCCATAGAAAACGTTTGTAAGGGCCCCTATTACGCAACTGATGGTGATAAATGTATGTAAAACATATTATTTAGACAGCAAAGCTGGGCCCCCTTCTGCTCGGGCCCCATAGCAGCTGCACCAATTGCACCTATGGTAGTTACGCCCTTGGATCTAAAACTAAAAATGGGGAGGTTGTTTATTACCCAGATAATAGATTACATTGGAAGAGTTCTCTCTTCTGATTTATTTTCTAATAATATGTACAGCTGTCTCACGGTTTTGCAGACCAAATTTGGGAATACATAAAGTATAATGGAATAGTCTGAAATTGAAGAGGCTGGGTCAGCAGTGAAATTGGAATAGTGACTATACAGTTTGCTCCTTTAGGGCACCGGTTCTAAAACTTGGCCCTAAGAACCCCACACAGTGCATGTTTTGCAGGTCTTCACACAGAATCACAAGTGATATAATTAGCTCCACCTTTAGATCTTTTAAAATGTGTCAGTGAGTAATGCGTACACCTGTGCACCAGCCAGGTTACCTGGAACATGAGAACTGTGTGTGGTCCTGAGGATCGAGTGTGAGAACCACTTCTTTATGGTTAAAGTGTCTAATACCATCTCTGTGCACTCTTCCTTTTATCAACTTTTTCCATAGTGTTGTGTCTATAAAACATATGTAATTCCGAACTCACAGGGACATTAGGTACTGTCAGCTAGCGCACAAGTCTGCTTTGGCCATACTAGCTAGGCTGAACGGGCAAAAAACAGGCTACAAAATGTCAGTATCCATACATTTACATGTCAGATTTTTTTTTATGGGTAGGGGCAGTGGCGGTTTTTACCTATGGGCTGCAGTCTGTGAGACTGCACTGGCTTCACTGTGACTGGCAGTGACTTGCTATGGGAAGTCCAACCTGCCAGTCACCCAAGGCAGTCCCATTAGGAGATTTTCCCTCCCTCCGAGACTGTCTCTTTGGCTTCTATGGGCACTAGTCGCAGCAGCCCATAGAACCATGGGCAGGCGTATGCGCCGGTCCCGGTGCCTTTCGGTGTTTTGACAGTCGGGTAAATGTCGGGACCCCTTCCGGCACCCGCCGTGATATAGAAATACTTCTTCTTAAGAGAAGTAAGTCCCTTTGGAATTTTTTACATTCGGTGCTTGAGTGGATAATTTCACCACCAATACTTTTTGCAAACTGCTGGGGCAGTGATGGGGTTAAATTTGGTCATCTAGCTACATCAATACCTATGTGAGGGAGATCTACTAAGGTTTGGAGAGAGATAAAGTACCAGCCGTCTGCTCCTAACTGCAATGGTACAGGTTGTGTTTTAAAAATGACATTAGCTGGTTGGATGGTAGCATATCTCTCTCCACTTTATCACTCTCCAAGACTTAGGAGTCGATACTGTTACTTAGGATGAATTCGCCAATGCGAATCATCACAGCAGCATCCACACTTTATGGCAGCCAAAATTCACACAAAAATGTTTGATGCCTCATAGGGTTGCGAGCAATTTTCTGTGAATTCGGTTGAAACCAGTCTACAAAGGGTGTGAAATTGGGTACCGTTGCCAGTGCTTAACCCCTTCCTGACAGAGCTAGTTTTTGCGTTCCTGACAGAGCCATTTTTTTCAAATCTGACATGTCTCACTTAAGTGGGGATAACTTTTTTTTGCTTTTACTTATCCCAGTGATTTTGAGATTGTTTTTTCGTGACACATTGTACTTCAAATTAGTGGTAAATTTGGGTCGATACAGTCTGTGTTTTTTTGTGAAAAATACCAAAATGTCGTGAAAAAATGGAAAATTTAGCGATTTGCAAAATGTTAAATTTTCTGCTTGTGAGACAAATAATCATACCACTCAAAATAGTTAATAACTAACATAGACCATATGTCTACTTTATGTTTCCATCATTATTTCAACTTCCTTTTAATTTTTTTGGACACTAGGAGGCTTACAATATGAATAGCAAATTCTCAAATTTTCAAGAAAATTTCAAACACTGATTTTTTTAGGGACCAGTTCAGTTCTGATATGACTTTGAGGGACTTGTATGTGAGACACCCCCATAAATGATGCCATTTCAAAAACTGCACCCCTCACAGTATTCAAAACAGCATTTTGGAAGTTTGTTAACCCTTTAGGTGTTTCACAGGAATTAAAACAAAGTGTAGGTGAAATTTCAAAATTTCATTTTTTTTGCAGATCTGCAATTTTAATACATTGTTCTAAGGAACACAGTACATTTTACTAGAGAAATGTGACTAAAAATTGATTCCCCCAATTCTTTTGTTTTCAAAAATATCCTATATGTGGCCCTAGTGTGCACGTTGACCAAACCACAGGCTTCATAATAGAAGGAGCACCTACTTGATTTTGGAGCCTCCTTTTTATGAGATTATTTTTTAGGCACCATGTAGGTTTCTAGGCACCATAAGATGCTAAAATTTAGGAACCCCCCCACAAGTGACCCCATTTTGCAAACTACACCCCTCAGGGAATTCATCTAGGGGTATAGTGTACATTTCAAACCCCCAGGGGTTTCACCAATTGTGGTACAACTGGGCAGTGAAAATGAAAAATTAAATTTTTTACACAAAAATGCAGTTCTGGCTCAAAATTTTTCATTTTCACAAGGAATGAAGGAGACAAAGCACCCCAAAATCTGTGCCCCAATTTCTCCCGAGTACTGCAATGCCTCACATGTGACCAAAAAATACCAGTTGGGTGCATGGCAGGACTCAGAAGGGAAGGAGTGATTTTTGGATTTTGCAGCTCAGATTCTGGTGGAATTTTGGTGGGTGCTATGTCGCATTAGCAAGACCCCCCAAGCACCAATACAGTGGAACCCCCCCACAAGTGACCCCATTTTGCAAACTACACCCCTCAGGGAATTCATCTAGGGGTATAGTGTACATTTCAAACCCCCAGGGGTTTCACCAATTTTGATACAAGTGGGCAGTGAAAATGAAAAATTAAATTTTTTTACACAAAAATGCAGTTCTGGCTCAAAATTTTTCATTTTCAGAAGGTATGAAGGAGAAAAAGCACCCCAAAATCTGTGCCCCAATTTCTCCCGAGTACGGCAATGCCTCACATGTGAACAAAAAATACCAGTTGGGTGCATGGCAGGACTCAGAAGGGAAGGAGTGATTTTTGGATTTTGCAGCACAGATTTTGGTGGAATGAATGGTGGGTGCTATGTTGCACCAATACAGTGGAACCCCCCCACAAGTCACCCCATTTTGCAAAGTACACCCCTCAGGGAATTCATCTAGGGGTATAGTGTACATTTCAAACCCCCAGGGGTTTCACCAATTTTGATACAAGTGGGCAGTGAAAATGAAAAATTACATTTTTTTACACAAAAATGCAGTTCTGGCTCAAAATTTTTCATTTTCAGAAGGTATGAAGGAGAAAAAGCACCCCAAAATCTGTGCCCCAATTTCTCCCGAGTACGGCAATGCCTCACATGTGACCAAAAAATACCAGTTGGGTGCATGGCAGGACTCGGAAGGGAAGGAGTGATTTTTGGATTTTGCAGCTCAGATTCTGGTGGAATTTTGGTGGGTGCTATGTCGCATTAGCAAGACCCCCCAAGCACCAAGACAGTGGAACCCCCCCACAAGTGACCCCATTTTGCAAACTACACCCCTCAGGGAATTCATCTAGGGGTATAGTGTACATTTCAAACCCCCAGGGGTTTCACCAATTTTGATACAAGTGGGCAGTGAACATGAAAAATTACATTTTTTTTACACAAAAATGCAGTTCTGGCTCAAAATTTTTCATTTTCAGAAGGTATGAAGGAGAAAAAGCACCCCAAAATCTGTGCCCCAATTTCTCCCGAGTACGGCAATGCCTCACATGTGAACAAAAAATACCAGTTGGGTGCATGGCAGGACTCAGAAGGGAAGGAGTGATTTTTGGATTTTGCAGCTCAGATTCTGGTGGAATTTTGGTGGGTGCTATGTCGCATTAGCAAGACCCCCCAAGCACCAAGACAGTGGAACCCCCCCACAAGTGACCCCATTTTGCAAACTACACCCCTCAGGGAATTCATCTAGGGGTATAGTGTACATTTCAAACCCCCAGGGGTTTCACCAATTTTGATACAAGTGGGCAGTGAACATGAAAAATTACATTTTTTTACACAAAAATGCAGTTCTGGCTCAAAATTTTTCATTTTCAGAAGGTATGAAGGAGAAAAAGCACCCCAAAATCTGTGCCCCAATTTCTCCCGAGTACGGCAATGCCTCACATGTGACCAAAAAATACCAGTTGGGTGCATGGCAGGACTCGGAAGGGAAGGAGTGATTTTTGGATTTTGCAGCTCAGATTCTGGTGGAATTTTGGTGGGTGCTATGTCGCATTAGCAAGACCCCCAAAGCACCAATACAGTGGAACCCCCCCACAAGTGACCCCATTTTGCAAACTACACCCCTCAGGGAATTCATCTAGGGGTATAGTGTACATTTCAAACCCCCAGGGGTTTCACCAATTTTGATACAAGTGGGCAGTGAACATGAAAAATTACATTTTTTTACACAAAAATGCAGTTCTGGCTCAAAATTTTTCATTTTCAGAAGGTATGAAGGAGAAAAAGCACCCCAAAATCTGTGCCCCAATTTCTCCAGAGTACGGCAATGCCTCACATGTGAACAAAAAATACCAGTTGGGTGCATGGCAGGACTCAGAAGGGAAGGAGTGATTTTTGGATTTTGCAGCACAGATTTTGGTGGAATGAATGGTGGGTGCTATGTTGCACCAATACAGTGGAACCCCCCCACAAGTCACCCCATTTTGCGAAGTACACCCCTCAGGGAATTCATCTAGGGGTATAGTGTACATTTCAAACCCCCAGGGGTTTCACCAATTTTGATACAAGTGGGCAGTGAAAATGAAAAATTACATTTTTTTACACAAAAATGCAGTTCTGGCTCAAAATTTTTCATTTTCAGAAGGAATGAAGGAGACAAAGCACCCCAAAATCTGTGCCCCAATTTCTCCCGAGTACGGCAATGCCTCATGTGTGACCAAAAAGTGGCAGGACTCAGAAGGGAAGGAGTGATATTTGGAGTTTGCAGCACAAATTCTGGTGGAATGATGGTGGGTGCTATGTCGCATTAGCAAGACCCCCAAAGCACCAATACAGTGGAACCCCCCCACAAGTGACCCCATTTTGCAAACTACACCCCCTCAGGGAATTCATCTAGGGGTATAGTGTACATTTCAAACCCCCAGGGGTTTCACCAATTTTGATAAAACTGGGCAGTGAACATGAAAAATTACATTTTTTTACACAAAAATGCAGTTCTGGCTCAAAATTTTTCATTTTCACAAGGAATGAAGGAGAAAAAGCACCCCAAAATCTGTGCCCCAATATCTCCCAAGTACGGCAATGCCTCACATGTGACCAAAAAAATACCAGTTGGGTGCATGGCAGGACTCAGAAGGGAAGGAGTGATTTTTGGATTTTGCGGCTCAGATTCTGGTGGAATGAATGGTGGGTGCTATGTGGCATTAGCAAGACCCCCGAAGCACGGTGAAATTATGAACCTAATATTCCATAGATGTGTGGTATATTTTAAAACACTCCTTTATACATAGGCCGGGTTTGTCGGGGCAAGTGTCACACTGGAAAATAGTTTGCTTTCTTATTCCCTTTTTATAGCAAACTTTGCACCTTTTTTGTGTCCTGCCCTTTTTTCCAGTGGAGGGGATTTCATCAGGAAAATGCTGCCCTGGTACAATACGGGGGCCAGTACTAGAAGTACTGGGGCCCTCTGCCTGCTGGTTCCCAAATATTAGGCCCTTTATGACTTCCTCTTGAAAGTGCATAAATGTCCCCCTCTGGCCGGTAGAACGGAATAGCACGTAAGCGTTATACAGTGCCATCTGGATGATATACACGGCCACCTTCTTGTACCAGATTTTTGTTTTCTGCAGGGCACTGTACGGCTTCAGTACCTGATCTGAAAGATCCACTCCGCCCATGTACCTATTGTAATCCAGGATACAATTAGGTTTTGAGGTGTGGGTACTGGTACCTCGTACAGGGACGGAGGTGGTACTGTCTCCGTGAATTGTTGTCAGTATAAGGACATCCCTCTTGTCCTTATATTTGACCAACAACATATTTTCGTTGCATATTCCCCTGCTTTCACCCCTTCTCATTACTTGGGCAATGTGCGTTTTTGGGAGGCCTCTTTGGTTCTTGCGCACAGTACCGCAAGCTGCTGTACCTCTTGAACCAAGGGCCTTAAACAGGGGGATGCTAGTGTAAAAGTTATCCACATAGAGGTGATAAACTTTATCCAGGAAGGGGTGCACTAAATCCCAGACAATTTTCCCACTAACACCTACGAGGGAGGGGGGGCATTCTGGCGGTTCAATTCTTGAATCCTTCCCTTCATAAACCCTAAACCTGTGGGTGTACCCTGAGGTGCTTTCACACAGTTTATACATTTTTATGCCATACCTTGCCCTCTTACTGGGAAGGTACTGGCGGAATTTAACCCTTCCTTTAAAATGTATAAGGGACTCGTCGATACAAATAAATTTTTCAGGGATGTACACCTCTTCAAATTTGGCACTGAAATGATCAATGACCGGCCTGACTTTGAATAGCCGGTCAAAGGTGGGATCATCTCTGGGTGGGCACTGTGCATTATCGGTGTAATGTATAAATTTAAGAATTGTCTCAAATCGAGTCCGGGTCATGGCCATACGGTAAAATGGAGTACTGTACAGAACATCTGTACTCCAATATTGCCTAATTTCTGGCTTTTTTACTATGCCCATATGAAACACCAGACCCCAAAACGTCATCATCTCTACTGCATCTACAGGGGTCCACCTAGCAAATGATGACGTGGGGTTTTGAGCAATAAACTGCTGGGCATATAAATTAGTTTGGTCCACCATTAAATTTATAAAATCATCAGAGAAAAATAATTTGAAAAAGTCAATTTCTCTGAGACCTGTGGAATCAAATTGGATTCCTGGCATGGCCAAAAACTCAGGAACCTGGGGCTCAAAATTGTCTGGTGGTGGGGTCCATACGAGATCAATTGTTGGGGGGGGGTCTCAGCTGCTCTACGGGGGCGTCTTTGAGGGGGTCCCTCATCACCAGAGGAGGAAGAGGAGCTTAAGACGAATCCTTCAAATTCCCCGCTTGCATCACTGGCTGTGTCAGATTCAGAGGCAAGCATGGCATATGCCTCCTCCACTGAATACATTCTCCTGGATGACTGGGAGGACATTTGGGAGGACATTTGGGATGCCATTTTTATTTTTGTGTTACTGGTAGTGAAATGTTTCAACACGTGTATAGTGTAGGGGGGGGTACAAACTTTATTTCAACCCGGGGGGTATGTAGTGTGTAGTGTGTATGTAGTGCAGAAAAAAAAAAAATACTTTATACCAATAAAAAAAAATGAAGGGGTTAAAAATAAAAAATTGAAGGGGTTAAAAAAAAAAAAAAAAAAGGTCCTGCGCCAAAAATTGAGCACAGATGTTGGTCAGTAACGTCTGTCACTGAACAGCGCTCAAAGGCAACAGGAATTTGATCAAAAAAAAAAAAAAATAGATCAACCCTGTGCCGAAAAAGCTGATCAGTGATGTACGTCACTGATCAGCGCACAGTGGCCACAGGACACCCACAAAATCACAGTGTGTGTAAAAAAAAATTTAAAAAAAGACCCCACAGCACTCACAAAAAAAAAAAAAGGTGATCAGTGATGCGACACTGATTACCAGTGAGGTGCAGCAGGTACACAACCTTTGGTGCAACTGACAGTGCAACTGACAGGTATATATAAAAAAAAAAAACCTCTGTACCCCCAAAAAAGTTGCTGATCACCTCAGATATAGTGATCAGCACAAAAGGCGGGGGCAGCAGACACAAAATTTAGCACTCTCTATCACTCTCTGTCACTATCTCTCTCTATCTCTCTATCTCTCACTATCTATCACTCTATGACACTGCAGCAGCAGCACTGACAGGTATATCTATATATAAAAAAAAACCTGCGCCCCCAAAAAGTTGCTGATCAGGTAATTTATACTGATCAGCACAAAAGGAGGGGGCAGCAGTCAGTTATATAAAAAATATATAGCACAATCTGTCACTATCTCTCTCTATCTCTCTCTCTCTATCTCTCTCTATCTCTCTATAACTATCACACTGCAGCAGCACAAAATATAGCACTCGGTCACTAGGCCTCTCTATCTATCTCTCTCTCTCTCTATCTCTCTCTATCTCTCTATCTCTCTCTCTCTATCTATAACTACAGTATATCACACTGCAGCAGCACAAAATATAGCACTCTCTGACACTATCTCTCTCTCTATCTCTCTCTATCTCTCTATCTCTCTCTATCTATCTCTCTATCTAGCTATTACACTGCAGCAGCACAATTTCACAGCACAGGAAGGCACAAGTAGCAACAGGATCCAGGAAGCATCCAGCACACTACAAGCACAGATCAAGCAATGATCAAGCAGTGATGAAGCAGTGATCAGGTAAGTATGGAGCAAGGTTCTGGTCAGTATATGGCGGCAGGTGGGCACGGTGACCGCACTGCACGCTATTCCAGACCGGAATGTCGTCTGCAGTGCAGTCACCGTTAGTTTAAACCCCCCTCCATGGCTGTGATTGGTCCGTCGGTCCGACGGACCAATCACGGCCTTTGGGGGCGGGCGGGGTGAGGTGGGGTGACACCAGTGTCACCCTTACACCCCGCGGTGATTGGTGCTGTACTTTACAGCACCAATCACCTCCGATCCCGTGTCACCGGCGAACGTTATTCGCCGGTGACACAGGAAAACGCTGTGAATGGCTGTTCACACTGAACAGCCAATCACAGCGATCGCCGACGGGGGGTCGGCATCGCAGCCCCCCCTGGGCATGCACGGACATGTCTGCTGTCAGGGACAGCAGACATGTTGAAACTGTCACCGCGTCTATAGACGCGGTGACAGTTTAAATCCATGACGTACATTTACGCCATGTGTCGGGAAGTGCTTCCCGACCATGACGTAAATGTACGTCAAATGTCGGGAAGGGGTTAAACACAGTGACAGTGGCACCTCCCAACCTTCATATTTAATAGGATCTACCCCATAGTACAACTGCTGCTATGTATGATCAGTATTTCTCTTTCTACAGACTATAGAGAACTTGTTTATCTTGTTCTCTGCAACTGTTTTTGGTTATATTCGAGAATCCCATTGGTTCTTCAGTCAGATTCACCATTGAGTGCAGCCCGACCACAGTACATTTGCGGAACCTTATATTTTCAAGGACACTGGGCAACTTGCAGAATGCCAAAAGATTTATAAGTGCACACTACTTGCTTCCATCCCGTTTTATTGGGTTGGGATCTTTGGGTCTTATCTTTATGGTTGGGATCTTTGGGATGACCTAATGATGGTCGACATACTGGAAGGTCTACATGGGACAAGGTCGACAGGTGTCTAGAAAGACACATGCATTAGACGACATGGGTTAGGTGGACAGTCAAAAGGTCGACATGGGGTTTTTCACTGGTTTTTTTGCCCGAATGTCACCTCAGTCGACATGGACACTGTTTTAAGTGCACCGCGTCCACTCGCCATGCTTCGGGCTTGCTGCGCTTGGCACGCTATTTTATTCTCCCTCCATGCCTTAGTGGATGATAGGGCATGAAATACCACCTGTCGGCACATGTCAGCTGAAAAAACGGTGAAAAACCCTGTGTGGACATGTAGACTGTCGACCTAACCCATGTCGACCTAGACCCCTGTCGACCTTCCAGTTGGTCGACCATCATTAGGTAGACCAACCAACCGTATCCCATTTTATTAGTATGTTGAGAATACATCCTGGCATGACCAAAGTAGACTGACGACTGCTAACTAGGCAGTGTTTCTTACAGATTGGTTACAATGCCAAGGAGAGTCATGTTATTTTTTTAAAAACAGGTAACATTTTTTCTATAAAAGCAACTGTGACAAATAACTTCATTACTAACTAGAGTACCGGGATACAGTGTCATTATGGATTGGCCATTTGTGTAAATGACTTCCTATCACCCCTAAGTAAATGATCTGTGATTGCATACAAAGAAGGAACAATTCACATGACCGGTTTGACTATGCAGACTGTAAGGTGGCCTAAACTTCCCATGGTCAAACCTGGCTACCTCTTGCTGAATTTTCTTCTTCCCTGTGACCTCTTCAGCCCTAAGCCACTCATAACTCCTGGCTTCTCCTCTGGTGCAATGGCTTGTTGGACATTCTTTACATGGAGTTAAAAACTGATTTTTTTAACCTTTATTGTAATTGGTATGTGACCATTTAAGAAATTTTACTTCAAGAAAGTCTGGTGTGCTCTCTACACTCATATATAGCTTTAAAGGTGCAGTGCAAAGTTTGGTTATCATACATCATAATTAACGCTCTAATTAAACTTGTTATTGATACATATATTAAAACACCATTCTTTCCTCTTCCATTCTCGATGCTGGAAGCCTTGAGTGGATTAGTTGTCTTGCAAAACAGTGCCACCTAGTGCTTGGTGTTGATAACTGTCTATCAGCTACATGCAAATAGTTATTTTCTATTTATGACTGTGCAGTACATGATTATTGTTGTTATTATTATTGTTGCTATTCTTATAATTTATAAAGCACCACAAGGGATCGGCAGCGCTCAGTTACAGAGTTTATTTTATATCAAAAGATATAATTATAATAATCAGGGCCGCCAAGAGAAATCCTGGGCCCCGGTACAACAACTTCCTGGGGCCCCCACGGACGGAGCTCCCCACACACTCTGTTGACCCTTGTAAGTTCCACTTACCTAAATGCTCATTGCTATGGGATTCATGCCAGGGGTTAACATGCTTGTTGCCATGGGTTTACATGCTTTGCCTGGAGTTACATGCTCTGCCAGGGGTTAACCTGCTCTTTGACATGGGATTAACCTGCTCTTTGCCATGGGATAAACCTGCTCTGCCCGGGGTTAACATGCTCTGCCCGGGGTTAACATGCTCTGCCCGGGGTTAACATGCTCTGCCCGGGGTTAACATGCTCTGCCCGGGGTTAACATGCTCTGCCCGGGGTTAACATGCTCTGCCCGGGGTTAACATGCTCTGCCAGGGGTTAACATGCTCTGCCAGGGGTTACATGCTCTGCCAGGGATTAGCATGCTCTGCCCGGGGTTAACATGCTCTGCCCGGGGTTAACATGCTCTGCCAGGAGTAAACTCTCAGCAGGCCCTGGAGTCGGAGAGCAGAAGGACCTCTGTGATGCTGCTGCCCCCATGCCAGCCCACGTCCACCCACATCCGCACTCCCAATGCCACAGCTGAAAAGTTCACTACGGCGCACTCAGACCCAGCGCCCTCGCCACCAATTAATACCCGGGCCCCCCTGACAGGCCTGGGCCCGGGTAAACTGTACCTGCTCCCCCCCTCTCGGCACCTCTGAAAATAATGTCCTATTAACGCATAATGGATGTATTTATCCAAGTGTTTACAAAAAATTCCAATCTGTTCTATTATATATTTCTGACAATCTATTGGTGCACAGTGTATTGGTATTGAATATGTTTACATAGCCAGCATTATGTCTGGTGACTTCTACTTCTTCCTAAGAGATGGTGGTCATGCAGAGTATACAGTTAATAGTTGTGTGAAAACTCTAAAGCAGTGGGGCAGTAGGGATGGTGTAATGGATAGCATTACTGCCTCACAGCACTGAGGTCATGGGTTTGATACCTACCATATCTTTAACTGTGTGGAGTTTGTATAGTCTCCCCGTGTTTGTGTGTGTTTATTTCGGGTACCCTGGTTTCCTCCCACAATCCAAAAATATACTGGGAGGTCAATTGGCTTCCAACAAAATTAACCCTAGAATGCCTGTGTGTGTACATGTGGTAGGGAATATAGATTGTAAGCTCCACTGGGGCAGGGACTGATGTGAGTTTTCAACTATACCCTGTAGAGCGCTGCGCAATATGTATTCGCTATATAAGTAACTGTTAATAAATAAATAAGCTGTGGTTCCCAAACTCAGGGGTAGATTTATGAAGCAGTGATAAGGGAGAAGTGATACAGTGCCTGGTAATTTATCACTGGCCAAACAGCTCCAATTTAAACCCAGCCTGTACCTTAACAGTCAGAAGCTGATTGGCCAGTGATAAAGTACAAGGCAGTTTATCACTTCTCCTCCCTTATCACTGCTTCATAAATCTTACCCCTCAGTCCTTAAGGAGCATGAACAGTTCTTGTTTTCAGGTCACCTGTGGATTTTTAAAAAGTGACAGTTAGTGATATACAGAACCCCTGTGGGTAGGCCTGGTAAGCAAGATCTGTTGCTCCTTGAGAAATGAGTTTGGGAACCATTATACTATACCAGCGGTTCTCAAACTGTGGGTCCTGACCCCCAAGTGGGTCCCGACCTTCTCAGTATGGGGTCGCAACTATTCAAAAATCTGTTGAATGGTTTATTTTAGACTCCTCCCATCATTTTATGCCTCCACAATGCTGCCATGCAGGTGCTCTCTGATGACTACACATGTTATGTGATCTTCTGCAGTAACTTTCTGGGGTCCCGTAATTATTTTTATTGTCTGATGAGGTCCCAAAGCTAAATAGTTTGAGGACCCCTGTACTATACAATGTCTGCATACATACATATATTTCTTATAATAAAATGTTTACAATATTTATTTTTGTATTTTATTATTTTGTTCCTTTTCATCTGTTGTGCAAATCATAATATACAAATAATAATACCAATCCAGACCATTAAGATTTATTAATAATACCAAAAGGGTTAACTAAATAGCAGAGAGAGATGGGATATGAGTAAAATTATAGGGGAGGAATGTGTGTCTTTGCTTTATATGTGTGCTTTGTTTTTGTCTGTTTTATTTTGAGCAGAAGTTTTGTTTTTGTTTTTTTGTTTTTTTCAAAAGCATGTCAAGTGTCCTGGTTAGTGCATTAGAAATGTTGGAAGAAATGAAATAATGGCTTTTGAAAAGTAGAAACGATAAACAACAAAAAGAAAAATCATCTTTACACGAGAAATTAAAGCCAAACGGATGCTTTGAATATTTAGCAAATGAGAGCTCTGATTTCAGCACAAGACATCAGCTTTTATTGGAGCGTCTTTTCATTTTCATTTTTCAGCAAGGTCTTTTACAAAATGAACATTGATTTCTGCAGCTTCCTAGCCTTCGCGATCCATTATTTTTGATTTTACTATGAAATATCTATATCCTTTCTACTGACATCTGACAAACATCATATGGAAGTCATTTTATCTCCCAATAATGTATTTGTCAAAAAGTATCAGACATTAATGGATTTCACTTCCTCAGAGTCCACTCCAAGCATGTTAATGTCATCAACATAACTCTTAGCAACATTTAGCCATATAATTATTTATTTTCTTCCTTGTTCCCACCCCTCTGTAATTTCACTCTCCCTGTCACTTCCTATCTGTTTGGCCGGGATGAGCACAGCATACAGATATGGCTAATGGTTAATGATGAATTACATGCATGCAGACAAATTAGACCAAAGAATGGTGCTCAACATTTTGACAAATTGATTTTTACCATTGCAAAAAAAAGAAATGTGCAGACCAGTTCTGATTTATTTTTATTTTATCTGTGCGGATATTATTAAAGGACCAGTTATTGTTTTTATAGGTTATTAAGCAAGCACATACATTTTCTGTAGTGCTGCACAAAGGGAATAGAACAAAGTTACACAGGTTCAGGGTTGCCGACCCTCCCGGAATTTCCGGGAGTCTCCCGAAAATCGGGGCTCCCTCCCGGCCCCCCGGAAGGGTGGGCAACCCTCCCGGATTTAGGGGGGACCCCCGCTGTCCCCCGGATCGCGGCATTAAAATGCCGCAATCCTCGGGTCTCAGAGGAGGGGGCGGAGCTAAAATGGCACAATCGCGTCATTTTAGCCCCGCCCCCTCCACGGAGATCACTGAATTAGCTGGTTTAACAGCATGGGGGTGGGGCTTAGTGATGTCACGCTTAAGCCCCGCCCCCTGAGTGGCTACTAAATCTCTTCTCTCCGGGCTTCTCCCGGAGAGGAGAATAACAAAGTCGGCAACCCTGAGGTAAATATAACATAACTTCACATAAATACACCATTACAGTGTGCAATTAGCAGTGGGAAGGGGGTGTAGGGAAGGGTCATGTGGACAAGAGCTTGCAGTTTAGAAATAATATGCATGGGTACAGTAGGAGAAGGGGGCAGCGAATGGAGGGAGGGTAAGGGGTTGTAGGCAAGAATGAAAAAAATAAGTTTTATGGGCATGTTTGAAGGCTGGAATGCTGGCTTTAGAAGGAATTCTAGGGTTGGGAGTGGCCCATGACCAATCCTGAAAACAAGCGTGGAAAAATGGGATCAGGGAGGAGCTGAGGCTCCAGCCATTGCCAGGGTGAAAATGATGAGGAGGTAGTGTAGGAAAATCAAACTGGTTATGTAGGGAGGAGACGTGAGATGAGAGCATTGTTGATGAAAAAGAGAATCTTGAGTTTGCTTCTATGTGGTCCAGGTAGCCAGTGGAGTGACTGGTAGAACTTTTGCCAATGTGCGACTTTTGGGGTCGACCTAATGACCGTCTAACTAGACGTACTGTTAGCTATATAACACCCGAACCAATAGAGAGTTGAGTGATGTAGCACGATGGAGTGGAGCAGGGTATGGTCAGCAGTATCAAATGCTGCTGTGATATCCATGAAACATGTTTATTTGACATTGGAGAAAAAATGTGTACAAGTGATTGTACCATGGCAGTATAGAAGGCGTTTAACCTGTCGGGCTTACTGATATTCTGTGCTTACTTCGTGTTCAGAGTATTTCTTCAGTATACGTAAGAAATGCTTCTGTGTGTCCCAGTTATCCAGAACAGTTTTTGAATTTATTTTATATTATGTTGAGCTTTGTTTTGTTTTTTGTTTGTTTTATTGTGGAAAATCCCTTGTAAACTACAATTTTCTGCATTAAGTATACTAAGAGTGGGTCAATCTATTTTCAGAGACAAGAACATACATAGCCCCACCTAGCTTAATTTTCCTAGTTTTGGCTTGCAACAGTTGATAGGGACACATCTGAATTCTCATAAAATGCCTAGAAGGTACAATGGCTATCACTTAGGTCGGTGTCCAAATGGGATATGGTTACTAGGTGGACATGCAGGGTGGTCGACATGGGTTAGGTTGACACGGGGCAGGTCGACAGTCAAAAGGTTAACGTGGGGTTTTTCACTTTTTTGTGGCAACTAGGGTGTGTTGGGAGAATAAAATAGTGTGCCGAGCGCAGCGAGCCATGCGAGCGGACGCCGTGCTACGTGGTCGGCTCTGTCAGCATTCGTGACAAAAAAGTGGAACAACCCATGTCGACCTTTTGACTGTTGACCTTTCCCATGTTGACCTAATGACCCTGTCGACCTTCCTGCATGTCGACCTTCAGTAATGTTGACCTTCATGCATGTCGACCTAATGCTTGTGGACCTAGTTGGTGTCTATCCAATGATCTATACCCGTCCGAATAGGTGCAGTAATTGACCACAGCTAATAATTCAGCTGGTGCTATCAGGTTAGCCACAATACACGGCACTTAGGCTTCGGGAGCCTCATGCATCTGATGCATAATCTGCGATATACAGTCGTCGGGGCTCTGATAAAACATGGGATTAGGAATTGATCCCTGGTCCCATGTGTTATTGCACAAGATCATGTGTTTTGGCTGATAAAAAACGGCATATAATTGGATAGCGCAATAATGACCATCGGTCAAAAATCAATGAGCCGTTTTTATCAGCCGAAAAAAGGATTGCACCTAATAGAAAACCGACTTAAAGATCGGTTTTGCCCTATAGGCTACATATTTCCGTCCTTCGGATAGGTCTTCATTAACTAATATTTGGATATGTGCACTTAGGTCCAAAGTAATGTGATAGCGCCATCTCATCTCTTAGGCGCACCTAGTCCTGCAAGCCACAATAAGACACTTGCCAACATACACAAGTGTGGAGGTCTGTGGAGAGGAAGGATGAGGTGCGCAGGGAACGGCTATATCTCATCATGGCCCCACCCCCTTTATATTCTGGATGCCGTGTGCCTGTTCTTCCTGTCACATTTGGACTCACACAGTCTGACATAGCGCTGGGCACTGGTAATCTGGTATTCCTGCCTACCCTCCTGGGGTTGTGGGAGACCTAACATTGATCCAGGAGTTTCTGTTCGGGTAGGCAGCCATACATGATCGATATGGCAGGCATGCGTATTAGGCAAGCCAGGTCCATACCGAATTGTAGCATAAACTACAGTATCGGTTTCTTCTTGCTCTTTTTCTATGAAAAGCTCATATTGAAGCCGGTTTCCTGCATAGAAAGTGCTGTTAAATCCCCTGATAAACCATTTGTTATTGTGGCACTAAGAAATGAATGTTATTGGAATAAATTGTGTCTATAAATCAGACCCTTAATGCAGAATGCTTTTGCCTAGATTTGTAATACACAGCGATTATAAAAAAGAAAAGGGTTGCGAGTTCCATAAACGATGAAAAGAAAACAGTACTTTTTATTGCATTAGCCAGTAGGAACTTTGCGTTAGTAGAGCTGACCTATAAAATGGATACAATAACAACATCTAACTGAGAAGTAAGACAGTCATTGCAGGCTTTCACAATAATGAAGCTTCTTTGTCAGACAGAAATGTATACAGACAAAATTAAACAATGAATAACTTTTAAAATGCTGATAGTTTTCAAATAAAATAAAAATTAGATTATAAAGTAAAAGGAGAGGAAGGACCATCTTAATGTATAGGCACACTTGGCAGGTGTCCAGAGCCTCACAATTCTAGGGCCTCCAAGCAGGGGTGGGTGGTGGTCACACAATCAGATCAGCCAGCAGAATTCTTTATCTGCCTCCCAGCCTGCATTCATACATGGAATATATGTCAGCGTGCTGATTGGTGGTAGAGCCATTCACTGTATGCAGGCATGTGGGGAGACAGCGATAGGCTGCAAGGAGGGGCTTGTTTTTTTTCTTTCTTTTTTCATTGGTTCTAGTTAATGGGTGTGTAGGGGCACAGGTGTATTGATTTGCCCAGGGTCTAAAAGGATGTTAAGACTGCATGGGGGGAGACATCCTTTGGAAAAACAGTCTTTGGGAAAACTCCATCATTGCTGCTAGTTGACCATACAATATATGTCTCCATGTGTCTTACTTTGATTCACTTTAATCCCAAATTCAGTGTTTGTATGTCTTAAATTTACAATTACCCTAAAGTTTTAGCATTTTCTCTGTTCCCAGTCCTGAGATTTGGGCAGAAGTAATTATCCACCGTAGACCTAGAACGGTTCTGCTCTCTCCCATATTGTGTCCTCCATGGAATCATTTTAGGTACAAAATCATTTAAACCACATATGAGGAGGTACAAGTAAAATTTCCCAATATGATATATTCTCATTGGGTTTGGATATGTTTCACCCTTCTTACTGTGCCTATTATGTGTAGGAACGTTTCACTTCTTCTGTGGCACCACAAAGTTCCTCTTCAGATTAATAGTTCTCCAGTAGCTCATAACTGTGGATTGTTCGCAACTAAAATATATATCTGTTTGTACCTGTTATCATAATTGCCTTTCTATAAGGCTCTGCATCTTTTGAACAAGGTTTGGATTTGTTTCATGTCCACTTGTGTCTTTTTTCTTTTTCTTTTGTACAGACAACCACGGCCCCAGTGTGTTATCAATATATTCTTATAAATACATATATTTGTATTGCATTTCATTATGTCATTTGGCTGGAGCGGTTTAGTTTAATGTTGTATGCTCTTCATGTGACCACTATATGTACAATTTTTAAAGACTTGAAACACAATTATCTTCACAACTAATTCTGATAGGACATAAAGTGAGAGGTTTTCTGAAGCAATTAAACTCCATGTCATAATTTTTATTTTCAAGCAGACAAATATAAATATTCTAAGCACCGGCAATGTTGGGGAAGCAGGGGGTGGTGTCCCAGGTTTCTCTATATTGTCACAATCTCTTCGGTAGAGGCCCTTTGACCCACCTGACTGCTATTTTCACCTCTCAGCAACAGTATTTAGGATATAACTCCCACTACAGACAGTATGAGGCAGGAGCTTGTACATATTAGGCCTCCCACTGATATAATTCCTAGTTGTAGAGACAATTTTCATAATTCCTTAGTATTAACCCTATGAGAGATGTGCAAACTATCGGCTAAAATTGGCAGCGTCGCTCACATTTGCTATATAAATTCAAATAAAAAATGATGTGTAAAATAGATAATATTTCCTATATAAGGTAAAAAATAACCAGTCATTATGATAATTAAAATGTTTGCTTGGCAATTTTCACACCAATATCGGCAAAGGGTTAACCGGATGGATAAGGTAAAATGGAATAGTTTTTGTTCCCACAGTTTACAATAAATTCATCAATAGCGATTATAGGAAATAACTAACAAGACTATAATCACCGTAAAAATATATATATTTCTTCCCCTTTTTTTGTAATCTTTATGTGTGGAAAGGTAACTATAAGAACATTTTGCATTGTCAGATATGTACATTCCTCTGGAAGGCAGTGGGTTTGTTAATACACTGATGCCATTTGTTTTCTATTGCAGACCAAGTGTTGCTGGTAGATCAGGTGAAACGGGTGAAGGAAATAGAAGCTATTGAAAGTGACTCTTTTATCCCACAAGTGTTCAGATCCAGCCGGGACACAAAAACCGTACGTTTCACATTATTTGTACAAATTTGAGTTGTCCAATTTAAACCGTCATTTTTCCCTCAACATTACTTATAGCTAAGGACTGGAATAGCTGAAGGTGTGGTGGGGTGTGTACCATAGTCATGCTAGTTGGTATTTGTCACGTTCATTGTGGGAGATCCTAGAAGCTTGGTACCAGGAAGCTGGTGTTCAAATACAATATGAAAGGTGACCTCTTCTTCCATACCTGTCATGTTTCTCCACAGCAGAAGAGATCCAAATCTATCCATGTATATATCTATTATGTGCAATGCTAATCCAGATCCCTCTGTAACCTAACTATTGACGGCACCATTCAACTTCCACACTGTCAAAATGAATGATATATTTATATATGATAGATCAGTGATGGCTAAGCTTGACACTCCAGCTGTTGTGGAACTACACATCCCAGCATGCCCTGCATCGGTTTTAGCATGGCCAAATAGCTAAACTGTAGAAGAGAATGCTGGGATGTGTAGTTGAACATTAGCTGGAGTGTCAAGGTTAGCCATCACCATGATAGATAGATCCTTTTTATTGCAGAGTCATTTTATGCCCATTTGATTTAATGAACATTTTCATAAAAAATACATTTTATATAATTCCTTTATTAAACAATTTACTAGTATTCTTGTAGCCTCTTATACATTTTTGGGTTAAGGTAGTAGCCTACTGAATATATACAACTTTATAGAAAGAAGGATATGGAGATCCAGCTGATAATGCAGAGTGCAGGATAAAAAGTAGCTCGGTTCTTATAGACCGTCTCATGACCGTTAAGTTCTGCGTTGAACCGGTTAAACATATTTATTACACCTTTCTGAAAAGCGCGTAAACGGAACTATATTCTCTGCAACCTATCATCTCCAAAGTAATTGACAAAGGGGTGGAGGACTGAACGCAGGCTTGAAATGAGTTTGTCAATTCTCTCAGCCTGCTGTACAAGACTGCAGAGGGGGGCAGTTTATGAGCACAGCCTTTCTTGCCCAACATACTTCATAGAGAATCATGCACTATGACAGTTCTGAAGGTCACAGCAGAATTTATTTAGCACACACTGCTCGACGAGATCTTTATTCACATTTCTGCCCTGTGAAAATGAGCAGCAACCATTTTAAACTGATTTATGGGGATAATTCATGCTCGACTTGGTTGTATTTCAAGACATTTAATATGTTTTACATGGTGTATATTTTAGTACCACAGCTTAATAATGCTGTTTATTTATTTATTTCAATCTGCTAGAATGTTACGTCTATTTATACCCTGGCGACTCTGATGCATTTTAGAAGTGTTTAGTGAAGTGCCTCATAGAGAAAACAAGGGAAATGGCACCATCTCTGCCACGGATGGCTCCAGAACCGGGCTTCTTGTGCCTTACAGGAAATTTGTGCAGCTCACTAAATACAGACCTACGGTAGGAGGGTTCTCAAGAATAGGGAAACAAATAAAGGAACATGATACTGATAAATAGCTTTAGAAAATTAGAAAAATATCTGTTTTCTGGCATTTACACTTAAAATGTATTAATTCTATTTTTAATCAGAAAACAGATACCAATGGGTTTCTTAGAAAGCTTAAACAGTGGTCCTGAACGGTATGGCACCGAGAGTTGCTCTGCAAAAGCCATGCACTCTGTTGGACTGTAGAACTAATTTGTGCTCCTACCAAATTACCTGCCCATGGTTATTTTTGTAAATGAAAAAGATTATTCTTACATAGTTACATAGTAGTTAAGGCTGAAAAAAGACTTGCGTCCGTCTAGTTCAAGCTTGGTTTATTAGCTCAACCCTTGTTTTTATGTAGTGAATACTCATATTTTATTTTAAAGACAGATTGTTATGTACCCCTGGATGTTTTTAATCAATAAATGTTTGTCCAACCTTATTTTAAAGGTATTTATTTTGTCTGCCGACACCACATCTCCAGGAAGAGAGTTCCATGGTTTGGTTGCCCTGACCGTGAAATTTTTTTTTCCTTCTAAGCCTTAGAATCTAAAAAAAATAGAATCTAAGGGAACAAAATCTTTTCTCTTCTAATCTAAACTCATGCCCACGTGTCCTAGAGTCGATCCTTGTAGTAAAAAGTGCGCTTGACAGTTCCATATATTGGCTCCTAATATATTTGTACATGTTAAGCATGTCCCCCTTAAACGTCTCTTCACTAGCATAAGCAGTCCTCCCCATTTGTTCAATCTGTCCTTGTAGCTTAAATTCTCCATTCCCTTTATTAGCTTTGTTGCTCTTTCCAGTTCTATGATGTTTTATAGTGCGGGGCCCAGAACTGTACTCCATATTGAAGATGTGGCCTAACCAATGCTTTGTACAGTGGCATATTTACTTTTGAGTCCCTAGTTTCCATACCCCTTTTATACATGCTAGTATTCTGTTTACCTTGTTAGTTGCTATATGACATTGAGCCCTGCACCCCAATTTGTTATCTATTTGGACTCCTAGATCCTTTTCAAGTTCTGAATTACCCAATGCCTCCCCGCTTAGGTTATAACTAGCACATTGGTTAAGTCTCCCAAGGTGCATAACCGTGCATTTATCAACATTGAACCTCATTTTCCACTTGTTTGCCCAATCCTCTAGTTTATTAAAATTCTGAAGTGCGGAGACATCCTCAGTTGATCTAATTAACCTGCTCAATTTTGTGTCAGCAAAGATGGAAACTCCAATATCGTTAATAATGTTAAATACAATGGGCCCTAGTACCGACCCTTGTGGCACTCCACTTAGTACTGGTTATAATTTTTCATACTGCGCCATTCACAACCACTCTCGGTTCTCTATTACACAGCCAGTTCCCTACCCATCTACAAATTCTTACCCCTAGTTCCTCCATTTTGTTTATTAACCTCTTGTGCGGCACTGTATCAAAGGCCTTAGCAAAATCTAAGAAGACCACGTCTACAGCATTTCCATATTCAAGATCTTTGCTGACATGCTCATAGAAGCTTAGTAAATTTGTTTGGCATGAACAATTTTTCATAAACCCATGTTGGTTGATACTAATTAAACTATGAGGATTTAGTTACTGGTTGCCATCCCTTAAAAACGTCCCCTGTACATACAATATATGTAAAAGTTCCCCATAATTTCTCTGAACCTATTCTTCCTTCAAATCATATTGCAACGGTAAATATTTGTTAACATATTTCAGTTCTCTTAGGTTTTTTTTTCATCTTTACGTCTATTGAAGATCACTTAATAATTTGTAAACTTGAACTATTTATATACAACTATTTATATACAGGTTGAGTATCCCTTATCTGAAATGCTCGATTTTTGGGGGGGATTTTGGAATATATATATTTTTTCCATACTTACCTGGTCCCCTGGTGGTGCCCCGATGGTCCGCCGACATCCACCTTGTCCCCCGGCATCCATGGCGGCCTTCAGGATCCTCTTCAGTGGCATACCCAGTCCGAGAGGTGCATTGCGCCAGTGTGCACTGGTGACATCATCGGTCGCCTCCACGCACTCGCGCAGTGCACCCCTGGGACCAGAAACGCAGCTGAAGAGGATCCCGGAGGCCGCTGTGGACATCATTTTTGGAATACACAGACAAGGGAGACCCGACCTGTATAAATATCAAATTGCAGACTGGTATACAGTATGTGAAATCAGAATACCTCACAGATCCATGCAGCCAGCCCTTTTGTGCATGTGTTTTATCAGGAATTTTGATTTAATTGGATAATGATTTACTGAGTTTAGTCTGCATAAAAAATAACATATATATATATATATATATTATACTGTATATTATATTATAATGTATATAATTTATCTAGTAACTGTTTTCAGCCAGCAGAGGCCAGTGAGACAAAGCACGAGTCTGCCATATTGGGGACAGCATCCATAGATTTATTTGTGAATGAGAAGGAAGCAGACGTTGGTACGATCCCTACTGCTATCAAATACTTGGATGAAAGCTCCATTGCACACCCAAATGTAAGTTACTTTACCAGTGCTTCAAGGTAAATAGTCTCATAAAGATTTTTACAGCTACCTGATGTTTCTTCAATATCTGACTAATGATTTATATTTAATCATTTTGTTTTATTATGGAAAGGTGACTTCCTTGTTTAAGTTAAATTATAGTTGCTTATAACTGTTTTTCAGTTCTCGCCTGTGATGATGTGACCACTGAGTGGCACTGTTCTGTTACAGATTATAGATCATAATTTTACCTCACTAGTGCTAAAATGCCATCCTATGCTATAGTGCAGAGTTTGCTGGGACGGGTGCTGGAAGACGCTCCGATGGTCGGAATTCCAACAGTTATTGATCGCCCTCCTGTCAGAGGAGCCCTGCAGTTGAGATTCTGATTTCGGACTAATGACTGTCAGAATCCCGACTGTCTGAGGGTTATACCACACCTGCTGGGACATGTAGCTGGGGTTGTTTGCCTACAGTACAGTTATGTGGAGTAGTAGTAATTATTTATACTAGTTTTGTTCTGTCATGTTAAACCAGTAATGGTTTTCATCCAAAAACAAGACATTAAAGAGTTTTGTTTAAGGGTAGTCACTTTGTGCATGGCCAGATCATTCCCTGTGCACCTTTTGTAAACTGAGGAATCTATGTACTAAGACTTGGGGCCAGATGTATCAAGCTTCAAAAAGTGATAAAGTGGGGAGTGATAAACAACCAGCCAATCAGCTCCTACTTGTCATTTTTCAAACCCAGCCTGTAACGTGGCAGGTAGGAGTTGATTGGCTGGTTGTCCATCACTATCCATTTTATCACTTATTAATGCTTGAAACATCTGGCCCATAGCAAGATATACAGTGGATGGAGATAAAGTAGCAGCCAATCAGCTCCTAACTGCCGTGTTACAGCCTGTTTTTTGTTTTATTACATTTTAAGCCAAGCACACACTACACAAGGACAGGGACCCACTTGTCGGTGTTGGCAAATGGTGGCATAGCCCACATTAATGATGTCTTCCATTGTCTATACATGCGTGACAAAGTAGGACATGTTAACGACCCACCGGAGCACTTATTAACCATATTGCTTTAAATATTGCTAGCAGTGTATGGGGCTTAAGCAGCTGGTTGGTTGTGGTTTATCTACCAAAAACTTGATGTCTCTGGGAGAGTGCCCTTAAGCTGCACACCCTAACTACATGTAATGAGAGGTGCTACTATGCTGCTGAGACTTGTAGTGCCACACAAAAATGCAGGTCCACTATTTCATCATTACTAATTATAATTCTAATAACTTTTGCAATGAGTTTCGCCATTAAATAAAGGTTTTGTTTTTCTTTTGCAAAGTCCCTGGCTTACCCACCACGTCCAGGTAACCTCATACCCCAGATAAGCCTCTAACTCCCGGACATTCTAGGAGTTCAGGTCTAGGGCATGGGACACACCCAAACCAGCTCAAACAGACCACCACAAGGCACCATAACTCTTAGTAATGATTAAATAGTGAACTATATTTCTCTCCGAGGCTTAGTACATAGACCTGTTCATTTGTATTACATGTTTCTGGAAAGAATGCAGCACAGCATAAGCACAGGAGATGAATTAACTATACAATGTTATATCTTCTGACTAGAAATTACATTGTAGTCTGTGTGGGCCAATAGGCAACCAGCAGCTTTACAATGAGATGGCAAATTGTGGCAGATACAGCTGGCCAGTCACTCTGCTACTCAGTTGAAGACACTACTGCTTGTATAACCTTAGCTTAGTTTAAAAACTAATATATATATATATATATATATATATATATATATATATCTGCATATATAGTGTTCATTCTAGCATCCGCCATCTTTGAAAACCCATGCAGTTCCTCTTCCCTGCCTGGGGTGTCGCTGTCTGCTGTGGTGTTTCTAGCACAGGTCTGGTTTGCATATCAGTGCTGATATACAGACCACACTGTGCTAGAAGCGCTACAGCAGACAGCGAATGAACACACACACACATATAGATAGATAGATCTACATATATATATATATATATATATATATATCTCTGTAGGAAAGGCAGCTGTATGTCAGAATGACATTGATGCACACATTATCCTTGAGGCTTATATCTATGCATTTCAGCCATATTATCGGGCTGGTTTGACTATTTTTCCAGGTATGAAATATAACATCTGTTCAGTGCTCGCCCGATGCTCAGGTGATAAATATGGCATTTCCTTACAAATTCACTTCAATTGCCATCAATTTACATAATTGTGACATTTTTTATTCCTCCCTCCAACAGCTGTGCATTGAGAAGGCCGAAGCTGAGGAGAAATGGTATAAAAGGCTGACTTCCCTCCGACAGGAGAGACTGATGGGCAGCCCCGTGGCCTGAGCAGCTAGACTTAATCGTCCATTTACAGTTTCTTACTTTTTGTTTTATGCCCATTAAAATGTTTTTATGAAATATGCTAACATGGAGTCTTTACTTACTGTATACATTCCTTATCTACAGGCTGATGTCTTTGCTTTTCAACCACAGATATAAATTAATGGCAGCAGTTTATTTCCGTTGCCCTGAAATCAGTACAATGCTCACTTTATTATACCTCATGTTATATGTAATAAAAGAAAAGTCTGACCAATGATATAAAGACTGACAGGAGCAGAGGAGAGCTAATAATCTGAAATCAAATAAAATAGTCATCTGAGGGTGGAGAACACATTAACTCCCTACCTGGTGTCCTGCCCCAGAAATACTCACCACAGAAGGGGCAACCTCTGGCTTCTGCAGCAGCCCCTGCTCCCCTGGGGCTGCTGCTTTTGGCACTGGCTTTGTGCTGCCACTCAGGATAGTTAGGGCATTCATGTGTTCAGGTGCCCGATCATGCGAACACCTAGCACTCAGAGTGGCCGCAAACTTCACTGAGAGGTGAGGGGGATGATCAGCGGTTGGGACCAGCGGTGGGTGGGAGCAACGTGGAGGGAGTGCTGAAGATACCGAATGGTGGTGTACCACTGGAGACACCAATGGTGCACACCTCATCAGTGGAATTCCCGGAAATTTTCTGGGAGAGCCCGTTCCTGCAGCGTAGCTCAGCCCGGAAGATTTCTGGACATACCAACAAAGTGGTTAAAGCCCCATGCACACTAAACTTTTAAAAAACATCGCTCATTTTCCCTCTTCTGAGTGATAGTGTTTCACATATCGCTTAGTGTGCATGCCAGATATCGACATGCATGTGTGCTTCCGCAGATCCTTACGTGTGTGCACTGAATATCATTTGCCCAGGAGTCCACTGGAAAAAAACTCCCGATGCTGCTCATAGAGCATATCAGCTAGGAGCTTAACTCTTGAGGCACATTTTTCTAGGTGTATCAATGGTGACTTATCTGCTTCATTTATTCAATATCGTATCTAAAGCTTGTGATGAATGTACCCAGTAGCGCACACACGGGTGGGGTGTGAGTACCCACCCCCTGTCAGTGCTGGCCGGCAGACACCATCTGCAGCTCCGATCAAAGGACAACTTGGCTGACCCGGCCGGGCACAGAGTCTCTAAAGAGCTGCCGTCAGTGTTATTGCTTAGTGCAGTTCTGCCGGGTGCCACTAGATGCCCCCATCTTCATTTGTGCCCATCTGCCAAAGTCAGCCATGATGATCACAAGCTGAATGCTGATGGCTGCAGCTCAGAGGCAGATGCAGTCAGCGTGGGGGAGAGACCTCCTGCTGCTGGCCATATACACACACAGATTTATCTGTCCAATCTGTCTGATGGGAACAAAAACCTGAAAATATATGGGAGCAAATGACAATCAAAAATTTGCTCCCTGTTTTCCAGCATTTGGGAGCAAATTTTTTTACTGTAATTTTTCGCCAATATACAGTATTTCCAGGTCTTTGTTCCCACCAGATAGATTGAACAGATAAATATGTGTGTATGGCCAGCTCCCTGTGAGAATCCCGAAGAAGGGGCAGTATCTGGGATTCTACAAGAGGAAGTATGTTTTGGTGTCTGTCTATGTGTCTTTCTCTCTATGTAAGGAGTTTAGTATATCTCTTTCTCTCTCTCTCTCTCTCTCTCTCTCTCTGGCGAGCGTAGCGAGCCACCGTGCCCGCAAGGGGCTTTGTTGCGCTCGCCATGCTGTCTGAGTCTGGCCAGTCGGGATTCCGATGTCGAGCTAATGACTGTCTGGATTCCAACTGTCGGACCCCTATACCACACCCGATCACTGCATGTCACATTCCACAGAGTGTCCTGCTGTCTCCATGCACTCCTGGGATTCCGCTGGCAGCCTTGCATGGGCCCCGCCTACATATCATTTGGTAACCCATACTAATAACTGGACTGTAATGTAAGAAATGGTTTAACAGCTACTATACCACTTAAAACCATTGCTTAGCTGGGCACTCCTAGCGTACGGTCAGGGATATGTAGGGATACCTGGGGATGCCGGCGGTCAGAAAAACAACACCGGCATCCCGATGTAGGGATTCCAGACAGGGGTCAGATAAGTATACTTACCTGCCCGTCTAATGCTCCCTCCCCAAAGGCTAACCCCCACAGCCTAACCCTAACTCTCCCTCCTTGACAGTGCCTCACCTGAACCCCTATAACCCAATGCCTAAACCTATCTTTTGCCTAGCAGCCTAACCCACCCCGCTAGTGCCTAAACCTAACCCCTGTACCCCACCACCTCAACCTAGCTGCCTCCACTATACAACCTAACTCTCCCTCCTCGCAGCCTAAATCTAAGTCCTCAGTGCATAAAATCTTCGCTGAGGATGCCGGCACTGGAATCCTGACTGCTGGCATCCTGAGCACAAGTATGCAGTTATGTCGGTATTGTGACTGCTGGCATCCCCTCTGCCGGAATGCATCCCGTATGGACAAAATCCACACCAGTAGTGTTGTAAAATCAGTAAAGAGAAAGAGCAGAAACCCCCCTCATAAATCCTGCGTTTGCCCTGGGTACCCAAGTACCTAAGCCCCTGCTTTATAGCAGGCTGGGTACCTACAATTTACAGCACTCCATGTATGTACCATGGAAAGGCATCTATAACTAACCATGAGCTCTATTCTGGGTAACCGTAATTATCTTTGTAGGAACAGTGATCTTAATACTTTTTTATGTATTAAGTTTCATTTCCACTAGTGACGTGGCTCAGTTACATATAGTTTAGTCTTTACATCTGTGATGTTCTGCAGAGAATAAAGCAAATTAATATGGTCATTCTACAAGTTCATATTTGCAAGAACACCAGATAACCAAAGCCAAATTACAAGGGTGTTAGGTCATGAAAGTTTGGCATCGGCAACAAATGACTGAATCTTTTTAGCTTGACAAATTCATCTGACTATTATCATGTGTGAGACCATGGCGGAAACAAGCGTCTGAACAGATGTGTGATATTCAGCATATGCTGGCTGGCCTCTCAGTGGAAAGTGTGTTGCGATATGTCTACTTTGGCGATTGCCTTGTAACACCTTTTAATATCCGTGTATACTGCAAAAGGGCTGAAATGTACTCTAGTATGTGAAATTAGGAATTTTGAAAATGGTTCTGGGGATTTGATTGCATTTCTTGTGGAAGCTTGAGTTTCTTGCAGGCACCATGAACTATCTACAAAATATTTGACACTAAAATGTTTGGATGGAAAAGATGTGGGAGAAGTTCAAATGCAGATGTGTCCTCATACGCTGTTGGTCTAGTCGTAGGAAATAGCTCCTCTTGGCGCACCAGTTTCCAGGTGATTCTGTCACATGGCCCTCTTTCTTGCTGAAAATGTGTCTTATTCGTATAAATAAAACATCTGGAAACAACAAAATAAAAATGACAGATTGCACTGATCAGTTTGACGTGTGATTAAGGGGGGTATCCAATCAGCTCTGATGCAGTTTCTGCCAATGAAAATCTGATATCATGATTAATGACCGGTGGTAATTATCACGGTATCCAGTTAGAGGTAGTTTTTATTGGACGAAAATGGACCTGTGATCTCACCAAATCATATGGAATCAGGGATACGTTTCTGATCAGGTCTGGAGGCTGCTTTTCAGGGTTTATGCTTCACGTGCCTCATATTCATAGGCGTGCGCACGGAGGGTGCCGGGGGTGCACAGGCACCTCCTAATAACCGGCACCCCCGCACGATTGCAGCACCTCCTTGACTGGCAGCAGCAGTCCGTGTGATGATGCGGCTGGCTGCTATGCTGACCAGTCAGTGCAGCGCGGCCGCGTATTTCATTCCCCACTGCTGCCCTCTGCTCCCATCCATGTACAGCAGCCTCCTTCATGTACGTGCACGGCCCCCGTTGATTGGTGTCCCGCTGTTGTTATTGTGCAAGAGCTCAACAGTAGCAGGACACCAATCATTGGGGACCGTGCATGGACATGTGCATTCCTTTCTCATTAAAGACTGCTAGAGCTCTGCCGCGCCAGCTCCCCCTGACCCGCTGTATAAATTGGAGCGGCGAACGCAGAGCAGCAGCAGGTGCTGTGTGGGGTCCTGATAGGGCAGGCTGCGCTAGCGCCAGACAGGACGGCGCTGCAACTGCCCCATCAATTTGCCGGCGAGTAATCTCAGCGAGCGCCTGGAGGGACGTACATCCCGCCCACAGTCACCCCATACCCGCCACAACAACGCAGCATAGCAGAGAGTGAAGGCAGGCAGCTGTCAGTCATCGGTGCTGCTCAGTGCTCACAGTGACAGAGTCCACAGTATGGCCACTATTTGAAATGACCTAACCGCAGGTAACAAAAGGGGGAGGGAGAAGGGATATTACATGTTCTGCCTTTAACTTAAAACACTTTTGTGCCTGCTTCCTCCATCACACCTGAATATCCCCGCTATTCCTGTGACAGCCTGCCCCCCTCTCCCACCTGCGCATTCCTACCGACCCCTTCCCCCAGCAAGTGACAACCTGCTTCCTCCCTCTCACCTGAATGTGCCTGCCACCCCCACCCCGTGACAGCCTCTATCCAAGCAGCACATACCTGCTGAACCCCCCCAGTAAGTAATAGCCTGCACCCCCCCATGTGTGTGCCTGCCCTTCCCTTCAAGTCACAGCATGCCTTCCTTGTTTCACCTGCATATGCCCGCCGATCCCCCCCCACAAGTCTGATTACTTCACTCTCGCTTGTCAGCATGCCTGCGCCACCCCAGCAACAGCCTGCCCTTTCTCCTCCCACTCTTGATCTGACACCCCTTCTCCCTAATTCCTTCTCTCTCTCCCCCTTATCCCCTTTTATCTTTTAATCCCTGACATCCTGTCTCTCAGTCCCTCATTTTCCAGAAAACCTCACTCTCTTTACCCCTAATGGGCATCACGGCATGGGGCATAATGTGTAATGAGCATCACAGTGTGCAGTGTAATGGGCATCACAGTGTGCGCTGTAATGGGCATAAAGTGTAATGGGCATCACAGTGTGGGGTGTAATGTGTAAGGAGCATCATGGTGTGGGGTATAATGAGCATCACGGTGTGGGGCATAATGTGTAATCAGTGTTGAAAGTTAGGGGGTACTGCATGGTACGGAGTACCTGTAAGAAATATGTTGCAGGTACGCAGTACCACTTACCCCCTGAGCCACTGTCAATTCTCTTTTTATTCTAAGTCTAAATATAATGCATCCGCAGCCCGCCCACCCAGAGTTATGATTGGTGCTGTATGCAGCTACCGGCTACTGCTGATTTAGCCTGTCACGCTGACAGGCATCAGCGGCGCCGACAGCATGAAGAGCAGGCTCCACAATTGTAAGCACAAGCTGCCCAGCTCTTCCCCAAGCAAGAGCCAACCCACCCCAGTCATTCCCTGTTTCTCATTCCCTGTCTCCTGATGTCACACCACTATTGTCATTTAGTCACTCCTCTAGCTTTGTGTGACCACGCCCCCTCATGGCATACAGCCACGCCCCTTTTTTGGTGGAGGCTATCAGTACCACCAAGAAAAAAATTCTACTTGCACCACTGTGTGTAATGGTCATTATGGCATGTGGTATACTATGTAATGGGTGTGTGATGTGTAATAGGCATTATAGTGTAAATTTTTGGTGCGCCTCGTCAGCGCACACTGTACCTATTGTCCATGTTTTACAAAAATGTGTCAAGCCCTGGCATAATGTGTAATGGGCATTATGTGGAATGACCATTACAGTATCTAGTATGTGTGGGGGGAATGATTCATTCTGAAGTGCATTTACATAAATAAGTCACCTTCTATTTAGTTTGCATTGATGCCCAAAAGACGTTGATTGACACGCCCAGTAGGCGGTGATTGACACGCCCAGTGGGCGGTGATGGGCATGCCCAGTAGGTGGTGATGGACATGTCACATGCCCCTCCAATGGTGCACCCCCTAAAAAAATGGGCTGCGCACGCCTATGCTCATATTACCCAATAAGTGCAGGTATCTGGGGAAAATGATGCCCGTATCGGGGTCTAATAGGGGAATCCGGTTGATTGGTCGATAGCCAATAGGTCAATTGTGTGCCGAGAGCAGCAGGACACTTATACTGTTTCCATGTCAGCAGATTTGGACATAGACACAAAAAAAAGATGAAAAACTCATGTCGACCAATAGTGGTCGACATATTGACTGTCAACCAGTTGATCCACACCCCTAATAAGGTAGTACTTTTTCCTTAAATTTCTCCTTCCAGTTTCAGTGTATGCCCACGATATATATATATATATATATATATATATATATATATATATATATAATCTCTGCCATTGCCTCTCCAGAGCTGTGGTGGCATTAAGCACAATCCTAGCACAGCCATCTGACATAACAACGTTCAGCATTCTAATTATTACAGTACCTTTTCTTGCAGAGGTGAAGGACCACAGCACCGTGTTCCACACTGCACAGGGACCGTCACTGCTGTGCTGCAGTCTCCCTCTCTAGTCTCTACAGCTGTGTGTTATGTGGGGGAGACCAGCCTGTGCGACTCAGGAAGCAGAGGAGGATCAGTGCTGCGGCCTGGAGCGCAATGCCTTCTTCTGGGTGCTCACCGTGCTTCCCGCAGATTGCCGCTGTGGTTAATCAGCACGGGGGGGGGGGCTTTGGGCGGTGGGTGCCGCGGATGATCACTGACCAGCTGGAGGAGGGGGTGGCATCCAGGGTGCAGATTGCCGCTGACGACCAGCGGGGGGACGGCGGGTGCCCCAAATTAAAGCTGATCCACATATATTCTCCGGGGAGGGCGGACGGGGTACGGCTCACCTGCTCGCAGCTAGTATTTGGCAGCTGGCTGCTTTGCTTTCTTCCCCCTTTCCTCGGGCAGCAGCTGCTGCTTCTCACGCAACGGGTGGCTGTAACTCACTACCGCCCTCCAGTGGCCGGGGTTTATCACTCTCCACTTTATCACTTTCAAGGCTTAGTGCATCTCGCCCTATGTAGCCAAACATCTGACTTGCTTTCTTCATTGATTTGTACCACTGCTATATTAGAATACCTCCTTATTGTGTGTACACACTATGCGATAGCCTTGCTATTCGATCCCAATTCGTTCGGGGTCGAATCTCACGGCAAGCCAAAACGCATGCATTAAATTTTGACTATATAGTACAGATCTGGACTATATAGTACTATATAGTCATTGCAGCCCTGTCTATTTTGCTATTCGATTTGAGCTGAACAGGAGTGCACATTGGCATCGAATCGAGATCGAAAGGTTAAGAACATGTTCGAACTCCATTTGATGCCTATGCGATCCCGATTCGATTTTTGACTGTATAGTCAAAATCGAAAGGCAATTTGTACCGTGTGTATACACCATTAATCTGAATTTGAAAAAAGCGCTACAGTGTGGTGACAGCAGTTTGGTCTCATGGCAAGTTTTGTATGTATTATGTATTTAAAATAATTCCTGTGTGGTTCAAGTCACAGCCTAGAGTCTGTAGTACTCTATGGAGGAATTGAATTGAGAGTGATGTTTAGTAAATTAAGAATCCTAACATACCTCATACACAATTTTGTTGTATGCACACTTCCAATACGCGTGGTATTCATAGGCGTGCGCAGCACATTTTATTAGGGGGTGCACCGTCAAAGGGGTGTGCATAGCTCCATCTATTGGGCGTGTCTAATACCGCCAATTAGGCATGTCTACCATCATCGATTGGCACTGGCTACAATATATATCAGCCACACCATAATCTGCCTATTTCAGTTTTAATCTTGTAATTACTCTGTGTAACAGTACATGCAAATAAAGTTATAATCATATATGGATTACGTAGGTATGTAGTAATATGACAATGGTCTAGTACAACTAACAATGCAAACACATTATTGATTGATAGGTACTTCTTTTAATGGAATACAGTTCTAAAAAGCAAGTGTCTTTTGCTGGTATTACTAGTGGCAGAGGTGTTCATAAGGGTGGGCACAGCATTAGGGGGTGCCTGTGCACCCCTAACACTCAATGTGCGCACACCTATGGTGGTATTGTATAATATTTTTTTGTTGTCTTTGCTGAAAACCCTGTGACATGTGAAATACAGATGCTCACTGTCTGAGGGTCTCAAGCGGTCTCCACTCTATCTTCACGCTGGGGAGGGAGTTGCTGTGAGGCTCCAGGGAGGAAGGCAGAAATGTGCAAGAGCAGCTGTCGTTCAGTGTGTATGCCTAATATCGGGATTCGCTTGATGATATTGCTAATTCTATCTCAGCAGCCCCTATCATCTCAAAGGCCTACCATTCTGTCTTGTCTTCTTTAAGTGTGTTGGTATGGAAATCCAGATCAGCAGCTACTACCTTTATGGTATATTTCACAGAAGCTAAGCATTTCGTAATGAATCAGCTTAGACGATTCCCTGGTGCATTCATTTGTCGAGCAGAAATGCCATAACCCTTCTGTCAGACAGCAGCTGGAAATGTTTGTTTGGGAATAATGTTCTATTTGCAGCATTTTCTATATCTAAATGTCCCTATTTTGTGAACACGATGTAGCCGAGAGGGTAGGAAACTGGTCACTTCAGTTACATTAGCCGGTACATTGAGTGCTGTGCAATCTCCCCCACTCACCAGGGTAATTGAATTGTTTTTTATAGCGCATTTACTTGGATATATTGTGTACAGTAATATTTAAAGCTTTTAAATGTAATATTAAAAGCTCAACTAGTAGCAGTACATTTATGGGACTGGTTCATATTTTCTTGTAGGCTTGCTAACTATTATATTTTATTACTTTAGTACTAACTTCAAAGATGGACAAACTGTATAGGAATATTAATCCCATCAATAAGCACAACTCTTACTAATCTTCAGATTTCTGCTATTGAAATGAATGCTGTACAGTTCTAACATCTGCTCCTTCATGAAGCACACCACAAATCACATTGGCTTTGCATTTGTGGGCCTAGGCCGTAAATCTCATGCATTTCACTCCGAGGTAAACAAGAAGTACACTTACATTTGTGGGGAGGTGGAAATATTATTGGACAAGGTACACTGCAAAATGATTGTTATAATCTGCAATTTCTCCTTCCTGCCTCTAGTAGTCGCTGTATGATTTCTGTCTGCACACTCTGGTCTGTGTCCCTGCTTTCTATGGTAATCAACTGATGCAATATCTGGTGGTATGACTTGTGCTCCCTCATTTAAATTGTTTTACAAGCCTTCTTGTGCTAAATCATCAGTTCATGCTTTGTGAGTGCTTTCCAAGTCAGTTTCCTGGTCTAGAACCCCAGGCCTGATTACCTTGGATCTGTTCCTGTATGTTCTATCCTCATCAGTTTCATATATGCAGCTCCAGTTTCCAGTACAGTCTTTTGTCCTGCTGGATCTGAGTTCTGCTCTCTACACTGCCATGCTATCAGGATATCCTGGTACATCCAGGGAAATTCCTGGTGACCTGTGTCAGTAAAGATGACATACAAGCACCTCACATTTTAATACTGCCTTTTAACCAAATCAAGCGTGTGTGTGTTTCAAGTGATTTAGGACTCTGATGCTAACCCCTAAACCAGGGGTTCCCAATCTTTTTTGATTCACGGCACCCTAGAGAATCAGAATTTTTTTCATGGCACCCCTAGGCCCCAAAAAAATTTATTAGATTGGGTTTATATGCGATTCTTAGTGGCAGTTATGTGGTAAAGGGCAGGATTTACTTCTGTTTATACACATTCTATGATTGGCAGCCACCAGCACTGGTTTTGCTCATAAATAATTAACCATTAATAATTTGAGTTGGTCCTAGACCACCAAGCCGCGGCACCCCTGCATGTGTCCCGAGGCACCCCAGGGAGCCACGGCACACAGTTTGGGAACCACTGCCCTAAACAATGAATGTGAAAATACAAATAAGAAAGTCTTTAATTGTACAAGAATGTGTCCGTAACAAAGTTCATCTAAGTATAAACACTTGGCCTTAATGTTGTTGGAGGCAGCAGCTTCTCAATTTGTTGGCCATTTTGGTGGCTCAGATACAGTATGTAGTTCTGGAAATTAGGGAAAAAAAGAATTTAAAAAATAAAATACAAAGTGCTGACAATTATTATTGTGGCTTATTTAAAGGTAAACTGGTGAACTGGTATTTGAAAAATAGTGATAATTGTATATGTCCACATTTGTTATATGTGTAAAGAGGGGCTCATTTTATGGTATTACAAGAAAACGCATAAAAAACACAAGCTAAAAATAATTGACAGTAAAAACAGAAATACAAAAAAAGGAAGAGTAATCAACTTTAAAATCAGATGCTTTTTTAGTTGAATGCCTACAAAGTCCAAATGGATTGATATAGTTTATAAAACTCTATGGTAGTTGGTGAGGAGGAGTACTTCCCTGGAAGAAGTCTTTAGGGACAAAACGCATTGGTAAAATATATAAATTTCTCTGGAAATGTTAGTCGGTTAAACCTCTACTGCAGGGGTGGCCAACCCGCGGCTTACGAGCCGCATGCGGCTCTCCCCCTGTTAAGTTGCGGCTCCTGGAAGCCCCCCCTTACTCATCTCCGCTCCGGAGTTTCTACACTGGAGCTTCTCTGCCACTGCCTTAGCCCCCTGTCACATTAAGTAGTGACGTCGGCGGCAGGCTGGGGAATGTTCATGGCGGCTCGGGAGGACTTGGGTGCCCGATCCCAGGCGCGGATTTAGAGCTGGGCGAATGGGGCAATCGCCCCCCCCCCCTCCCCCCCCAGGAGACCCCTGCATCAGAGATATAATACTGCCGGCTGCCGGGTGCATTCCTCTGCCTGTCTGTGCTAATGCCCGGCCACTCGGGGGCATTCAGCACCAGACCGTACACGGGACCTGCCACTGTGACGGACTCCAGGAGCTGAGGACCCCCATAAGGCGCCAGCGTTATCATTAAGTTACTTTGGGGGTGTTGCTATCCACAGGGGGAGTGGAGGAGGGTCCAGCAGGAGTCTCTCTATCAGTGAGGGCTACAGTCTGCCGCTTCCCATGTCACAGCCCAGGGCCGACAGCTGCTGTCACATTCCCTGTGTCCTCTAGATCGCAGGTATTACACTAATGTTAGACAGCAGGCTATGGCGGCAGCAAGAGGAGGAGAGCATCAGCACTCAGCCTGGACACGGGTGGGGGGAGGCGGGCCCCTCAGCAGCAGCAGAGAGTTGAGAGATTGCTGGGGTCACACCAGGACTGTGACGCAGGGGGGAGTGTGCGGCGGTGAATTTTCTAGAGATGGGGCTGGTGGCCGGGCAGGTGTGTGGCAGGCATGGTGGGCTGCTCCGGTTGCGTCTGGGGATGTTCCACTGTATCCCGAGGCGAGTGGCAGCGGCCGGGAGTCAGCCAGGCAGCAGATACTGTAAGCTCCCGATGACACGCAGCTGTCAGCCGGAGCAAAGGTGATGGGTGGGAGACCGGGGGGAGCTGCAACGGAGGGGGGTTCTAGAGGTGCTGTGCCAGTGGTGCACACCTGGACACCACTGGCGCGCACCTATTCTATAATAATGGTATGCCCAGAAATTAGGCGCCCGCATGTTTTTGGCTCTTTAGCTTCACTACAGATATTTTTCGGCTCTTTACCTCTGACCGGTTGGCCACCCCTGCTCTACTGGGTCTCTGTGGCTTAAATGAATCGCAAGAGAGCAGGCATACCCTGTACCAGAGGTGGGGCTGCAGCACAGATCAAAATTCAAATAGGTGAAGCACAGAAACTGCCACCAACTGCCATTCCAAACTGACTCACTGGCAGTTGGTGTTGCTTTCCTATTGAAATGTACTGCAGCCTCTCCTCTGGAGCCTCCACTGCCTTGTACTATTGTATTATATGTGATCAGTAGTGGAACTTGTGAGTGAGGGGTCCAGGTGCAAAAATATATTTTGGACTCCCTCCTCTACCCCAAACCCATGAAGTCATTGCTGGTCTGGGCAGCAATGTGCCCCTTAGTACTATGCACCTGCTGCCCTGATGGTAGATCTGCCTCTGTATGTGATCCCTTATATGTTCTCCCTGAATCTAATGGTTGAGCTTTCAGATTTGCGACTATTTCTGAATCACGCTTCTTTGCACATCCTTCAAATACAGATTCAAGACTTGCGTGTTTGCTGACATTTCACAAATGTTCCTTTCGTTTAAAAATAAATGAAAGAAATGCAAGCCAAATGCTCAGTTCTCGCTCATCTGTTAAGCTTATTTTGTATGTTGTGCTGTGAATTGAAATGTGAAGCACTTGGAGTTCTAGTGGGAAAAAAATGTTACCTGAGTAACATGAACATTAAAAAATTACAATACAGGTTGACCACTGATTTTCCAGCACTTGATGATTCAGAATCTCTCAATCTGGACACATCAGGTGCCGGGGGGAAAAAACTGTTTTGGTGGTATGCGAGCCAGCAGGAGGGTTCAGTAAGGCTGTGGGAGGTGAGCGAGTTGCACAGCCGTGTGGGTCATGCATCGGGGAGGGAGATGAGCAGCTCCGAAAGTCACACTGTGGATGGAGATCATAAGCGTGGCATGCGGGGATCAGCGGCCTGGCTGTAGTAGATAAGCGGCTGAAGGAGAGACTTGTCTACTCTCCAAGCTACTGGAGAGACTTGTCTACTCTCTCCTCACAAACTTTCTTAACTCTCACACCCTATCAGACCCACTTCAGTCAGGCTTTCGCTCTCAACACTCCACTGAGACAGCACTGATCAAAGTGGTTAATGATCTGGTAACTGCTTAGTCTAAAGGCCATTACTCACTACTTATTCTTCTTGATCTTTCTGCTGCGTTTGACACTGTGGATCACACTCTTCTCTTAAAAACACTACACTCCCTAGGTCTTAATGATACAGCCCTTTCCTGGTTCACATCTTACCTATCTAAACGCTCTTTCAGTGTTCGCTTCTCTGACTCTACTTCCTCTTCACTACCTCTGGAATGTTAGTAAAATCAGAGACTGAGCACAGCCTGGTGAAAACAAGGTCAAGGCAGTGGTCTACCTCATGAGTAGAGGCGTCGGACCACTGGGAGAGGCCGAGAGAGGAGTTTGGAAGCAGGCAAATATGGTGGACTGTCAATAGCAATATTGAAGTCACATATGATGATAGTGGAGATTTCAGAGGATAAGAAATGGGGGAGCCAAGCAGAGAAATCTTCTAGAAATTGAGTTTTGGGAAGCCCAGGTGGGCGATAGATAGCAGCAACACGCAGAGAGAAAGGGGTAAAAACCCTAATAGAGTGAACTTCAAATTATGTAAATGTGAGTGAAAGAACTGGTGGTAGAACTAAGTATGTGAAGGCTTGTGACAGTAATATACCAACCCCACCTCCTTTACAGTTGCCTGGGGGTATGAGTAAAGTGGAAACCACCATGGGATAAGATATATGATTAAATTATTTTAATCCTGTACTGCAATTTCTTTGACACAATGCCTAAGTGGAGTATAGGTGCTTACACCCGGGGGGAGATATATTGCCCAGTGTCTCCTTTTCATCAGCGACCAGAGATGGTCGCTGATGAAAGGGAACCTCTGCCGGTGGAGCCGCAGAGGTTATCAGCTGGTCCCAGGAGCAAGCTCCTGCGACCAGTGATTTGAATGGGGCTGAAACCGGGAGCGCGCACCCGGCGATTTATCGCCAAGGCACACTCCCATCACTGGCAATATGGTCGCCAGCGACCATATTTTCAGCGATTATAGCCCATATCGCTGCCGTGTGTACACAGCTTTATGTTGATTCAGGTTCTCCTTTAGTATGACTTTTTCATTGTGATTATGTTTTGTTTGCATAGCTTATGTAAAAGTTATTTATTCCAGTTCCTAATGCGTTAAATTTGCAATTCCTTTAAATAAGCATCAATTAGTAGATGCAACATAGTTACTGTCAGATTAAAAAGTATATTCTAACAAGCTGCAACATCAGAAATAACATGAATTGTACCTAACTCTGCAAATTAATACCAGAGGGAAATTACCCAGTATCTAATTAGCACTGGAGTAACAGACCCTCAAACTTTTAATTACAAATATTTATTTTAAACTAATTAGAGTTTTCAGGCTCTTTAGTGGGGTTCCACTTTCAGCTGCACCGTGGAGTTTATTTTCCTGTAATTATTAGTCTCTTCAACACCCTTCAACGGACAATAAAAGCCAGTGTCAGAAGAAAGGCCCTTTTAACAAATGCAATAGACAATAAGAGAGACATACAAGCATTGTGTAATTAGAGGCCACATGTAGCAGCTTCCTTCCTTACAGTCCTTTGTTACAGAATAACATCTGCTGAGAGTAGAGTGCTGGGGAGATCAACTCAACCTATATTTAGATTGTACCTCTCTCCAGAGCATGGGTAAATGTGTTACACCAGGGTCACCACTTTTTATGTTTAGAAGGTCTTCTATTACAATACTGCTCAGGGGCGTAAGTTCATACAAGGTGCCTGTAGGAGGTGTAGTTAATGGTGCCCTCCTTACACACACACATGCACCGACAGCAGTTGTGGCCACCATATACGCTATTCAATAAAAAATGTTTCGGGTGCCAGATGACTCACTGACAGTTGGGAGCTATATACAGTATATATATATATATATTTATATAATGTAGCTGTGGGTAGCACCACTCAGTTCCAAACAAATCTCAATAGCTGAAATCACAACGGCAGTTCCTTTCAAGTAAATGGATTTCCATCCAAAATCACAATATTGTCTGGTTGGCGGCACTCAGCCAGAGAAAGTAGTCCCACTAGAGGTATATCATACCAACGTTTCAATGCTTTATTTGCATTTTCGTCTGGGTGCTTTAACCCTGACGAAAATGCAAATAAAGCATTGACACGTTGGTATGATATACCTCTAGTGGGACTACTTTCTTTGGCTGAGTGCCGCAGACCAGACAAAAAAAAAATAAAAAATAAAAAGATATATATATATATATATATATATATATATATATATATATATATATATATATATATATATATATATATATATATATATATATATATATATATATATATATATATATGAAGGCAAAGAGTGACCCAAAGGAGCGCCCAATCCGGTATGGCCGCTACTCCACAAATCCCCCCTGTTAGTGGGAGATGTAATGCAACAAAGGAAAAAGAAGAGAGTGGAGAGCGCCAAAGGTTTACCAACCACCTTAATGGTATGCACAGTGCACAAAACACAGAATACAATAAAAAATCAATTTTTATTAAAAATTAGATGATGACAGTACACGTGTCCAGCCCATGTCCTCCAGTAGACCCCACAACCAATCAAAGGGTCTCCGCCAACTTCTGGCGGAATACGACCTCTATGATATATGGCGGGTCAAAAACCCTTCAGGGAGGGACTATACATTCTATTCGCATGTACATGGCACCTACTCTAGAATCGATCTTGCCATATCAGACAAATGGTCTCTAGACTCCTTTAAAAAGATAAAGATCCTTCCCAGATCCTGGTCAGACCACTCCCCGGTGTTTATTGATTGGGAAATAACGAGCAGGAAGACTACTCCCGGACCGTGGCGTCTGGGCTCTCGGAGTCTTGTCCAACTAGAGGCGCAGCAGGCTATTCGCATGTCAATAGATTATTATCTACAGGAGAATTCCTCTGAAACCACATCCACATTTAATCACTGGTGTGCCCTTAAGGCGGTCGCCCGAGGCTCAGCAATCCAAATAGCCGCCAAACTTAAAAAAGATTATAAGAAAACCTTAGAGCAGGCGGAACATGAGCTTGCTACCCTTGAGGCTACCCATAAAACCAATCCAGCCGACAAAGCCCTTACTAGTCTGTTAAAGGAGGCTAGAGATAAAGTCACTAGCTTCTATCTAGTGGAGGTCCAACGTAATGTTAGTAAGTTAAACCAAAAGTTTTATCAATTTGGGAACCGAGCAGGTAGATTGTTAGCCAGAAAGCTGAGGGGAAAGAGAGCAAAAGAAAAAATTCACATGATCTATTCGGAGCATGGTTCAAAGATACACGACCCAAAAGAGATAGCGAATGTCTTCTCAGAATATTACTCTAAACTCTATAACCTAAAAAATGACCCTTCTACTTGCCAACCCCTCCTTGAAAAGATCAAAGGCTTTCTGGGAAAAATTAACCTCCCTACTTTGTCCCCGGAGTCCTGTCTGTCTCTTAACGCACCTTGGTCACTAGAAGAGGTCCAAAAAGCTATTGACGCCCTACCTTCTGACAAAGCCCCTGGGCCAGACGGGTTCCCATCCAACTTTTACAAGACCTTCAAAACCCAACTGTCACCAGTGTTACTCGGAGTATTTAATGAGGCCTCTTTGGTAAAACATTTTCCCCCCGAGATGTTAGAATCCCGTATTATCACTATTCCTAAACCAGGGAAGCCCCAAACAGCAGTCCAAAACTTTAGGCCTATCGCGCTCCTAAACTCCGATTTAAAATTATATGCTAAACTGGTTGCTAACCGCTTAAGCCCCTTACTCCCTTCCCTTATTAAGAATGATCAAGTTGGTTTTGTTCTGAACAGACAGGCCCCGGACAATACACGCAGGGCTCTGGGCGTTATAGAGTTTTGTTCAACAAGGAGGGTCCCCCTTTTGGTACTTTCCTTGGACGCCGAGAAGGCCTTCGATAGGCTCCACTGGGGCTTTATGCAAGCTGCCTTAGAAAAATTTGGCTTCAATGGTCGGATACTTGATTCTATCTTAGCTCTGTATTCCTACCCCTCAGCTAGAGTATATGCGAACGGATGTATCTCTTCAGGTTTCCAAATCTCTAATGGTACCCGACAGGGGTGCCCGCTCTCTCCTCTAATCTTTGCTTTGGCGATTGAGCCCCTGGCCGAAAGTATCAGATGTAATGACTCAATTAAAGGTCCAGTAATTGGAAACTCATCCCATAAAGTTAGCCTTTTTGCCGATGATGTTCTACTATGTATTCTAGATCCCGAAACTTCTCTTCCTGCTCTCCACGGGACTCTGCGAGACTATTCTGAAGTCTCATTTTATAAACTTAACACTAGTAAAACAGAAGCCCTACCCCTGGGTCTCCCCCCTGATATGGTCACTAGACTAAAAGAAATGTACAATTACGCGTGGCAAACCCGCTCATTGAGATATTTGGGAAATAATCTGGCATCGGAAAAACACCTTATTGAATGCAATTATATCCCTCTGCTGAGAGCCTTTGCAGTGCTAACAGGCGACTGGATGATGCACGATGTCTCTTGGCTTGGGAGAGTGGCAGCAGCTAAAATGGTCCTCCTACCGAAGCTGATGTACCTATTTCGCGCTATCCCAAGACCCCCTACCAAAACCCTGTTTAACAAATTTAACCATCTTTTGTCTAAGTATATCTGGAAGGGGGCTAGACCTAGAATCGCAAAGAAAATATTAATACGGTCCAAAGCGGAGGGGTCGCCTATCCAGACATAGAATCTTACTATACTGCATGTATGCTGAATCAGGCCAGAGATTGGTTTGACCTTCAAAACCCAAAACCGTGGGTGATTATGGAAAATATGTATTCCCACCCTACCCCCATTGCAGACCTGCTATGGCTCCCAATAGCTGAAGCAAGGAAAACCTCAGCCCTATGTAAATCCATCAAAGCAACCCTGGATGCCTGGCATAAAATGATGGCATCCTTAGAAAATGTAGCTCTGCCGGCACCATTCTTATCACTGAAGGCTTTGAAATCTTTAATCCCCAATCTGCCATTAGAGGGGTGGGTTAAAAAGGGAATTAGTACAGTGGGGGATCTCTATCTTGAAGATAATATTGTGTCCTTTACTTATCTTCAAAGTAATTTTAACATCCCCAAGCAAGATTTCTTCATATATCTACAGATAAGAAGCTGGCTACAATCACATATATCCAAATCAACCACAAAAAAACCAGCTTTCCCTGCCTTCCTTAAAATTAGGGCGAGTACATCTTCGCATAGGGGGGGCATATCGTGGTGGTACTTACACTTACTTTCTGTCGATAGTAGACCTAAACTGAACTCCCAATCCATGTGGGAGAGAGACCTGGATAGACCTCTTAGCGAGGAAGACTGGGAGAATATTTTTAGATCCTGCTTCAAGGTCTCTCGGTGTATAAATCATTCTGAGATGTTTTTTAAGCTGGTTCACAGGGCATACTTCACCCCGGAGAGGTTGCATAGAATTTGGCCATCATCCTCCAACTCCTGTTGGAGAAAATGTGGCAACATAGGGGACATTTTCCACATATTTTGGGAATGCCCACGCCTGCGGCCCCTCTGGGGGGAAGTGTTCCAGATGCTAAGTTTGATTTTAAATCAACCCGTTCTCCCGGACCCAGCTCTCGCGCTGCTCCATGTTTTCCCAATACAACTTTCAGCAGCAGACAGATACGTTGTGGGGCATGTCCTTATAGCCACAAAGGCCGCTATTGCTAAAGTGTGGAAATCTGATATACTACCGTCCATAGAGTCTATCCGAAGTAAGGTACACAGCCACTTTGTATTCGAGACTACCGATGCTAAATATTCCTCTTCTCCAAACTCGATAGTTATGAAATGGTTTGGCTGGTCTATGTATAATGAAAAGATGGGCCACTCGGCTTACCACAGCAACCCTCCTGACCTGGCTGTACTATGCTCTCAGTAGTGGAGTGTAACTTTGGTATATAACAATTTAGTGTTTTGTGAGGATGCAGACTGTCATATTAATGCAATTTTTTTTTCCTAGTGCGATGTAACTTGTTGAGACAACTTTTGCTCTATTATTGTTGTATTATTTATGATTCTCTCTTGTCCCCCCTCCCCTCCTTCCCTTCTGTACCCCCATGTTACTTCTATGAAAAAAAAATCACAATAAAAACTGAATGTTTAAAAAAAAAATTAGATGATCACATCAGGATTTCATCTTTTGAATGCAGTTTCAATAACCCGACGCGTTTCGTCTTGAAAAAGACTTCATCAGGGGTTTAATACATGCACAAAAAGCAAAGGATCAACAGGATTGATCTTAAAACCGAACACACCTGTCCCTTATAGTGGATAGCGGTTTCCAAAAATGGTGAGAGTCTTTATTATGGTATGGAATCGTGTCCTTAAATAGAACTGTGGTTGAGGGTTAGAATCAATGGGTGTATAGAACCACCTTCAAGTAGGTATAAAAATTGTGGGTGCCAGCTGATGACAGGGAGTGTGTCTGTAGGTCGACACACAAGGTGTTTTGATAGACAATGGTTCTCCTCAGGTGTGTATAAAGTCCACTAGCAACAGATATTCAACGGGGTATAGTATCTGTCACGATGTAGACGCCAGTAGCCTGATATCTGGGTGCTTTAACCCTGACGAAAATGCAAATAAAGCATTGACACGTTGGTATGATATACCTCTAGTGGGACTACTTTCTTTGGCTGAGTGCCGCAGACCAGACAAAAAAAAATAAAAAATAAAAAGATATATATATATATATATATATATATATATATATATATATATATATATATATATATATATAATCTATCTATCCAAGACAAAGACATCCCTGAGGACGAGCTTGTGAACTTGAAACAATTGTCGTATTGTTCCAGACCGATTGAATAAAAGCACTATATACTGAATTTCCGAGAGATGTCCCTGCTTTGTAGCTGTTGGACTGGCCCTTATTCTGGTTCACTCGCAAAGGCAAATTCCTTCTCATTTTGTTTCTGTGCAGGGAAAATACTGACTGCTTTATTTTTAGGAAAAAAAAAAAACAATTGCACACTGAATGAGAAATATACATATAAAAATCAGATAATACAGAGATGCTTTACTTTTACACTGCAATATAGATCTCACTTGAAGTAAAACCCCATCCAATTCTAATTCTCTCTGCACATGTTACATCTGCCCCCCCCCCCCCCCCCTGCAGTGCACATGGCTTTGTCCATCTAAGAAGGAATTTGCTTTTGCGAGTGAATAAAGGGCCTATATATATCTATATATGGATATAATTTTATGCATACAGTAACATTAAAAAAATAAACACTACACAGCCAGTCTTACTTTAAGGCCCTTATACAGGTCTATAGAGTGGTTTTTGGGTAGGGGTATGAATACTTAACTTCTTAAGTTGACAATGGCCTGTTTCTTCTTGTTTTTCTCTGTATATTGATGTTATTCTCGCAGATTTTATGTGAATTAGCCCTTCTTGGATAGGTGAAGGCAGCATAGCACGAGAAAGAAGCGCCCAGGACTTTGTTTGACCTTTTTCGTTATTCAGATCTGATCACAGTACAAATTTGCTCTCAAAATGGGCAAAACCATGTGCACTGCAGGTGGGGCTGATGTAACATGTGCAGAGAGAGTTTTGAGAAGAAAATTTGTACTGCGATCAGATCTGAATAAGGGCTAAAGTCCAGCACACAAATGGAGAGCGGGAGCTTCTATGTTCCTTCTTCCTCCTCCGCAGCACCCACAGGGCAGGCTACACTCAGGGATTCCACCTCCTTTCTCCAACTTGTGCACCAACCAATCAGGATGCTGCAGGCTGCACTTTCAAGTATCATTGGGCAGCTTGAGCTATCACTCAGCTTTTGTACGGCACTGTGCAGTGCTGTCAGTAGGGACTAGTAGGGAGCGCATCGGCACGGATCAGATTCCTCATAGATCCGATCCGTGGCGAGTGTCAGGGGGGGTCCCTACAGAGTGAGAGGCCTGGGGTTACTTACCCACAGAGCCTTCCCTTAATCCAGCACTGATTCGGAAACCTTAAGTAAACACACAGGCTCCCGGGACTCTTATCATGGTCCTGGTTCATGCTCTTGTGCGTTCCTGATGGTTAACGTCCGGTGCAAATGCCTCCATTGCCTCCGGGAGTTATGACACTCTACTTCTGTTTATTTAATATCAGTTTTATTGTACCAATGTCATACTGAGTGCTAAGGTCTCATAGACCATTTAAAATCGTCCAAAATCATTATAATCTACACAATAAATACCTAATGTTAACTATATATAAGTTACAGTTGGATTTGACTTAGTAGGGGTGAATAAGGTTCATTTCCCCATGTTTTTATCTTGCAAGCATGATACAGAGGCCTGCTGAAGTCAGCTCAGGCCTAAGTAGGATGAATAACCCAGACCCCAAACATAAAAGCCATGGGAGGACCTTAACCTAGAATTCTGACAGCAAATGCAATCTCTAATAAGTCTACGAAACCTATTTAGATACATTTGACCTAAATGGCAGCTCCATATTGACAATCATTTTAAACTGAGATATACTATGACATCTTTCCCACATTCCAGTAAATATATGTAGAATTTTCAAAATAATGTATACAGTATATGCATAAGATGCAAGTAAACCTAGCTTACAAAAATGTATATACTTCCTTATCGCTTTCAACTTATGGGCATGAGTCTCCTGCGTCACAGAGAACAGGTAAAGTCTGTATTTTTTTTTTTAGGACAGGCAGGGCTTCACCGTATTGGTAGCTATGGAATAACTATCTGGTATAAAGCTGTGGTTTGGGTTTGCGATTTTGAGCAATAACCATTCAACTGCTACCATGTCATTAGGAAAATACCTGTAGTAGGTAATAATTATTTGTTCTTATGCTGCATAGACAGGTATGGTTCATATATCTTCTTGCCCAGCAGAAAATTGTACCTGTACATTCTCATTAATTGCAATGTTTAAGAGTTCAAAAAAAAAAAAGGACTAAGCAGGGAAGACCTTTGTTGTGGAGACACTAGTAAGGAGTAATGTGCAGCGCGCATGCTCTATGTGTCAAACTGTGGGGGGTGGGGTTAACATCAACGTGACGTTAAGGGGCATAATGCAGCGCTATGCAAAGCCATCCTCGAAGCCACTGATCTGCTGGTAATACCAGCAGATGAGAGGCTTTCCCGGTGATGATGCGGAAGCGTGCAGCGGCGCTCATCCCTGGGCTGTACACACTGGGTGGCTTTGAGCTGAAAGCCACACAAACGTGCTGTTTTGAGCAGCTTTCAGCTCAAAGTCACCCAGTGTGTATGGGCCTTTATTGTGCGAGGAAGTGCATTCCACAGAAGGTTGAAGCCACAGCATCCAATGTAACTATTATCTCCATGAAGATGCTAGATAAATATGTAGAACATGATTGGTTGCTATGGGCAACATCTCCACTTATACAAATCTGCGTTTAGTAAATATACCCTTTTTGTACTAAAAATACACACATCCGTATACACTGTATGTATGGCTTCTAATCTAAAGATACATAATTAGGTTGGTTTAAGAGTATATGGAGAATTGAATGTACTTATAATGAGAGCAGTTGAGACCAATAGAAGTCTGTAAATCATAACAGTGCACTATGGCTGCATAAGCTGATATAAGGTTAGATAGAATAAAGGCATATATAACTGATATTACCTGCTCGCTTCGGTTCCTGTCAGTCATCAAACACAGATCAATGCTTGCACTTGACATGCACACTTTGCCAGGTACATTTGTGCATAAGGATGACATTGCTTTCAGGACATATTAACTTCCTACTGCTATTTATGTCATTCTCCATGTTTAGTATCAGCTTTTTCTATTTTAAAATGCCTGTCTGTCCATGATTAGTTGAAGGATCTGTTCTATTTTTGCTAGTGCATCCTTTGGCAGATGCTTGTGTGCAGCTCATTGTAATGAAGACAGTAACTGGCAGACCTTTCTACTGCAGGATCTCTTATGCCCTGTCTCCTGGCGGGCATTATACTCCTCACTGGTGGTTTTATTTGTATTTCCATTGTTGTATTCCTTTCTTCTCATATTCACATGCAGCTATAATGTAGGAGTTTAGCAGTTTCTCACAGCTGTAATCCCTGTCAGCTTATTTTATATAGACTAATCTCTACTAAAGTCAGCAAGAGTGACGGCTGCTGGTTTGACAGCTGCTTTGTTGCTGTTGTCAAACTACAATTCCCAGCATTCATTGTGGCAGCTTTACAATGAAGAAGTGACTGGAGAGAGGCAGTATATGAGTGCATGATCTGTGCCATGCTCACCAGATGAGACAGTGTGTACTGCATGCTCCTAGTCATTCGTGATGGTGGTGGCATGCAGGTGAATGTGGCGAGTAACAGTACAGTATATTACTTACACATACATCCAATGGGATATGGGGGGTTATTTTGGTTCACTCTTTCTGACAAATTCCTTCTTAGATGGACAAAACCATGTGCACTGCAGGTGGGGCAGATGTTACTTGTGCAGAGAAAATTAGATTTGGGTGAGGTATACTTCAAAGTGAGATCTATATTTCAGTGTCAAAATAAAGCAGTCAGTATTTTCCCTGCACAGAAACAAAATAACTCACCCAAATCTAGCTCTCTCTGCACGTTTTACATCTGCCCCCCAGCAGTGCAAATGTTTGGTACTTGTTTCCTATCTGGGCGCCCGCTAAGTTAATTGCGCACCATGCTATTCTCCGTAGAGAAATCGGATCGCATCGCATCGTACACATACACGATATTGAACGATGCGATGCGATGCGATGCGATCCGATTCGATTTCCCATAGGAAACAATGTTAAATGGCTCAATTTAGCCAAATTATCATAGGAACAATAGTAAATGGGCCAAAAACACCCCTGAACATTGAAATGTCCCCCCAAAAGTAGTTGACGCCACCCCGCCATCAACGTGAACCCGAAGCGTGGCGAGCGCAGCGAGCCCGCGAGGGGCGGCGGTACGCGTCCTCCGACCTTTTCATGCCCTACTATCCACGTCGGCGTGGAGTGAGAATAGAATAGTGTGGCGAGCGCAGCGAGCCACCGAGCCCGAAGCGTGGCGAGCGCAGCGAGCCCCGCGAGGGGACGCGGATACCTTCACAGGTAAACGCGTCCCTTCGCGGGCTTCCCAGGTGTCCGCGTCGCCATGGACACCTGGGAAGCCCGCGAGGGGACGCGTATAACTGTGAAGGTATCCGCGGCCCCTCGCGGGGCTCGCTGCGCTCGCCACGCTTCGGGCTCGGTGGCTCGCTGCGCTCGCCACACTATTCTATTCTCACTCCACGCCCTAGTGGATAGTAGGGCATGAAAAGGTCGGAGGACGCGTACCGCCGCCCCTCGCGGGCTCGCTGCGCTCGCCACGCTTCGGGTTCACGTTGATGGCGGGGTGGCGTCAACTACTTTTGGGGGGACATTTCAATGTTCAGGGGTGTTTTTGGCACATTTACTATTGTTCCTATGAGAATTTGGCTAAATTGAGCCATTTCACATTGTTTCCTATGGGAAATCGAATCGGATCGCATCGCATCGCATCGTTCAATATCGTGTATGTGTACGATGCGATGCGATCCGATTTCATTACGGTGCCGTACGTAGAAAACCTGGGCGCCCAGATAGGAAACAAGTACCAAATGTTTTTTTCCATCTAAGAAGGAATTTGTCGGAAAAAAATGAACCAAAAAAACCCCCGTGTTCACTAGGTCGACACGGGGTTAAGTCGACACATGCATTAGGTCAAAAGGTCAATACTTATTTTTTGGTACTTGTTTCCTATCTGGGCGCCCAGGTTTTCTACGTACGGCACCGTACTGAAATCGGATCGCATCGCATCGTACACATACACGATATTGAACGATGCGATGCGATGCGATCCGATTTCTCATAGGAAACAGTGTTAAATGGCTCAATTTAGCCAAATTATCATAGGAACAATAGTAAATGGGCCAAAAACACCCCTGAACATTGAAATGTCCCCCCAAAAGTAGTTGACGCCACCCCGCCATCAACGTGAACCCGAAGCGTGGCGAGCGCAGCGAGCCCGCGAGGGGCGGCGGTACGCGTCCTCCGACCTTTTCATGCCCTACTATCCACTAGGGCGTGGAGTGAGAATAGAATAGTGTGGCGAGCGCAGCGAGCCACCGAGCCCGAAGCGTGGCGAGCGCAGCGAGCCCCGCGAGGGGACGCGGATACCTTCACAGGTAAACGCGTCCCTTTGCGGGCTTCCCAGGTGTCCGCGTCGCCATGGACACCTGGGAAGCCCGCGAGGGGACGCGTATAACTGTGAAGGTATCCGCATCCCCTCGCGGGGCTCGCTGCGCTCGCCACGCTTCGGGCTCGGTGGCTCGCTGCGCTCGCCACACTATTCTATTCTCACTCCACGCCCTAGTGGATAGTAGGGCATGAAAAGGTCGGAGGACGCGTACCGCCGCCCCTCGCGGGCTCGCTGCGCTCGCCACGCTTCGGGTTCACGTTGATGGCGGGGTGGCGTCAACTACTTTTGGGGGGACATTTCAATGTTCAGGGGTGTTTTTGGCCCATTTACTATTGTTCCTATGATAATTTGGCTAAATTGAGCCATTTAACATTGTTTCCTATGGGAAATCGAATCGGATCGCATCGCATCGCATCGCATCGTTCAATATCGTGTATGTGTACGATGCGATGCGATCAGATTTCACTACGGAGAATAGCATGGTGCTCAATTAACTTAGTGGGCGCCCAGATAGGAAACAAGTACCTATTTTTTTTAAACCGATATGTGCCGACAGTCAGTATTCTATGCCCTACCATCCACTAGGGCATGGGTCTTCAACCTGTGGCCCTCCAGATGTTGTGAAACTACATGTTCCAACATGCATTACCACATTTTTTCCTATAAGAGCATGCCAAAAAAACTCAGGGCATGCTGGGACATGTAGTTCCACAACATCTGGAGGGCCGCAGGTTGTGTGCCGAGCGTAATTAGGCACCGTCCCAAAGAGTGGCGACCGCAGCGGTGCACTTTTTTAGTGTCCATGTCGACTGTATCAACATTCGGCATAAAAAGAGTGAAAACCCCATGTCGACCTTTTGACTGTCAACCTTGTCCATGTCGACCTAATGCTTGTGTCAACCTAATGACCCGCTAAACCTAACCCCATGTTAACCTTGATGCATGTCGACCTTCACTGGTCAACCCAATGCATGTCGACCTTCCTCTTGTCGACCCTATTACACATACCCCATTGGATAGAGCAATATACAGTATCATATCACCAGGGCTTGGCTCAGATGGGATACACATTGCCCTGATGTGTACCCAGTCTAAGGTGCATACACACAGTGTGAGTCTGGCTATACTATAGATTGTACACTTTCTAGCCAACATTTTCCTGTCTGCACCGTCTATTTTTTCTTGTGATACCGACCCCACAGGGGCACGCGTGAGCGGCGTGACAAGCTGTATAGACACAGTGCGAAATATATTATGTTGTTTACCAACAGTCCATATTGGTAATTCATATTTCACTGTGTGAATACCCCCTGGATAATTACTGTGCAGTAGACCATATGATGACAATGGTCGATACTTATGGATAACTAGTAAACAGTAGAGCGAGGTACCACTGAGAGTTCAGTGCAAGTTTACACCTTCTATTACCCTTGCTAGTTTACATGGCCCCCATATATTATAGTCCTTCATTGAGGTGCTAAAGCCTTTAACAGGTGACACTATATTATTAATTTATCTATTTACAGTTTCTTACAGTATATAGCGCAGCAAATTCTGGTGCTCTTTACAATAGGGCATATGTATGCTGCAAACGTGAAAGTTAGGAGAGGAAAGCAATATCTGTACTCGCAGAGACCCACAGGAGCAGGGCCGGTGCAAGGCACCGGAGCGCCCCAGGCGAGTCGGGGTGGGGGGGGTACCTGTCCTGCGGCGCTGTCCGGTGCCGGGGGAGGGGGGTACCTGTCCTGCGGCGCTGTCCGGTGCCGGGGGAGGGGGGTACCTGTCCTGCGGCGCTGTGTATTTAAAGCTGGCAGCGGGGGTCCCTGCAGTCCATTAGAAATAACAAGCGCTATCCGCCGGGCTATGCGGAAGTGCTTCTGTTGTGAAAACACTGGCAGCACGCTGATTGGCTGAGATCAGCGTGCGCCGTGCTGCCAGTGTTTTCACAACAGAAGCGCTTCCGCATAGCCCGGCGGATAGCGCTTGTTATTTCTAATGGACTGCAGGGACCCCCGCTGCCTCCGCCGCCAGCTTTAAATACACAGCGCCGCAGGACAGGTACCCGGGGGGGGCAAAATGCCGCCCTCCAGTGGCCGGCGCCCTAGGCAAATGCCTAGATTTGCCTAGTGGTGGCGCCGGCCCTGCACAGGAGAGATTTCAGATACTTCTCTGTGTGTAAATGGACATTGCAGCTCTTAGCTCTTAATTGCAAAGAAGTAAAAAAAAAAAAAACAATGATAAGTTGCATTTATCACTCCTCTCCCAACCTTGCTGCTCTCTCTTCTTCCAGATGTCAATGTTGCGGGGTGATGGCTGCACTATAGTAGTGAAGGGGGGGCATATATATGGCAAGGATACATGGGAGGAAGAGTTTTATAAATAAGCCAGGCCAATAGCAAGTAACATTTCAGGATCACAAAATTTGACCTTAATCCAGAACCATCCAGGCCACACTGACCTGCTCATGTGAGAAATGTGGGCAGGTGACAGGTGTGTTATTTTTTAGCCAATAAGCAAAGTGAGAATGAGTGAGGGGGTTGATAGGCCCGGCCAGCTTGTTTTAATTAGAATTCATCTTTGTGTGTTGGTTTTGCCATAAACACTCTGGAGTGTTACAGTATGTTACTACAGTATTATTAACTTCAATATCATTAATTTCCAATTATTTCCAGACAATTTCGACCACCCAACATCTTTCACCTTTATTGGCCAATGTCTGGCAGGCTTACACCAGCAACAGAGGAGCGGCACATCTATGCATCATGGATACACAGCAGTGGCAGACAGAGTGACAGTGTAATCAGCTATACGAATCCATAGAAAGAATGTTTTCATTAATAAGCAGCCCAAAGGACAGTACAGGGAAATGGAGGTGTAGTATTTAGTGGAAGGTAGGTAAAAAAAATAGATACAAAGTAGACAGCGCAAAGGGACACTATAAACACATATTTTTGGTAAAAATCAGAATACAATTTTATTTATACAATAGTTAAACCATACCTCCCAACTTTCGAACGCCTGCAAGCGGGACGATGCCCCTGCGCGCCGGAGGCGTGTCGAAATGTTCGGGGGCGTGGCCTAATTTGGGGGCATGGCCTATACTCACGGCTCTTCCTCGAGGCCACGCCCCCATTTTGCCGCTATGGGGGCATGACCCAGAGGCTCTGTGAGCCTCTAGCCATGCCCCCAGTCCCCTGGCTGCGGGAATAGACGCTGTGCGCATGCGCACAGCGTTTATTCCCCGCTGCTTAGCAGCTGACAGGGGGGACTCCCAACAGCCCCCCCACACCGCGGGACACTGCCGCCCGCGGGTGGGACATCGGGACAGGCCCTGACAATCGGGACTGTCCCGATAAAATCGGGACTGTTGGGAGGTATGGTTAAACACCTTTAGAAATGAGAACACCGGCCGGTGAGACTTATATAAAACCTAGTGAGGCATATATAAAAGACATTGCAAATTCAAAGCATCTTTCTTTATCCTTAATGTGCTATATTTATTTTTAGCACAGAGGAATATGCAATAATTGGTGACTGTCCATGCTATGACTAGCCGTCAATTGCAGATTATCTATTAAGAGGGGTTGAGTATCCCCCCTAGACGGCAGCAGGGACAAAACAATTTCCAGCGCTTTGCTATTCTTTATCTTTGTTAGGTAAAAAATGAGTTGATTGATTGATTCAGGAAATTAAATTTGCGACCTGGCCTTGCTAGAGTCTCTATTTTGCAGCAATTTAGAAGTTAAAAGGCCATGACATAATAAAATATTAATAGCCAAGGATTCCTGACAAGGGTTGAAAGAGAAGATAAGGAAATGAATACTGCACTGCAGAGCTGAAAACTCCAAATTAACATATCTTACACTAACAAATATAAGAAGGCTAACCTGTATGTAGTACATGAGGTGCACCAGAGAGTATGATTGATAATACCATGTTTTTCTCCTAAATCTAGTCCACACCCAGAGAGATTTTCTGCTTATCTATGATCTACAACTTGGCGGTTGTGAATAATGTGTCTCATGCAGATTACTGAGTAATACTAACTATACTCCATAATTCTATTAAATTGTTTTGTGAGATGCCACATTGTTTCTGTTTAAAAATGTTGCAAATTAGTAATGTATTAAATAAAATGTCTATGCAAAAAAAAGACAAAAAATTGTCCTTAGCAGAGGTAGAGTACAATTTTGGGGAGCCCAGTGCATGCAAGACTGGTGGGCCCTAAACACAATATTTGAGACCCAGGGATTGGGTTATTATTTGCAACCCTTCAGCGCTTAGAGGAAACTGAGACGTGGTCACACATCACGCCCACATGCGATCTCCCCATATATCATATGCCTATGATATATTGCATGTAGTGGTAGCTCCAGAGGTCAGGCTGCAGCATAGTTCAAAATTCAGATAGGGGAGAAACACCAACCGCCAGTGAGTCAGTTTGGAATGGCAGTTGGTATTTCTCCCCTATTTCAATATAATATGGAATAAAATGTGGAAGGTCCAGTCCAGGATTTAGAATAGCAGCAGGGCTAGGGAGATCCAATCCGTATTTTCCTAGAATGTATTGTGAATCGCTGGCCGATTTGCATCCCCTGTTGCTTCCAGTTATATGTTTGTTCAGGGCAGAAGGATATGGTTGTCAATGGCAGTTAGTGTCTGGGCAATAGGCTTGCGGGGGTCTTGGGATTACATTAGGGATTCTCTAGAAGTACCCTTATTGTGATAACTGGCACTGCTGTAACCCGATAATTGCCATGCTATAACTTAAGCACTGCCAATCTGTTATCCTGGAATGCTGTCTACCTGCTGAGAATAAAGAACCAGACTCTATCTTTAACCGGTGAATGATTCCTTGTCACTATATAGAAAATGGCAACCCTTAAGTCGACATAGAAAACCAGCACACCACCCGTTTTCTTTTAAAGGACGGTGGTGTGCTGGCTTTCTATTTAGGCCTCAGGGTAACCATATTCTATGCAATTGATTGCTATTGACCGGGTGCCCGCACTTTACAATTTAATTGTTTGTGTGTGTGTGTGTGTGTATATGTAGATGTAGGCTACTAAAACTTTTTATTTTCAAGTGTAACATTCCCCTACCTGTTTGCCATGCCCCTAATTTAGTATATGGGAGGGGGCGGCAAAACATTCCCTTGCTCAGGCCACCGTGGTACCTAGCCACTCTTCTGCTTCTAGGCCATTACAATTTTCAATATTTATGGCTGTGGTACCTGATTTCCTGTGTTATATTGATTTAGACAAAGGTACGCAGGTTATTGAACTATTTTAAAGTGAGTGACTATCCATTGACCCTCTCTCTTGCGCTCTCTCTCTCTCTCTCTCTCTCTCTCTCTCTCTCTCTCTCTCTCTCTCTCTATATATATATATATATATATATATATATATATATATATATATATATATATATGCTCCAAATGAAGGCGCTCCACACGTTCTGATGCAAATAAAAAAAGCTGTATTTCAAATGCTCATTTCTGCCAAGTACTTTCAGAGCCTCCGCTCCGTCTTCAGGGCAATGGCAACAGCTATTACAGGTAAGACATAGACAAAAGTGTATCCTCAACCCACCTCAACAAAAAAACACACATTTATACGTTACCGGCATCACCTCTCCTCCCTGCACGGCGCCGGCGTCTGCTTACCGGAAGTCTCAGACCCGAACTTCCGGTCTCTGGGGCGGATGTTCTGGACGCTCCTGTTTGTGCGTTCCAGCAACTTTGTTCCACGTTCCACCGGCCTTCCTGGTCTCTAACACTCCCCGGATAGGCCAGAACATCAGGCATTTCTACAGTGGATCAGGCAGGTGCTGCGGGCTCGCATATCTGTAAACATAAGTAAGAAATAAATATGAATACATACAATAAAGCAAATAAATAATCAAATAAAAGCAATTTCTACCAGACGGTAATTTAGTAAGCTTTCTTCACAAATTCGAAGCTGAGATCCCACAATCTGTCAAAGACAATCCATTATTATGGACTACCTATAAATTATGGCATAAGCTGAGACATGCAAAATATTTTAATTCACACCGCTCGCTATTCCTAACATTCGTGGGCAATGGAGATTTCCAGCATGGGGAGGCTGCCTTCCCCTTTACCTTGTTTGACAGAGAGGGAATCTCTAGTTTGAAAGACATCTGTGACCCCTCCCTAAATAAAGTGTTAACCTTTCAGCAGGCTTGCCAGAAATTCCCAATATTGAATAACTTCCCCCTCGCTTACTTCCAAATGAGCCACTATGCTAAAATAACAATCAAACACCTTTCTGACAAAGATTGGTATAATGACTTGGATGGTGTACTGAGAGCTAATCCCGCAATCGAAAAGGCCATATCTTTGCACTACAACTACCTTAGACCACTTATAGTACACGAGGACACGAGGTCAGGTATGAAGCTATGGCTGAGGGATTTCCCCGATCTGTCATGTGAAATATTGCTAAAAACCTTGGTAAGCTCCTGCCGTATGTTACCTGCTGCCCAATACCAGGAGCAATTTCTAAACCTTTTTCATAGAGCTTATTTTTCACCTCACAGACAGCTCCTGGCGGGGATGCCATCAAATGGATCCTGCCCTCGTTGTGGAGAGGCAGAGGCGGGGTTACTACACTGTCTTTGGACATGCCCAATTACAAGAGGTTTCTGGCTACAAGTGAGGAAATTCACGTTAGATTATTTAATAAACTACATACCCTTCAATGCAGAGTGGGCCATATTTGGAATCATTCCTTCAGAACAGAGGGTGGCTAAGGGATGTAGAAAACTTTTACTGGCCGTACAGGCAGCTGCTTGTAAAACAATTTTGCACGGTTGGATGTCCACGCAGTCTCCTTCGACAGAGTGGTATGAGACGAGGAGACTGCTGGGAGATCCCCCAATAGTGGTGGTCTAGGCGAGTGGAAATCTTTGAATAAACCTTGAGCTAAGGGAAAGGGGTCATAATAGTATTACTTTCAGTTGATGGGTTCGGGGATGAGGCCTACAAACATACAAATAAATAATAAATAACAACTCACAGGAGACTTTTTGGGTACTTATATACTGCCTTTTAATGAAGTGTGCAGATGACATTTTGAATATTGTTAAGCAACAAAATAATGAAAATGTTTGCAGTTCATTTGAAGAATTGTATGATCACTTTGTAAGTGTTGCAATGTCTTTGAGATGTTTATTTTGCAATGCATTACACAATAAAAAAAAAAATTATAAAAAAAAAAAAATAATCAAATAAAAAATTAATTTGAAAGAAATATAAATAAATATATACCATTGAACAGACTAGCACAATTGTTAGAATTCTCATACCAAGCTATTCCAATTAATTTTATCATTAAGACCATATGGTTAATGGTATTGAGACGTAGTATCCACTGTGTCTCTCTGATCAACAGAGTTCTTGCCCTATCACCTCCTCTCAGACTCACGGGGATGTGGTCAATAATAAAGTATTTAAGGAACTCTAAAGAGTGTCCCTGTTCTAAGAAATGTCTTGGAACCGGCTGGTCCACCACTTTACCCTTCAATGTATTACTTATAGCCGATCTGTGCGCAGCCATTCTCTCCTTAAATTTCCTTGTGGTCTGTCCCACATAGAACAGGCCACAAGGACAAACTATGACATACACCACAAAGGTAGAGTTGCATGTCAACACAGATCGGATATCATACGTCTTGTCATGGTGTGGATGTTTAAAAAATTTACAAGGCAGTATGAATTTACAAGTAGCACAGTCGTTGCAACTATAGCACCCTGGTGGTTTTCTGTAGACATTGGGGTGTGGGGGTGGGTCACTCTCGGTTACATCGGCCTTCACTAATCTATCTCTCAGGTTGCGTCCTCGAGTATAAGCCAATAATGGCCTTTTATTTGCTAGTGCAGGGAGGTCCTTATCTGTAGCCACTATAGGCCATAATGCCTTGGTGGTGCGTCTGATAATTGGGCTAGTGAGAGAAAATTTATTCACCCAAGGAATAACTTCCTGCTTTTCCCTCTTATTGGGTTTGAAAAGCTCTTCCCTGTATATATATATATATATATATATATATATATATATATATATATATATACAGTGTGGGGGCGGACCGGCACTCAATCACTTCTAGTACTTTGCTCCAGTGCCTTCCAAAACAATGGATGCAGCGTGGAAAAAATGGCGGCACTTGGAGACTTGCAGTAAAAAAACAATTCTTCTTTATAAGTACATGGTGCAAAACATACCAACGTTTCGGGAAGACCCCGTTATCAAGGTGCAGAAATACAACAAGTGCACAAGTGAAAAGACCCTTACCTTTATGTGGTGAGGGAAGCCTGAGAAGGGAGCCCGTCCCCCCTGACCGTGTCCAGCGTGTGGCAGGAAGTTGCTGGTGCAGCACTTCCTGTCCTCCACCGGCAACGCGCGTCAGGGGTTGTCTAGGCAACCTGTGTAATACATGGTGAAGTGAATATTTGTAAGTGCTAGTGGTGACAACATTAAAACATAAACAGCAGCGTAAGACTGGTCTAGCACATGCAGTATACATTAGTAGTAGCATAGCCCGGGTGCAAATCATGAAGCAATCAGTGTGCTGTGGCCGGCATATGATGGAGAGGGGCAGTCCCGGTTCTTAAAGGAACATGGGTACAATTTGTAACCCTATATTCTATGTGCCTTATTTCTGGTGCCGCAGCAATATATGTATGCACGGGCTGCTGCTAGAAATAATAAATGGGTATAAGTTACATGAAACTGTAACGAAGACCATCTTTTTGGGGAGCGGGTCAGGGACAAAGGTGACAACACAGGAACGGGTGGGCAGGACTGGGCAGGAAGGGGGTATGCTGTAGGTTGGTCCAGCAAGTCCTCTGCTGTGTGTCACGTAGCCGGGGTAGTTAGGATAATATTCACATTTCTACGTGAAATCTGGTAGGGACAAGGGTGACAACATGGGAACAGGTGGGTTGGACTGAGCTGCGAGGGGGTCCAGCATGTCATACTGCTGTAAGTTGGGGACCAGCGTAGCTAGAATACGTTCCACGGCATCCTCTCATTCAATCCGTTCAGGCAGGTGGTCTTCAATTTGAAGATCCAGCGGGCTTCGGTTTGCAGGAGTTTAGTATCTCTGTCTCCGCCTCTCAGCTGCGTTGGAACATGTTCGATGATAATATGGCGAAGGTCGCTCAATTTGTGGTCAGCTTCGGCGAAATGTCTCGCCACCGGGTGTTCTGAGATCTTTCCTTTCCCCTTGTTGGTCAGCGCTGCTTTAATAGTTGAGCGGTGCATTGCTGCACGTTCCCTGAAGGGTCGGATGGTCTTACCCACGTAGCCTTTAGAGCATGGTCAGGTTAGTAAGTACACGACGTGCGAAGTGGTGCAAGTTACCACCTGGTTGATTTTGAACGTGCCCTGTGCTGAGGGTATGGTGAATGTGCTGCCCGCTCTCATGGACTGACAGGTCGTGCATTGGATGCACTTGTAACACCCTGGTGATTTCCTCAAGAAGGTGCCTTCAGCTGGTGGCAGGTTATTGCTGTATCCAGTAATGTCGGTATGAACAATTAGATCACGGATGTTTTTATTGCGCGTAAAACAGGTCATCAGTCTCTTTTTTTTTAAACAGGTGAGGCTTTTGTCAGTGCTGACTATTGGCCACAAGGCCCGAGTGGCTCTGGGTAGTACCGGGCTGGAAGTAGAATATTTGTTGGTCCAGGGTATCACATTGCTGTGTGCCCGTTCGCGCTTTTCCAGCAGTGTCTGTCTGGGCATTCCCATAACTTCATCTTTCTGCTGTCTCAGTGTTCTGGCCATGAACCTTTGCACAACCAAGTCCAAGGCTTCCTCTGTCTTGTCGGGCTCGCTGGTGATCCTCGTGCTGCGTATTAATTGGGACTTTGCGAGACCCTTCTTCAATGCCATTGGGTGGTGGCTTGAAGCCCTCAGCAGTGTGTTCCTGCTAGTGGGCTTATAGTACACAGACGTAGCCAGTGAGCCAGTTGCCTTGGTCACAAGTACATCCAGATAGTTGATGGACTTGGTCTCTATCTGGGTGGTAACCTTTATAGGTGAATCCCTGTTGTTGATGAACACAATGAGATCTTCCAAGGCGTCCTTCCTGCCCTGCCACAGCAGGAAGACGTCATCTATGTAACGACAGTACATTGTGATACACTTGGACCACTGGGGCTTTGAGAAGTACATCAGCTGCTCTTCCTGTTGCATGAAGACATTGGCGCACACCCACTTGTCTGCAGGTATTACGCCCCATTGAACAGAAAATAGTTCCTCTTCAATGTGAGCTCGAGGAGACACATAAATAAATCAATGTCGAGGGGCGCCATCGTCTCCTGCATTAAGAAGCTCCTCATGGCCTGCAGTCCCTCACGGTGGGGAATAGCCGTATATAGGCTGCAGATATCCATGGTGCAGAGTAGGGTGTCTTCATTGATGGACTTGCATTGCTGTATACGTTTCAGGAAGTTCGTAGTATCCTTGACATGGTTCGGTTGTTTCAAGATTAAGGGCTGAAGTAGTCCGTCCAGAAAGGCCGAGATGGGATGGTACAGGCCATTCCGGGCAGATATGATAGGCCTGCCCAGTGGATGCTCTTTATTTTTATGCACCTTAGGTACAGTAAAGAACAATGGGCAGATGGGGAAGTCCTGCTTCAATGATTCTGCCAGTTTGGCAGTGATCTTCTTGTCCTTCGACGCTGTGTCCAAGATCCGGTCTAATTCGGACTTGTATTCTGCAGTGGGGTCCTTGGTGAGTTTGCAGTAGGTGCTCGAGTCAACCAATTGTGCTAGGGCTTCAGCATGGTAGTCATCCGTATTCATGAGGACGATCCCCCCCGCCCTTGTTCGCTGGGCGTACAATGATTTTTTTGTTATTACCCAAATCGCGGATGGCTGCTTGTTCCTCTCGTGACATGTTGGAATGAGTGACCCTGCTGGCCTCGGTATATTTGGACATGGAGTCCCCAAGGAGTCTTAAGAAGGACTTAATGGAGGGGTTGTTGGATTGGGGGTCGTACTTGGAGCGCTTCCTGGAGTTGATAAAGGCTTGATGTTCCTCTGTGGGAGTAGCCGTAGGTGAATTTTGGAAATGCTCGCTCAGTCTGAGCTTGCGTCCAAGTTTGTACGAATCGATGCCCCACTGTAAGTCATTGTGTTTGCTAGTTGGGATGAAAGAAAGACCTTTTTCTAAAGCGTTTTTTCGGCTGGGGATAAAACGTGTGAAGACAAATTATAAATCACTGATTCCTCGGAGTGGTCCGCGTTGGCATGCCTCTTATTTTGTCCGCCCCTGCGGGTGGTCTGCCTCTTCCTCTGGCGGTGGGTGTTGGGGCCGGTGCGGCCTCGCCTAAAGGGACGGCTGACGGGTTGTTGGGTACTGAATCTAGATCGTTATAAGCAAATTCCCTGTCACTATTTGATGTATCAGTTTCTCGTTGGCCTTCACGTCTATTACGCCAGTGGTGTTTGGCCCTGGCATTGTAGGGACGTTGTGGTGCTTGTTCGCCGCCCATCGCCCATCTATAGACCTTGTTGGTATCGTAATCTTCGGCTACAGCCGCGTATTTAGATCTTTTAAACTTAACCAGGTCGCGGTGGTATTTGTCGACCTGGCTCTGTAGCTTGGCTAGCCATTGCTGGCTGGGGTCCTCTTGGGCTGCTGCTTTGAATGCCGGCTCAATCTGGTCGATTTTTGCTTTGGTTAGTGTCAACTCCCGTCCCGCCTCCTCTACTACTAGTAGGACTAAGTCCAAACTGCAGCGGTTGAGAATGCCTACCCATTGTAACGCCCGATGGTCGGGACGTTACGAATCCTGAATACGCGGGGTATCATCTTCTCTCTGAAATAATCAGAGAGAGCAATGCCGTGTAGGAGGAAATCGGACTCACGTTTCTTTAGTCTTAATAGTTGTTAAAACAGATCATCGACACCCTTGCTGTCCCCCTGTGTCGAAAGTTTGTCGTGAAATAAGACTCGGGTCGCATCGCCTTCAGCCCAACTGAATGAGTGTCCTTTATTAAGCTGTATGGTAGCAAAACCCCGTGGTTCATCCTGCTGCTGCATGTCAACCCTGTTCATGCGTCGACACCAGTCGCTGGCAGGTGTCCCGAAGGTGGTGGTCTGCCTACGTGTGAGACACAAATGGTGCAGGAGAAGTATGCGCTGTTGGTGGAGTGCTCGTGGTTAAAGGAAATGGGGGGTGCATGGTGCCCCAAGTCCCAAAGGGTAGCGGTGACGTGCCGACTGTTCTGGATTAGACACGCTGTGCTGGGAACAGGTGCTAGTGGATTGTTGCTCCGTTTTCTGCCTGGCGTTTACCAAGAAATAAATGTCGGGGTGCCTTGTCCCAGGAGGAGTCCTCAAAGATGGGGAATCCAAATGGATACTGTGTGGGGGCGGACCGGCACTCAATCACTTCTAGTACTTTGCTCCAGTGCCTTCCAAAACAATGGATGCAGCGTGGAAAAAATGACGGCACTTGGAGACTTGCAGTAAAAAACAACTCTTCTTTATAAGTACATGGTGCAAAACATACCAACGTTTCGGGAAGACCCCGTTATCAAGGTGCAGAAATACAACAAGTGCACAAGTGAAAAGACCCTTACCTTTATGTGGTGAGGGAAGCCTGAGAAGGGAGCCCGTCCCCCCTGACCGTGTCCAGCGTGTGGCAGGAAGTTTCTGGTGCAGCACTTCCTGTCCTCCACCGGCAACGTGCGTCAGGGGTTGTCTAGGCAACCTGTGTAATACATGGTGAAGTGAATATTTGTAAGTGCTAGTGGTGACAACATTAAAACATAAACAGCAGCGTAAGACTGGTCTAGCACATGCAGTATACATTAGTAGTAGCATAGCCCGGGTGCAAATCATGAAGCAATCAGTGTGCTGTTGCCGGCATATGGTGGAGAGGGGCAGTCCCGGTTCTTAAAGGAACATGGGTACAATTTGTAACCCTATATTCTATGTGCCTTATTTCTGGTGCCGCAGCAATATATGTATGCACGGGCTGCTGCTAGAAATAATAAATGGGTATAAGTTACATGAAACTAACGGAGACCATCTTCTTGGGAAGCGGGTCAGGGACAAAGGTGACAACACAGGAACAGGTGGGCAGGGCTGGGCAGGAAGGGGGTATGCTGTGGGTTGGTCCTCTGCAAGTCCTCTGCTGTGTATGCTATGTAGGCCTTAGGGTAACCATATTCTATGCTATTGATTGCTATTGACCGGGTGCCCGCACTTTACAATTTAATTGTTTCTGTGTGTGTGTGTGTGTATATGTAGATGTAGGCTACTAAAACTTTTTATTTTCAAGTGTAACATTCCCCTACCTGTTTGCCACGCCCCTAATTTAGTATATGGGAGGGGGCGGCAAAACATTCCCTTGCTCAGGCCACCGTGACACCTAGCCACTCTTCTGCTTCTAGGCCATTACAATTTTCACTATTTATGGCTGTGGTACCTGATTTCCTGTGTTATATTGATTTAGACAAAGGTACGCAGGTTATTGAACTATTTTAAAGTGAGTGACGATCCATTGACCCTCTCTCTCTCTCTTGCGCTCTCTCTTTATATATATATATATATATATATATATATATATATATATATATATATATATATATATATATATAGAGAGAGAGAGAGAGAGATATCTATATATATATATATATATATATTAGGGCGGAGTGAAAAAAACTGAAATTGAGAAATTCAAAATCGGCTAGTGTGGGAAAGTTGTGACTTGACCTGAATAAGAAACGTGCAAAAGCATTTTGATCTGAGTCAACATCTTCTGTTCTGGCAAGAGGCCTAAAGTTTCACTTTTTAGGTGAAAATAACGAAACCTATGAAGATGCTCCAATCTAGTTATAATTATGTCAGGATGTCTTAGAGTGGTTCATTAATATACTTTAGCATAGTAAAAAACAGTACGAGCTTGTCCTAGTGCAAAGTGACTGACTGGCGGGAGAAAAAATCCCTAATAATTGACCCATTTTCATGGTCACAATTGTGAATATTGTGTGTTTTCTCCTGAACGTGTTTATAATAGAAGAAGCACAAATACTCTAAATGGAATTTCAGTGACACTGTGTGAAATATAACACTGCATAATAGCCCTTAATCAGAGCTGATCCCAGTACAAATTTGTTCTCAAAATGGGCAAAACAAATGCTGCATTGCAGGTGGGGCAGATGTAACGTGCTGAGAGAGTTAAATTTGGGTGGAGTGTGTTGAAACTGAAATCTAAATTACAGTGTAAAAATAATGCAGCCGGTATTTACCTTGCACAGAAACAAAATAACTCAACACAAATCTAAAGGTGGCCATACATCTACAGATCGATTGTCAGATCTGGCTGGTTGGAACAAATACCTGGTAATATCTGAATGACAGTTTTTGGCAGTTTTCCAGCATTTCAAATCAAAGTATCAGCATTTCAAAGCATCCATTACCAGTATTTTGTTCCAAACAGACAGATCGGACAATAAATCTGTAGATGTATGGCCACATTAACTCCCTCTGCACATGTTACATCTGCCCCACCTGCAGCTGCATTACAGCATATAATTATGCCAAAGATAAGCCAATATATTAACAGTTAAATACATTAAAGTGCATTATGCTGTAATAAGTATTGCTGATCAATCCTGCCTAGCAGGGCCGTCTTTTTGTATGGGCTTAATGGGCACTTGCCCAGGGGCCCCAGGCGTATAAGGGCTCTATGTTGATAGCTGAGGATCCCCTTTTTCCAGGGATACCAGAATTTTGAAGATCAGCCCTGGGGAACTGCAGATATCCAACTTCAAAGCAGCAGTCCACATCCGACCTGTTAATTACAATTTCCAGTCATATTTCTCAGGTTCTCTCTGACACTAGCGGCTTGTCTCTATCATGCCCAGAACCAGAGATATCAGCCTTCAAGCAGCCGGTCCCTGCTCCAGCTCCAAACGTCTGGTGTAGTTTTATATTTTCGTCAATGGATTGCTCTAGCTCCTGATCTCTGATACCCAAGTTCCCAGCACCTCCTGAAAGTTGGGACTCTAGGTTTTTATACTAGGCTAAGAAATCTTTTTTTCAGATAATGGCGATATCTGCAGTCAAACAAGCTGCCCTTCCACCGGAAAATGACGAATATTAAGCCCACTCCATTATCCAACCGTCCCCTGTGTATAAAACACCCCCTACCTCCCTGGAAGTCATTTACAAGGGACCCTTCATACAGCTCAGTGCCCCCTTCCACACGTTAGTGTTCACCCTCCCACCACCTGCGCAGTAAAGGAGTCATTAGCAGAAGTTACTGCTCCAGGTCCAACATGTTGAATGGAAGATAAAGCACCCCCTGCCACCCGTGGGACATCAAAGCTGCTGCTGATACCACCCCCACCCCTAGGAGGGGAGAATGGGTAAGGGCCCCAGTGCATTGCTTTGCCCAGGTGCCCACACTGCTGTTAAGACGGCCCTGCTGCCTAGAAATGAACACAGTGATTGGCATATATGTACTGCTGGACACCACTCATAGAATGATTAACCTGTTATTTTTTGAATCAATGTATTTGTTTATTTATTTATTTACAGTTTCTTATATAGCTCAGCAGATTCCGTTGCGCTTTACAATAGTAGACAGTGATAAAACAAACTGGGTAATGACAGACAGACTTGGAGGTTAGAGGGCCCTGCTGCAAGCTTACAATTTATTACATCATAATACACTTCAACGTATTTAACAGTTAATATATTGGCTTATCTTTGGCATAATTATATGCTGTAATGCAGCCCAATCATGTTCCCAGTATAGGGGATGCAACACTGTTTTTCTGTCAATAAACAGAAGTGATATGTAAAATGATACATTAGACAGTTTACACTTACTTGTAAAACTTATTGTAACAGTTACTGTTTTTTAATAACAGACTGCAACAGTTATTTCTTATTTATGTACACAGGATTGTCTATCTTTGTATATGCACTGCAAAGAGAGCAGCATAAATCCAATTTCATGTAGTTCAGTGACACTGTGTGAAATATAACACTGCATAGTGGCCCTTAATCAGACCTAATCGCAGTACAAATTTGTTCTCAAAATGGGCAAAAAAATGCTGGACTGCAGGTGGGGCAGATGTAACATGTGCAGAGAGATTTAAGGTGGCCATACATCTACAGATTTATTGTCCGATCTGTCTGGTTGGAACAAAATCCTGGTAAAAGATGAGAGCAAATGACAGTTGACCATTTGCTTTGAAATGCTGAAAAACTGTCATTCAGATATTACCAGCTGTTTGTTCCAACCGGCCCAATCTGACAATCGATCTGTAGATGTATGGCCACCTTTAGATTTGTGTGAGTTATTTTGTTTCTGTGCAAGGTAAATACCGGCTGCATTATTTTTACACTGTAATTTAGATTTCTTTTTTTTTTAATTGAGTAATTTTTATTGGTTTTTCAGACAATAACAAAACAAATTAGCATGGAAGTCCCGACAGAGGCAAAATAGACATATATCAAATGGGCACGAACCATAATTTGTACATACAGTGAACATTAAAATTACGGCAGATACATGAAAAGTAAAGGTTAAAGATATTCTCAGCTCCCTTCACCCATAGAAGTGCAGCATAGTTGCCCGAAGGCGCCATTCAGACAACCACTATAGCAGGATATATAGGAGTACATTTGTGCAGTGATAAGTAAAAAAAAAAGTATTGCAACGTCATGGTTCAGGGTGGACTAGCAATAGATTACCTCCTGCCAGAACCTCCACGCCAAATCCCAGATAAACCTATCTAATTCTAACAAATTAAATTCCCCAGAGGAACCCCAAAGAAACCCTCCCTTAACCCCAAAATAAACCTTCCCTTGAACCCCCCACCCTGTACTGCCCACCCCCAACTAAGGCGTACTTGGATCCCATAACAGTTCCCAAACTATCTAGCACTAACACAAAAAGGAGTAAATTAGCAGCCACTAGCTATGTTTAGCTAGTCTAGCTTAGACAGAACTAATTTACCCCAACCTCCCATCCCGCCCACCCCCTAGTTCTATGCTACACTACCTATCTGATCCCCCCCCCCCCCTCCCACCCAGCCCATATAAAGGATATTAATAGAATGTGCTGACAGGGGCAGTGGCACAGCACATACAATATAGGAGAGGGTCCCGTTACATCCATTACTGGGCAGTATAGCAGAGTGAATAGCAATAATATAATAGGATACATAGGTCTGGTAATCTAGTATACCGAAGAACATTTAAGCATCGGGTGAGCAAAACAACAGCCATGGTAAACCCAACCACCCCATCAATAACAAAATGCGAGGGTAAAGGAGTACCACAACTAAATTATAACAAAGTTCACTTAGTAGGATAAGACAAAGGAGATGTGCTTCAAGCGGGAATCGTCAAACGGCATATAATATTCCACATATTCCAATATAGAGCAGGTTTAAAAGTTAGTCTGGCCAAAGTGCATAGGTGAAATTTATGCCGGGCAAACATTGACCCCCAGCAGGCCCACTGGCAAATGGGTGACATGCGGAGGAATATACACCATCGGGACAGGAACAAGGACAGGGTCCTAGTGTCAAGTATTGAGAGACTGCATGCTTGGAGTGTGGCAGTCTTGTAGTCACGTCCGCAGAGTAGGTCATTGCAAGGTGACTCACAGGGGTAACACTGGCAGTGAAACAGGATCTTAGCATAAAGTCCATATTGCAGTTAACTCCAGTTTGGTGCATAGTATGATCCGTGTGATCTGGATAGAGTCCTTCTATGTGACACACAGTTACACATTTGTGGGTTATCTTTAGTGTATCCAAATTCACAGGGCAGTCAGGTTCAGGGTATGATGATCCCACATCTGCCTGACACCCGGGGAGTGGAACAGCAACCCCATCCCCATCCCCAGCAGTCACAGAGGTTTTAGGAGATGTGTGAGGGGGAAGAGTAGTGGCCTGCATATCAAACCTGGCCAGCAACCTTTCCGCAGAGTCATGAATAGCCTGCAGGATCGTCTGCAGTGAAATTATCATGGCCACTTAAGGATTGGCACAGCAGAGGGTGCAGATCGCTGTTCAGGATGACGGTGGCTAGCACACCGCCAATTAGGAAGTTAGGATGGCCGCCGGAGCTCCAGGCAGGGAATCTAAGGCGACCCGGGAGCAGCGAGGGGCCCAGGGTACCTCGTGATGTTCAATTAGCCGCAGCACGGCAAACAGGCGCTGCTCCCCCACGATTAAACCACCAGACACAATAGTAGTCCGCAGTTAGGCAGGATGTCTTTTTCTCACCAGTCCGTTCAGCAGTCACCCCCGTCGCCGCACCTGACCGGCAAGGATAGAGGAATCAGGAGGCAAGATGGCGCCCGGGATCCTGAAGCGCAACAGGCCCAGCGTGGCGGATCGGAGTCAGGAGGATTTACAGGGTATCAGCGGATACTCCAGAGGGCACCGAAGGGGCTCTGGAGGATATGTGGGCAGAAGGTGAGCCCCTGCAATCCACGGAGCAGGATCAGTAAGCAGGATTTTTGCGGAGCTCACCCTACACACGTCCTCTCACGGATCCAGCCAAGCCACGCCCCCACTGTAATTTAGATTTCAGTTTCAACACACCCCACCCAAATTTAACTCTCTCAGCACGTTACATCTGCCCCACCTGCAATGCAGCATTTGTTTTGCCCATTTTGAGAACAAATTTGTACTGGGATCAGCTCTGATTAAGGGCTATTATGCAGTGTTATATTTCACACAGTGTCACCGAAATTCCATTTAGTGTATTTGTGCTTCTTCTATTATAAACACGTTCAGGAGAAAACACACAATATTCACAATTGTAACCATGAAAATGGGTCAATTACTAGGGATTTTTTCTCCCACCAAAGTCATTCACTTTGCACTAGGACAATCTCGTACTCTCTTTTACTATGCTAAAGTATATTAATGAACCACTCTAAGACATCCTGACATAATTTTAACTAGATCGGTGCATCTTCATAGTTTTCGTCATTTTCACCAAAAAAGTGAAACTTCAGGCCTCTTGCCAGAACAGAAGATGTTGACTCAGATCAAAATGCTTTTGCACGTTTCTTATTCAAGTCAAGTCACAACTTTTCCACACTAGCCGATTTTGAATTTCTCAATTTCAGTTTTTTCACTCCGCCCTAATATATATATATATATATTGGTTAGTAATGGTTGGTGATGACAAATATGTCACTAAAGTATTCACCAAAAAAAACGACAAAAATACGCTATTGGAACACTCTAGTTTTCATCCAGCACCGCTTAAAAAGGGCCTTCCGTTTTCCCAATTGATTCGGGTAACTCGGATTACCTCCGCAAATGATGACCTAGAGAGGGATCTGCAACTGATGGCAAAGAAAATTCTTAGATTGAGGATATGACGAAACAGAGGTTCAAGAGGCTGTCGACAAGTGTCTAAATCTGGACAGAGAGACCTTATTAAGTACTAACTCTGCATCAAAATCCAGACAAAACAGCAGGGTGGTATTCCCTACTACGTATTCAACAATGTCTAAAAACATCAGATCAGCTGTCCTGAAACACTGGAATATCATCAGCAGTGACCCAGTAATTGGTTCAGACTGTGTACTACCTCCATTGTTCAACTACAAACGGAGCCCTAATCTTAGACAAAGAGTCACCTACTCCGACATTAGTCCATCAACGAGTACCAACAAGGCCTGGCTCACGAGATCCACAGGAGCTTACAAATGTATGGGGTGTGCAAACTGCTCCTTTATCAGGACAGGGACACAGTTCACCCATCCTCGGACGAAAGTACAGTACAAAATCTTTCATCGCCTTAACTGTGAATTGAGATTCGTCGTATATACCATCACCTGTCCCTGTGGAAAAATATACGTGGGGAAAACCTTATGAATGGTTAAAGAGCGCATTGCCATGCACAGATCCTCAATTAAAAAGGCACTAACTAAAGTGGATGCTTCCACACCTCCGGTAGCACGACACTATCAAAATGCTAGACACTCCCTAAGAGATTTTTCCTACCTGCCTGTCGACCATATACCCCCATTGAGGAGGGGGGGAGACAGACATAAATTACTGCTCCAAAGAGAATGCCAATGGATAAGGAAATTGGGTACATTATCGCCATCTGGTTTAAATGAGGAATTTTCCTTAACAGCCTTTCTCTGACTCTAGATAATGGCACAGAGAAGCAGTTCTCTCTGTTGGCCATTTCAACATTGGTCTCTAAGAATTTCATTATGACCATGTGATGTGGCATGATTCTTGATTTTATTTTTTATTCTTTGATTCTTGTGATTTTTTGGATATATCTATATGGCATTCCATCTGGGCCTTCTTATTTGATGGATCTTATGCCTATGTTTCCTTATATGTCTAGTTATGGTATCATTGTAATTGTTTGTTTATAAGTAGCCGAACTGAGCAGTGGTATACCCAATGTGTGTGCCACTACAAATTTCTATTTTTTGACCCTCTGGCCTAATAACTGATGTGGTGTAGGTTTTATCCCCTGAAATGACTTGGCAATGCTAATGGCATGTAGTTGTGGCACCGGGCATATGCGGCAAGACACCAGGGTTCAGATGAATACGCCTTTCCAGCTAACAGTGATATATGATGCTCCCTCAGGTTGATCCTCATTGACAGTTACATATATCTGCAAGCCCCGATGCAGCCCGACTGTGCAGACAGCACCAAGAGGTACTGTCTACACTGATAGCGGGTAACCAGGGCAACACAGGCTACAGTGGGACGTCATACGGAGGGCGGAGCTACCTGGTTCCAGTACTGAAGTGCTGGTTTGCCGGAGTCCCGGAGAGTGGATGGCGCGCATGCACGGTTATGCCATCACGTTGGTGGTGACGCCGAGCAGCCGCTTACACTGTGGACGAACCAGCTTACAGCTCTGACGCACACACGGAGGTGTGTTGTGTGATACCTACACTGATTGGAGCCCAGCCCGGATACACCATATATGGAGATCCAGTGGGCGGCGGGGCACATTGGGATACTCTGCTCTAAATGGCTGTCTCATTAAACAATGATGTGTAAAGTTAACACTAATTGATGTATGGTATATAAACCCTGCTGGGACACTGCTTTATTGTGGGTCAGTCCAGGATGAGGGCTGGATAAGCCGAAATGGGCTCGTAGACTGCCATATCATTCACTTGGTGACTATGTAACTTTATTATGACTCTGAACCCATGTCCTTATGCTGCTATTGCCATCAGTTGCACCCCAGTGCAGCATATAACCTCTATTCAATGGAATAAATGTGATTTATTTTTGCATCTTAAACAAGGAGTGCTGCCTCACTTATCCTCTGGATAAGAAGTTTTCATATTACTAACCAAAGGATCCTGCACCCATCTTTGTGGATACAAGTAATGAGTGCCTATCCCCCAAGTTCCCATATATATATATATATATATATATATACATATAGAGAGAGAGATGGATAAATAGATAGATAGATTCACACACATGAGTTATGTCCACATATGTCAGGTCATCTCAGTTGGCCCCCAGCTCCGTCCTGTATTGGCTGCTTTCATCCTGTCCCCATTTCTGTGTTATCCAGTCTGGAACTGCCTTACCCTTCTTTCCCTTTGTTTATACAGTCTCACAATACAATTTGGATTCACACCTTTGGCAGGCCATACCTCAAGAACACTGGTCACACCTCCCACATCCCTAGCCACACAACCTGCGGTGGCACACGATAAACATAAATAAACATAAATTTCAGCTCCAGGTCCATACAGACCTTTATCTGGCACTGATAAAACCCAGTATATTTTCGATCGTGGCTATTCGGAAATCTTGCGTTGGCTCGCAAGCCAATCGAAGCTTGTGGTTCGGCAGCTAATCAGGAGCCAGCAATGCCATGCCTGATTGGTTGTTGGACCGCGAGCTCCAATTGACTCATAAGGCAGCAGATTTCAAAATAGCTGTGGACCTGCTTTGAGTCTAAATACAGCCGTGGCTGTCACTGCTTTGCATTCTGCCCGGCTAGTGGCTGTCCCCGTTACAGCGAGCAGCAGCATTTCACTTCCCCCATGGCAATGAGCATTTCAACTCTCCTTCGAAATGAGCATTATCTCTCGCTTGGCATCGAGCATGTAACTGCCGTCATTGATCATGGTAAGTGGCATAATATGTAATGGGTATCACAGTGTGGTATAATATATAATGGGCATCACTGTGTGTGGCATGTGTAATGTGCATAATGTGTCATGTGCATCATGGTGTGTGGCACAATGTGAAATGGGCATTATGGCGTGTGGCCTTATGTGTAATGGGCATTACAACGTGGAGCCTTATCTGTCATGTGTATTACGGTGCGTGACATAATATGTAATTGGTATTAGAGCTTGTGGTATTATGTGTATTGGGCATTACGGCGTGTGATATAATGTGTAATGAGCATTACGGCGTTTGCTGTAATGTGTAATGGGCATTACGGTTAAACAGTGTACATTGATTTAAGTTCCTCTCTCCTTTTTCCAGGGGAATGTGGACCCAAAAAAAGAGAGACGAAGAAAACACAATAGTGTGATATTGTAACTTAATCATCAAATTCTATTTTCAATAAAATTTGTGCCTCGTACCAATCCAATATGTCTACTCAGATTAGCAGACATGTAAGCTCAAACGGAGGGACTTAGTGCGTCACCAAACGATCTTTCACTTCCCGTCTTCTTTAAGTGGATCACTCAAAAAAAGGGGATAGGTTTTTTGAGTGATCCACTTAAAGAAGACGGGAAGTGAAAGACGGGAAAAAGGAGAGAGGAACTTACATCCAGCGCCCAGGGAGCTATTCTGATTGTTCTTGTGTTTGGTATTGTATGTTCTTGAAGTGGTTCGTCATTTAATCAGTACGGCACCCAGAGCTGCTTATAAGCGCACGGTAGATTGGTTTTAACCCAAACTTTCACTACATTGATTTAAGCCTACTGGGTCACTGTGTGGGCCTTCATGTTTATATGTCACTGTGAGGCCTAAAGCCAGCCAACTTAAGCGTGGGAGGACGGCAACCATTTCTGTGGTAACCAATGTCTGGACATGCAGTTTGCAAAAGTGGGGTGTGAGGTAATATATTTTTATTGCTAGGCAATGCTTTTTTCCCTGCTAGACTACACCAGGTGCACGCAAATTAATATTATATATATTATTGGGGGAGGAGAGGGCACATTTTTAACTGTTCGAACTGGGAGCCAAATTGTCTAGAAACTGCCCAGTTTACATGGTTAACGCAGCCCAATATTACTGCAGACCATTTTATCTATTCGTTTTATCTGGAAACATGGCAGTAGTTGTAGTGTTGGTATAATAATAAGCGTGTTAGAGTAAGAAATTAAAGAAAAAATATAGTGATTTGCATCTTGCTATTGATCATTATTCATGGCGACAGGTCAGTAATGAACAAATAGACTAAATTAGGTTAGTACATGTGGTTTTGTTAATTATGGAAATTTGATATTGTAAGCTTGTTTCAGAACCTCTTGGGAAGTCCATGTGTTAATTTAGATAAACCTTCATTAATGTTGCACAATGTAACACGACTTTGTATCAAGAACCCAGGTTGATTGGCAACTCTGCTTTTTAATAAATTATTATGCAGGAATTTGTGTTTCATTTATTCATAGAGTAACAATCAAATAAGCTTTATACTTCTTGTTGTAAAGGTACCTAACATGACTATCACTGTGAATCAGTGGTGGAATATAACCTTTCAGAGCCTTGAAAATAAGAATTGAGTCATCCAGTCCAGACATTAATCAAGGATCATACCTGAAGGTTCAAACATTGAACTATAGTGACTGCATCTAACCCATTTAAACCCTAACTATCTATCAAAGGAGACAGGAGCTATTTCATTTTATAAAATACTCTGTTTATATTACTTTAGTTATTATTATGGTGATATAAGTGTGATTTTTGTTTTACTTTTTTTATTTTTTAAACATTTTTCTTTTATTGAAGCATAATCAGGAAACTCAATAATGTAATTTCTCTGTATATAACATAATATATGGTTTTTCAATTTGCATACAATAATAATAAGCAAGTTCCAACAGATATTTTGTGTTCTAGTACAAATATCCAATACAAAACATTATTTGTTTTACTTTTAACTATATTTTAATTATACTAAGCAGCATTGCTTAACAATTTTTTTTATAAACTTTTTTTTATTGAAGCGGGAATAGAAAATACAATAATAACATAATTTCTCTGTACATAACACGATGTAGGATTTCTACAATTTGCATACAATAAAAATAAGTAATCTCCAACATACACACTCTTTTTTGCAATGAAGTTTCAAGCCACTCCATTCTAAATATAAAAAAAATATGGGCATAAAAATAGATAGCGGGGGGCTGTGGGTGCATTTTGGTACTTGTGTACTTTCACGGTTCCACTTACATAGTCAGCGTAGTGTCCCTGTCAGCATCAGCGTCGTGTCAGCGCTGTCAGCATCAGTGTCGTGTTCCCGCAGCCAGCGGCTGATCATAGCGTAGTCAGCGTCTCTTCTGACCCTTTTGTGCTTCATTTTTTTGTGGGCTGAGGAGTTGACGAATGTAAGGTTTTGTGAGCGCCACCTCAAAATCACCAACAAAACTGCCATATTGTACAACAACCTGATGTGAGAGGCATGTACTATTGTCCCCAACGCCGGATTGGTGGACCTGAGAAAATTGTAGAGGTGGACGAAAGTTAGGTCACCCTATGTTTTATTTTATTTATTTTTTAATTAAGTTATTTTTATTAAGATTTTTAGATGAACATGTAGCGTTGGGACATGACAATTACAATAACATGCACACCAAGGATATCGGTACAAAATCATTAGGTATTAAAATATACCTCTGCAGGTGAATAGTTTGGATGAACAACAGGCAGGACTGGGAATATTTCACCTCACTGAACAATAAGGATATAGTTATAGCAATTGCCCGAAGGCGCCATTCGGGCAAATAAGTCTAAGTGATAGAGTGCAGCGATACATCCAGAAATACCATTTCTAGTGCATTTAACTAAATCGGAGCTAGGCAAATACAGTATATGCCATAATATTTCCAGGAGATAGACAAAGAAAGGAAATACCGTCAGTCCCATTACTAACCCCCCAATAAAAACCAACAGAAATTACCCTTATTGAGCTAAACCCCTTTATACTATCAAAGCAAAATCCCCCCAAAAGCCCCAAATAAACCACCCTGTAACCCCCCACCCTGTATGACCTAACCCCAACCTAGGTATACCTGGATCCCATCAACCTTCCCCCCCCCCCCCCCAACTAACTATATTAACTATCTAATCCTATCGCTCCCCCCTCCGCTGTATAAAGGAGATGTAACAAATAGTTAGCTGGGGCAGAAGTATCAGGATATTTAAGTTAGGTTATGACCAACCTTCCCCAATCAAACATATAAGCAAATTGGTCTGTTCTTTTCAGCATACAGCAAAAAATGACAGGAGATATAAAGAAAAAACGGGTAATGCAACATGTTGGAATACCAGACAAAAGTCCATTCTAGCACAGAATATTAATATGAACACACATAATAAGAATTAACATTAGTGAGGTATGTATAAGCAGAGACAGCATCCGAGTGTAGACAAATCACTAATCTGGCCGCTTTTCAGTCTTGTTGTGAAGCAAAATGAGGCTTCTATAAGTAGGTCTAGTCACGTATTGACAACGGAAGTAGTATCTGAAGCACGTATGACACAAAGTCCAGGAGAAGAACGTAATCTCCAATAACATAACAGAGGACTGGAGGTGAACTACGCTAACACTGATATGTACAGGGTTAATATACCAATCAGATAGAAGATTGTAGAAGTCTACATAGTGGTATATATCCAAAGTGGTACTCAAAGCCGGATCAGGATAAGCCACAGGATCAGTAGACATGTAGTCATCTCTCACATCTGCCATATCACATCTTCTGAAGGTAAATAGAGAGGATGGGTCACTTTTCCAGCCATCACAAAGAAACGCATTATTCGAGATTGGAGCAGGAGAGATCAGAGGGACTGTGGGCGTGGAGATATCTCCCATAGTAGCCATATCTTGACCTTCAAGGGGACATAGAGAGGATAAGGCACCTCCCTGTATCTCATCTATCAGAAGAGACATAGATCTCTTGTATAATTTGTGTTAACGAGGATTCCATATTTGACTAAGCACATAAATGGCTCAGAAAATGTCTCCCAGAAAAAGGTCTAGAGGTGTGATCTCAGGTAGCAGTACACTATTGTCAGAAGAGAAGAATGGTGATGGCTAGCACGCCACCACGGGTATACAGGAGACTGTTAGCCTTAAAGGACAGTGTCAGTATAATGTCTTTCAGGATATAATTAGCCCAGGGAGTCCAAAAGCAAATTACTGTCAGCAGTGTCTTGACAAGTATACAAGCAGGAGTAATGGCGCCAGCGCACCAAGTGCGCCGTATCAGGCACCACTCACTACGCAGGGCCACCAAGCAGCTTCACCTGAAGTTATTGCAGAATCGACAGGGTGAAGCGCCCCTCCACGAACGCCACAGTCCAGTGAATAAGTGAGCGGGGCAAGACAGTGCCAGTTCCCTCCGTGCAGGCTGCAGCAGTGCGTCTCAGCTGAGAGCGCTTCCCGCTCTCCCTGCTACACACTCCGGAGGGGTCACAAGCGTGCACAACCCCGGCTCAACAGTCACCCAAGAGCAGGGCGACACAGCAGGGTCCCGCAGTATCAGTAGGCCGCAGCTGCCGTCCCCGTCGAAGCGAAGGATAAAAGCTGTCGTGTGTCACCGACAGGGGCATTCAACAATGGGGTACAATGTCCCACAGTCAACACAGGTAGGAAATCTACCAACAGGAGACAAACAGGATTTTATTCAGCATAAATGACAGAAGCGCAGGGAAGCTGCTGCCTTCTCCTAACTCGGCCAAGCCACGCCCCCAGGTCACCCTATGTTTAATGGGCGACCCAGGTTCAAAATCCCAGGTCGGACCCGGGACCCAGGTTTGCAATGTAAAAGTGGTATTGGTCTGGTCTCTGGTGTGTGGCCAGTATTACTAATGAGCTCTCATCTGCCTTCAGCCTGTAACACAATAGAAGCTGACTGGTTAGTACTTTAATCAAATCAGCATAGTCACAGTTACAGCCATATACGCTAAAGCAGTTCCAGCAGTATGTGAGACATTTCCAGTGCTGTGCACTACAGGACTTTACTGAAAGCGAGGACAAATTAAGGGGACCCACTTACTATCAGGAACTATATATTCATAGTTACCTACCCTCCTGCATTCCGCAGGAGACTCCCTGACATAACAGCAATCTCCATCTCTCCCTCATTAGTCTAGCAATCTCCCCCATGTCATCTAGCCCACATTACACTGTTACATTATAGTTACCTCCCCTCCTGCATTCTGCAGGAGATTCCCTGACATAACCGCAATCTCCCTTTCTCCCTCATTAGTCTAGCAATCTTCCTCATGTCACCTAGCCCACATTACACTGTTACATCATAGTTACCTCCCCTCCTGCATTCTACAGGAGACTCCCTGACATAGCAGCAATCTCCCTCTCTCCCTCATTTCACCTAGCCCACATTACACTGTTACATTTTTTGGGGGAAAAAGGTATGAGAGATACATTTACATTGAATCATCAGCAACATTTCCCAGCACTTTACCAAGTGTAGTAGCTCTTACTAACTGCTTTGGGGATCATCTACATTTGGATAGAAGTAATTTTTCCCATATGTGCATTGCGTCCATGTGTGGCTTATCTCCTATAGCAGCGGTTCCCAACCTGTGGTACGCGTACCCCTGGGGGTATGCGTCCACACGCTGGGGGGTACGCCGCGGCCCGCCCTGTAATGGCGGCCGCGGCAGTCAGTCAGGTCGCTGGAGGGGAGGAGAGTGCATTGCGCATCTCTCCTAGCCCTCAGTGTGCTTCCCTGTGACTGGCCGCCCGTCCGCCAATCAATCGGAGCTTGCGGGCCGGCAGCCAATCAGGAGCCGGCCCGCGAACTTTGATTGACGGGCAGCCCAGTCACACTGAAGGGAAGGAGAGATATGCAGTGTGCTGTACTCTCCTTCCCTGAGAGAAGCACTGCAGCGCGGCAGCTACATGGCAGGGGGACACTGGACTGTCCTCTCCCCAGCAGCAGCGTCAATGGTGAGTGTGCTGCTGCTGGGAAATACTATGGGGGCATTGCTGGCACTGTGGGGCATACTTGTTGCTGGCACTGTGGGGCATTGCTGGCACTGTGGGGCATTGTTGGCACTGTGGGGCATACTTGTTACTGGCATTGCTGGCACTGTGGGGCATTGTTGGCACTGTGGGGCATACTTGTTGCTGGTACTGTGGGGCATTGCTGGCACTGTGGGGCATACTTGTTGCTGGCACTGTGGGGCGTTGCTGGCACTGTGGGGCATTGCTGGCACTGTGGGGCGTTGTTGGCACTGTGGGGCATTGCTGGCACTGTGGGGCATTGCTGGCACTGTGGGGCATACTTGTTGCTGGCACTATGGGGGTATACTTGTTGCTGGCACTGTAGGGGCATTGTTGGCACTGTGGGCACATACCCAGTACCATGGGGTCATACCTGGCACCGTGGTGGCATTCCCGTTTCTGGTACTGTGCGGGCATACCTGGCACCATTGGAGCAAATGTGTATCTGGCACTTTTGGGGGCATATGTGTATCTGGCACTATTGGAAGGCCAACATGATCCGTTGGAATGTCTGTTGCTTCAGTAATAGAGATTTGACAAGGTTCTGTTATTTTATATGCTGTCCGCAGAATGGGCTGAGCTTATATTGTGGTCAAGTGGTTGCACTTTTTTTTTTTCTCGTCATTGCCAGTATGACTTGCCCCTGTTAAGCCACACCCCTTTTTAGGCCATGCCCCCTAAAAATTTCACGAGGGGGTACTCATAAATGAAAAGCCTAATCAAGGGGTACGGGGGACAAAAAAGGTTGGGAACCACTGTCCTATAGCATAAGCATCGTGGTGCACCCAAAATGGCTGTCTTATTTGGTATGCTTGCAGATTTGATGAAAAACACATGGACTCGATGGTTATGGTGGGACACTAGGATGCTGAAACCACCCAGTTTGTTTTATCTCTTCTGGGCGTGACCTATTTCTCCCAATTTCTACATTGTGCGCCCAAGACGGCTGCCGCACCTGGTACCTTTATGTTTGGAACATATAACCCATAGAAGTTATTACCCAAAATGTCTGCACCAACCCAGCAGTATGCTTAATGTGCTCTCTATTTTAGCAGCCCATACACGCTGCTCTGTGGGCGTGCTGTACTAGCATGGATCACATTGCATTGCATGTGCATCCGTTGTGCATGCAATGCAATGTGATGAAACCTAAGTACAAAAAGTATGTGCAAGCACATACTTTTTGTACTTAGGTTTTATCAAATTGCATCGCATTGCATGCATAACGGATGCACATGCAATGCAATGTGATCCGTGCTAGTACAGCACGCCCTCAAAGCAGCGTGTATGGGCTGCTTAAGGACTAAAGCAGCCCATACACGCTGCTATAATTCTCTCTGTATTCCAACTTCATGTAATTCTAAAGCAGCCCATACACGCTGCTTTGTGGGCGTGCTTTCCGTGCTGTACTAGCACGGATTGCATTGCATGTGCATCCGTTGTGCATGCAATGTGATGAAACCTAAGTACAAAAAGTATGTGCTTGCACATACTTTTTGTACTTAGGTTTCATCGCATTGCATGCACAACGGATGCACATGCAATGCAATGCGATCCGTGCTAGTACAGCACGCCCACAAAGCAGCGTGTATGGGCCTTTGTTCAATGTACCATGTTTTTGATGTATTTTAAGAGACTTTAAATTCTTTGAGAAAAGCGCTATATAAAATTATTATTATTATTATTATTTTAAAAGATTCCTCTCAGATGTAGCAGTGCACACCCACGCTTCCAGGTGCCACGTTCACAATCTCTTTTCCCAATCTCTCCATATATGGAACTAGACACGCCCTTTGGGTGGAGCATGACACGCCCCCTCAATGGGGCGCTGTACAAAATTCTACTACCAACTATATTCTCCCTGAAACTAGTTTTCAAAAGTAGGCATGTATATATTTAAAACTTACTACGCTTTATTAATTGCGTTTGAGGAATTACTATGGTTTTCAGTGACTAATACTTGCAGGAAGTATAATGTGAATTGTAAACTAAAATATTACACTGAATGGACACTTGTGTCGCTTTATTCTAGTTATTTCCATCCCAGCCCTGCTCTTGGCAGACATACTGTTGACAGCCGTTGTCACGGAGACAGGAGGGGGTCCCTTCTCTAGAGACTTCTGCAGGCGGGCAACCAATCACTGGCGTGGAAGTAGATCATGTGACGCTGAGTTGTATAATATCGTGTCCTCGCCGGCGAGAGCGTGTACATCTCACCATCGGACAACGGCTGAGCCGAGCTAGTAGGTGCGGGGCGCTGCTGCTGCGGGAAGATGTTCGGGAGCCTGCTCAGGGACTTCGAGGAAGACCAATTTTTTTCGTGAGTTTCACAGAGCAGCACATAGGCTGTAGATACACAAATCACCTTTGCCAACAGGGCTTGGAGTGCATGAGGTAGCACAGCCACATACTATGGACTGAGGACAGACAGCCTTACCCTGGATGGTGCATTGCCGGTTGTCCCTCGTCACCATCCCATGCCTTTGTACCTATTGTGGAACTACAAGTGCCAGCATGATGTGCTGCTGCCTCTAGTTGCACAACCTCTGGAGACTGCCAGTGCCCATACATGTGTGTCATTAATATGGTACCTTGTGCCTTGCCTTCCTCTGTGTCTAGCAGCGGCTCCCCTGTTCCTTGCTGTGGTACTAGGCTGGTACAATAGTGACCAGTCTCCTCTGGGAATATACATTTACACCTTTATTAAATTCTTATACATATATTATGTCAAATGTTCTGCGGCTCTCACTGTTATTTAAACAGGAGGTTTGTGTGTGTGCTTTTTTTTTGGGGGGGGGGGGGGGTAAAATTGTTTTCTGTTTATTTAATACAGTATGGGGAGATGATATATCAACCCTCAGAGAGAGAAAAAGTACCCGTTGATCAGGTTGTAACTGCCATGTTACTGGCAGTTACTTGTAAAATGTCAGGAGCTGGTTGGTTGGTACTTTGGGGCCCCCATACACTATGAGATTTTTGTCCGATTTCACCTGATTCCGGCAGCTCAGGCCTAGAAATCAGGTGAAATCATCCCAAATTGCATGTGTATGACATCCGATCCAAGGCGCCGCCCTGTGATCATTGGATCAGAGTCAGAGGTCCGCATGTCCGACTTCCAAATCTGACCCCCTCCTGGTGGCAGGAAAAGGGATCACATGTGATCTGTCAGATGCAGAAGGACTGCATGCAATGTATTGCATACGATCCTGCTGCCAGAAAGGTCTCGGACGGCTCACGGAGCATCATCGTATGCGACTTCTCCCCTCAGAGACGTCATATAGGGCGGTATTCAATGAGGCTGGTTCGCCAGGTTTTTATGGCGAATTTGTGCTGTTTGGCGAATTTCTGACAAAAACGGTGAATCACCCTATTCAATGACCACATGGCGAATACATTTGAAGTTTTTTTTCGCCATGATTCACCGAGTAGCAATCGCTATCTTTTTATGGCGAAGTGGAATGTGAACTTTGAAAATAAAGTGTTTTGTTTTTTACATTTGGTGTCAAAAAATCAGGAATTTTATTCTGAGGAGGGGCATGCTATTTTTATTCATGTGCTGTAAGCACATGAATATATATTTAATTTTAAAAAATATTTTTATTTTTATTTTTTTTACACAGCAGCCAGCAGGGGGCGCCGGAGCCGAGCCGCTCATTACATATTCATATATTCACTGCACGATCATTACGATCGTGTGTAGTGAATATACTCTCCCCTGCTGGCACCCCCGGGGGGGCAGCCTGTGCTGCCTGGCACCCGGGGAGCCCACCTAACCCCCCCACAAAGGTCTGGGCTAGGCAGAGAGACTACCATCTCTCTGCCTGGCACCGTCCTCAGGCTCCCTGCGGCAATCGCCGCAGGAGCTCATATTCGCCAGTCAGGGGCTCGCTGCCCCTGACTCGTTGAATACCGGAGCCCGCCGGCTCCGGAACGTGGCGAATGTGCAGCAAATCCAAAAAAGGATTCGCTGCACCTCGCAGGTATTCACATTGAATACCGCCCATAGTGTTTGGGGGGCCTTAAGTAAGCAGTCAGTAGGTCGACCCTAAATAGGTAGGTAGACAGGTATAAAGGGTGACATAACTGGTGGAAATAGTGGTTTTGTTTTTTTTGCCAAATCTTGTACATTTCATTCTGTAACTATGATCAGTGGAAACACAGACTCTCATGGGCTCTATTCAATCACCACACTTTAGGCAAGGTGTCTCGCTTTCTAACTTAACCAACTGTTGGTAGAACATGTGAAAAAAAAGAAAAGGTGTCAACCATATGTCAGCCAACCTTTTTGACCTTTCGTCTGTTGGCCTTAATGCATGTTGACCATATGGTGTCAAACTATTTACTGTCAACCAATACACTGTTGCTCTGTCATCCGGTCACTTATTAAGATGCTGCTAAGTAACCACTGCTCATGGCTGTGAGGGTGTAACATCTGTATCATCAAGTCTAGCACTGCCCAATTCTCTAAAGGGGTGGACTAGTTTAACCTCTCCTATGAGATTCTATTCATAAGCTTGGTAAATAATTTAAAAATAAATACATTTTTGCAAAGTCAGTGTGCACACATCAATGTTTTGTAATGTTAGTAATGTGTGGTTTGTTATGAATGTGGATTGTTGTGCTATTTACATTTGAAGTGTGTACAGTGCCATTTCCTGGTAGCCAACACAACCTTCAGCTGTAGTCTACATATATAAGGAGTTTTTCTGAATATAATGTAAGTGGCTTTTGTACGTTTTCTGTTGCCCTTTTAAATTACTTCATTAAAAAATGTTTGTTGTGTAGCGAATGGCTTTCATTAGTGAAAGGTTACTCAACCTCCGCTGTTAAGGTCCATACACACTGGGCGATTTTGCCCAGCGTATATGGACAACGTTGACTGCTGTCATCACTTGGGGGAAAGCCGCTCCGTGCATACACACAGAGCGGCTTTCCCCCTGCCCAGCGCTGTCAGTGGGGGGCGGACAGCCTTCCATAGCGCAGCGCTATGCAAAGCCGTCCTCAAAGCCGCTCATTTTCTAGTAATACCAGCAGATGAGCGGCTTTCCTGGCAATGATGCGGGAACGCACATCACCGCTCATCGTCGGGCCATACACACTGGGCGGCTTTGAGCTCAAAGCCGCTCAAACTTTGTGTTTTGAGCGGATTTCAGCTCAAAATCTCATCTAGTGTGTATGGGGCTTAAGTGACCAGTGTGAGCAACTAAAAAATAATAAAATCAAAAAAACTCAGGCATAAAAAAAATATAATAAATTGTAGTATGGGCCACAATTGAGGGAGGTCAGGTAGAACAAATCCAGGAAATTATTACTATTATCATCTTTTAAAAAGTACCAGCATGCATTGCAGATTACTGTACTTTGAAGGTATAATCGTAATAAATCCTCCTTTACCAGTTTATTTATCATATTTTTGTTTGACCAGGTATGAGTAAAAACCAACAAGTATATATATATTTTTTTATCATCAACAAGCTGAAGTAAACACATACTGTATTAATTGCAGAGGAGGATGACAGTAGTGTAGAAAGCAGTAAGTCTGACAAGAGGTCACTGTGGCCTCAGAGTAACCTTAGAAGTAAGTGAAAGGAGATGTGTTCTAAGTATAAAGTGGATTGAACGTGTTGATAGAAGAGTTTAAACAGTGCACTGTATACTTTTTGGATTCACATGCAAGAGCCTCTGTTACATAAATCCCCATGCAAAGCCCTCTCCTAATCTGATAACATTTGCAAGAAGAACATTGTACCTAGAAAACCTGTTCACTAACACAGATTTAAATAAGCTCTTTGCTTAATGCATGTTATATACTGCAGCCCTATAAAGTTGGTTATCTTAAAATCACATTCGCATTTATTTATAGTGTGTGTGTGTGTGTGTGTGTGTGTGTGTGTGTGTGTGTGTGTGTGTGTGTGTGTGTATATATATATATATATATATATATATATATATATATATATATATATATATATACACACACACTAGTGTTACCAGGCGCCCTATAACATAAGGTGCTAATTCCTGTCTCTCCTTATATAATATTGCATACACAGAAAGTGATTTTACACATGAAACATTTATTAAAAAGTAGTGATATTAAAACAGTTTTATTTAAATTATTTAGCTGCTCCTCAAGGTCCAGCCAACAAGGACTTGTTGGCTGGACCTTGAGGAGCAGCTAAATAATTTTACTGAGAAAACTTTCCTGAAAGACATTTGTTAGAGGATATATCCTTCATTGAAAAATTGAGGGTCCAAAGAGGCCACTGTAATATCCAAACGCCATTGGATCCCAGTTGGACTGCATTGTACACTAGACTATAACTAGCTAAATAGGGGGGCATTTTAATCCTATTCAAAAGGTTCCATACTAAGAATCCTTATTGTGAAGGACTTGAAAAAGGAAAAAACCTGTGTCCTTTTCTTTCCCATATTGACCAACAGGATTTCACCATAAAAGGCAGCATACCCAATCCAGGAAGGGTCATCTAATAAACTGAGAGGCCAGCCCGTATAATTGATCTTATACAAGAAAGGAAATCCTTGTTAGAACCTTTAAAGATTTGTATTAAAAAAAAGTTTGCATACCCCTGATGAAGTCTCATACCGAGACGAAACGCGTTGGGTCGGTTTCATTCTTTATCTTGTGAAAAAAACACCTCTACATTGTAGGGGCTCTGCACACACTAAATTAACTGATAATAAATAGCGGAGATTTGGTTCATGAATTGATCAATGCATTTAAGCCTGCAGCCCCCGTCACGGGACCCCACCTTTCTGCAGGTCCTGACACTATCGCTGAAAATGGCTACAATACACATAGCTATCACATCAATGTTTGATTCCAGGCATGCTATCTGGTCTGAAGCTCACAGCACACTTTGCTTTTATAGGTGAGCAGCTACCAACACACCTGTCACTAATCATCTAGGGAAATGGTTAACATAAGCTATGGAATCTTAGTTAAAGCAGGGTGCATGAGAGAATGTGACCACAATAAGACTAATTTAAAAAATTAATCTAATAAACAATATATTCACTTAACATCGGCACTCACCTTTCCTAGTTTTGGGGTGCCCTATGGCTTGTGACCACATTGTTTAAACAGACATTGTAGGGGCTCTGCACACACTAAATTAACTGATAATAAATAGTGGAGATTTCTATATATATCTCTCTATCTCTATCTCTATCTCTATCTCTATATATATATATATATATATATATATATATATATATATATATATATATATATATATATATATATATATCTCTATCTATCAATGTATGATCTGCCACTCCTGCTGAATGGCAGAGTGCCAGATTATTGGGCAGTCGCCCTACATAATATATCATTTTGTGGCAGTCCAATCCAAATGCCACCCCGGGTGTTTGCAGAACAGGGCACACTTTTTCAGTTTCCACAGGCCAAAACTACCTGGGTTTAGGAGAAATACAGCAGCCTGCAATTTCATACCTGGGGAAAAAAATATATATACAGTATCTATCTCAATGGGTGACTTCATTAGTAATGTTTCTGATAGATGTTCATCTTAATTCAGTATCTACCTATATGTTATATAAAATCTGGAATATCCATTTAATCACTTTTCCGATAAAATCAATATAGTACTTTTGTGTAGCTTATAAGTGGGCATCATGAACTTGACCAATGTTTTCTTGACTGATGCCTATTATTTGCATGGCGTTCCAACCAGTTCTTTCTGAGTTTTTTTTTGTTGGGACCAAATGTTGCATCTGTTACTTTGATAACAACATTACCAGCTGCTTTGAAGCTTTTTGGCCAATGGGTATTATGCTTTTATCAAAACAGAGTCATGGAAAGATGATTCCTTATTTGTCATAGTGTAACTAAATAATTATTATTATTAGTTGAATTATATACTAAGTTTGAATATTGAACAAAGCTGCCAAACATTATGAAGCAGTCGGGTGTAAACAAAACAGTGGACGTAGCCAGACTCATTATACAGTAGGACCCAGTTGAGGATCCAAGCCGCACTGTGTGTGAAATAAGCAAAATTAGTTTCAGGAGGCAAACATTATCGTGCATCATGTTCTGTTATTTTGGTGTCCAGCTCCCCCAGGAATACACTCCTCCTTCATTGTCTGTATCAACAGGTAGATGGATAAGACTGCAGAGAGTCATCCATTGGTGGCATCTTTCACATACCGAAGGGAGGAGGCAGCAGACCCACACACTCCCAACCTACTCCAGGATGTAACCTCTGAAAAAGTGCAGCATTTTATTCATTTATTTACTTTGGGCAATTACATTTATTAGTCCCTAGCTCTTGTAAAACCTAATTGCCAAGACTAAAATCTTGCTCAACATGGCCCTGAGTTTGTAGAGCCCTGCTTTAGGGATAGCGGTGGAATACCAGAATGGTGGTCTTACCTGGGAGTGATGACCACTTGACTGCTGGGATCCAGAAGATGTTACTGCAGCCACCAGGAGAATTAAAAAAAAGGTGAAACACAGATTGCGCTGGGCAGCTGCTGTTTTTTTGTTTGGGTACGGATAGAGATAATTTTGCAAAGCAAAATATATAAACACAGTGGTAGGGGACGAACAACTGTAAAGAATTAAAAGGATAGGACAAGTGTAGATAAGAGTTGAGCAAAGGTAAAACAAGAATAAAAATAAGAAAATAAAAAAATATTAAATTAAAATAATACAATTTAAAATATTTATATAATCAGAAGCAATAAGTTTACAGCCCTTATGGTGGCTTTTGATGTGGAGCGCACCAATGTAACTCTCTGGATATGTTACATCAACCCCACCTGCAGTGCATATGGTTTTGTCCATCTGAGATTGAATTTGCCTTTACGAGTGAGCCAGGATAACCCACTATGAGTACTACTCCCAGCTGCTGGAATTACACAGGTTCTCTAGCTGATTAACCCCAGGTTACATGCAGGCTTGAAGTCGGCCTGCTAAAGAACCTGTGTAATTTATGAGTGTTCCTGTTTAAAGGGATAATATGGTAGCCTAGGAATATACTACACGAGACGGACACACTCATACACGCGCGCACTCTTTGGAAAGTAATTAATTACAGACTATTTAAACTAAATTACCTTCCAATTGCTTGATTATTCCTCGAGGGAGGTGCGGCTGAAGTTCCGGGGCAAGTCCCAGTGATTTCTCCCAAAATGTATGACTGATTTTATTCTGGAGATGCTTGGAAAAAGAAACAAAAATCAATGCACCCCATTTTCACTCCTGTAAACGGATACCAAAACCACACTGCTGCACCACAGGTTTTTTATATTTCCCATCAGCAGTTGAGTCTGCCCCTTAGAAATTATTCTATGGTGATTTGGGTTAGGAAAACTGGAAAGGGGGTGATTCATTAAGACTCGAAAGAGGGCGAATTTGGGCCGTTCCGATGTTTGGGGTTTTAACGAACATACTCGGCGAGTTACAAACTCGCCAGCCCGATTCTTTGCAGGGAGGGTGGGCCAGCGGTGGTGACGGTGCTGGACAATGAGTATGCAGGCGGGCCATTGCCTGCCAGGGGTGGGCAGCTGATGTTACAAGACCTCAGCCGCCCACCACATCTTTGTCGTTGACCATCGGCGACCATTGAATGATTTCTTCTGCTAGCAGAGGTATATGAGGGGGGATGTGTTCATCCAAGCGGCATCTCAGATGTTCCAACCTGGATCGGGCCAAAGTTTGTTAATTTATTTTTAAATTGTAATTGTAAATTTTGACTGAAGAACTCACAAGCAAATTTCATTTGACATCCATCCATCCCTCCCCTCATCCTCTACTGAACAAGCTGAATAGTCTTGATGCTCTAGCTGAGGTGTAAAACAGAAACTGCATTACTGTTCCTTAAGGCCTGAAATTGTGGTGACCTGCACTGGAGTGCTCCCTACATGTGCTATAATGGAGACCTTAAGGACCGGTTTGACCACTTTGTCAGTCTGCACTGCTGGCTGCATCCACTGGATGGGCATCCCTTTAAAATTGATTTTCTTTCATGTACTAGTTGGAATCTCATTATTCTTTCAGTGGTATGTTGGAAAATTGGCCGGCGCTGTGTGAAATCTCTTGGACAGAATTCATGTACAATTGTCAGCAGCTTCTGCCAGACATCTTTTCATGATAGAGTAATATAGTATGTATCTGTTCATATGAAATCCTTTTTAGTGTATTTGAGGTTATTAATTTCACTTAAATGATTTTAGCTCTTATGTAACATATCTATTTTTTAATTTATATAATTTGTTGCACATTTATATAGCTTCAAAGTTTGGCAGAACATTAGCTGAAACTATCTTTTTGTTTCTTTCTTTCTTTCTAAACGTACAGTTCTCTGTTCTGTCACCCATAATTCGGGATATTGCTGCCTGTGCTACAGATGTGCCGAAATACACCTATCCTACAATCTTGCCAAATAGCCACAGTTAGTGCACCACAGAGCGTTTCATAAAATATACATTTTATTGGCGAGTTAATTGTTTAAATGCTCTAACCCAGAGCTTAGATGCTATGGTTAACCTCAGTCTATTTGGACATCAGAGTTTGTATATTCTCCGCCGTACTTGCGTGGGTTTCTTCCTGGTACTCCAGTTTCCTCTCACATCCAATAATATACTGGTAGGTCAATTGGCTTCCAACAAAATTAACCCTAGAATGTGTGCGTGTACATGTGGTAGGGAATATAGATTGTAAGGTCCACTTGAGCAGGGACTGATGTGAATATTGAACTATACGCTGTAAAGCGCTGCGGCATATGTATGCGCTATATAAGAAACTGTTAATAAATAATAAAATAAATATTTGGGTGCAACAATGGATGACCAAAACAATTGAAATGATCCAATGTAAGACCATTATTGAAGGCTGCACACAAAACAATTGAACTCCACTCTTAGGCCCTTATTCTGATCTAAGCGGTAACGGCCGCTTGCGGCCGTTCCGCCGATGTTTTCGCTCTGCGCATGTGCAGAGGGCACTCTGCGCATGTGCAGGCGAAATCGCCGCACATTTTTTTTTTACCGCCGCAAAGGGGGTGGATAGGGGTGTGAGGGGCTACTTAGCCTCATTTCCCTATGCATACGCCCCGCGTTTCATGGGCGTTCCCATGCAAACGCGGGGCGTACGCATGGTAATGAGGCTGTGACGCATGTGTTGGGGGCGGGCATCTGACATCGCCGGATGTCAGTTGCCCGCCCCCATACATGCTTTCACACGGACAAGTGTCCGTGAGCTCTATGGGTGCGGGAGCTGGTGGAGCGTGCGGCCCTGCCTTCGATGGTCGGCGACCATCGAATGCAGGGGGCTGCTCCAAGATGGTGGAGGCGTATCCCCCGCCATTTTCATGCGGACCGCCACATGCGGCTCCGGCCGCACCAAGCAGAATAAGGGCCTTAATGTGCTATACTAACCCTAAGTATTTATTACAATATGAGCGACCTATAGTGAACAGCACATCTTTAAGCCTCAGTCTGATTTGAAATCTTTGCTTGGGAGAGACCTGGTCGATGCAGTAGAACTACCTTGTGTCTTGGTGTTGTGCTCTGTCTTGTCATGGTGCATGAAAATATCTTCTATAACCTCAACTTTGTAGTAGAGTTTGGTTGTTGCTCACCCAATTTTAAGCAACCTGCACATCTGTTTCTGTTAATGACTGTTTTGACCCTCATATGAAAATGATAATCACTATCAACTGTTTGATATGATTGGTTAATCATAAACCTGACTATAATCCTACAAAAGCCTCTGGAACCTTCCCCGGAAGTGCCCTCTGTGCTTGTGCAGTCAGCACATGTGCAGATGCACCAGCAACCCTCCCAGCCCATTGCAGGGACAGGCTTATTTCAGAGCCCCTGTCCCTGCGGATGCTGACTAATACGTGCAACAGATATGATCATATATTGCAAACCGATCCTGGGCTCTAATATCACCCCCACAGTGGCGTAAGTTCGTCCCAGATGCCCGGAGGCAAGATGAATATTGGTGCCCCCCCCCACACACACACACACACACACACACACACACACACACACACACACACACACACACACTGTTATTCAAAATATATATAGTCTGTTATGAAATATATATTATATACTGTATGTATATACAGAAAGAGAGGGAGAACATATATATATATATATATATATATATATATATATATATTTCAGAACTCAGCCACAGAAGCAATTTTGATAGCTTTCAATTAATGGATTTAAACTGGCAGTGGTGGAGAGGTGCCCCCTTGAGAGCAGGAGCCCGGCGGCAGATGACTCCATTGCCTCCCAGAGTTTTGCCTCTGCACCCCCAGATTACACATGTGATCAATGATAAATAGACACATTATACACGCATGGCTTCTATCATCTGTGACCCTGCTGGGCGGTGCATATCTTCTCTATCTGCAGTTTAGCCGTCAGTGCTCCATGTCAAGTGGTATGTATATGAAAGGCAACTGATGCGGAAACGTTGACAGCTTAACCAGCAAAGAGTCTTTGTCTCTCTAAATCTGTGTACTCAGGATCCCCCCCCCCCCCCCCCCGTGTGCACTACTGTGTATTTTGAAGATTTTATCCCATGGTAGCCAACTCCAGTAATCGAGAGCTACCAACAGGTCACAAGATCCACAGGTGGAGCTAATTACTAATTATTTCTGTGAGGAAATCTGGAAAACATTAACTGTTGGTAGCTCTCGAGGACTGGAGTTGGCTACCCCAGATTTGATCAGACGACTGATCACATTTATTTGCTAGTCCTCATGTCCACAGCTAGGGTGGCCTATCCCGGGTCATTTTGTTTTTTCAATCTGGGATTCAGGATTGAAAAATGCTCAGTCTTGGGATTCCCAGGATTGACCACCCTAGTATCTGTGCAGTAGCTTAAATAAATTCACCCTCCCCTTCCCAAACCAGTCACCCCGCATTGTTACTAACATGGGGATTACCGGTAGTAGCATAACCCGGCAGGCAGGAGGCGATCGGTGCGGTGGGTGCAGAGTGACCTCTGACCCCTCTGCACAGAGCCATACAACCAGAGGTAGGAGCAGCTGGATAGGTGCTCAGACACCACCCGGCATTCTAATCATGGGAATGAAATCCCACCATTGGAAGATACAATCCTAGGATTCAAATCCCAGCAATTTTAAGGACCATTCACGGGATTGGCCACCCGATCCACAGCAAAGAGTATTTAATGAGAAATACCTGTTGCACTCCTAACTAGTAACTTGTCCCTTTTTATGTGACTGAACACAAAATAATAATGTGCAGCTTTTTTGACTAATGTAAAAAGACTGTAATGTAAAAACACTTCTTTGTAAATGAAAGAGCCTCTAAATGTATGCAGGTGACTTGGCCTGACAACTGTTCCTATCCTACTGGAATGGACGGGTGTAAATAATATAATATGAATTCCGCAGCTGGATATCACAGACTGGATATCTGCATCTGACAAATAACAGTATTCCACCAGATTCAGGGAAATATTAGAAAATAACCCTGTTGCATTGCAACTGGGCAAAGACTAAACATTTGTAAAACCCTAAGTGGTTACGCTAAAACCACTGTGCTAAAGCATGCGCCCCCTGTAACTGTTGTATGAATGTGCTGGTTTCCCATGGATTAAATCTTCCTTAGGGAAACCTTCTAGTTTATCTGGGCAGCGCATTTCCATATCCTACAGCCAGCGTAATCCATTTAGAAAGCTCCAGTGTCTGCATGTCGCAGCTGTATCTTCACAACAGGGAATCTGAGTAACACTTTGACGGAAAAAAAGAAAAGTCAACCGTGTATGTTATATTGCCTCCTCGCTGAGTTATGTTTGGTGTGCCCACAAATGGCTCTTGTGTACCCATGCACCTAGTTGTTGCATCCAGCACACTTAAGGTTGCATGCCTATTCTTTGCCCTGAGACGTCCTCTTCATAAGGTACCCATAGACGGTCCGTTCCCGGACCGTCCGTTTTGTACTATGCGATGCGCGCTCCCGCGCATCACATAGTACGGTACAAAAAGTATGTGCTGCACATACTTTTTGTACTAGCTAAACATCGTATCGGATCGCATTGCATGCACTAGGCATGCGATCCGATACGATGCATGCTAATTAAGACCCAAACGGATCCGTTTAACGGACCGTGTATGGGCACCTATAATCCTGAGACTGGTTTTGTTTGTGGTGTGTGAATTTCACATTTATTTACCATCCTACCACATTCATTTCATAAAATGTTTCCATTTTCTCCTAAACGACTGTTTTCGCCTAATTTCTAGTCATGAGATTGAGACCTTGTTCCGCCTTCATTACATGTGACATTTCTGTATATTTGAAGGGGTGCTGTGGTTTTATGTTGCACTGGCCAAATCACTTCTAGAATTGCAATTATCTGTTCATGTGAGCAATGGATACTGTAAAATGTGACCTGGGTTGGTCTGATAAGTGAATAGAGATTTGCGAAATTTAATTTTTGTTTTTTGTACTTTTCAAAGAACTCCCTCACTAGATGCCACTTCTGCTCTTCTGCAAATGCCACAGTCCCCACGGAATACATGTGGTTCATCATCATTCATTATGCTGACAAGCAGCAGTTATGCTGGAGCAAAGTGCAGTCAAAGTTAAAATGCTTCCACATGTTTATATTTATACCGCTGAGGGTCTGACACCGAAAAAGTGATAAAAGCAGCATTTTAGTTTGTCACAATTTGTCTGCATTGTGTTTCCGACATTCTGCTGCCGATCTACTGCTTGTCGACATTATGGTGTTTATTTACTAAGACCAATCAGAATATACTTATCTATTTAGCACCTTCATGAACAGGGGTAGGCAAGTAATTTTTAACGGAGTCCGAATATTGGATGTCACCCACGCACCCGCCGCAATGCATTCCTGGCACCGCTGCAGTTTCAGGAGTGTGTACGCGGTCCGCATCTCTGTCCTTTGTGGTCCAGAGATGGACCCCGGTCCGCCAGCTGACTACCACTGTTCTAGAAGTTCTCATGCTTTTTGGTTGCTTATTGCAACATCCCTTATTCAATATAACTCCCATCTTAGTCATACTCCTCCGTTTACACCAAAATGCAAGGTCCCAGCTTCAACCCGGTGTGACCTGGCGTGGTTACTTTTACACCGGCGGCTGGCACGGCAAATTTAACCTGCATCCCCGGTGGAGGCGGTTCCTGAGCCGGCGCTTGGAGATGACACCCCAGTCCCCGCAGACCCCCGCACGGGGGGCAAGCCCAGCACCAAGATAAGCTGCTGGGCTTCCCCCAGCCACTGTGCACCCCCCCAGGCCCTGTCCGTGAGGTGAATGGGTGCCGCACACAGGCATCCATTCATCTCCTCCCTGCCTCCAGCAGACAGCAGAAGCTGTGTGTGCTCCCCCCATCCAAGCTGCGGTTCGGAGGTTGGGCTTCCCCCATTGATGTAAATGGGAGACGGATTGGATGACCCAGCGTACCCGTTTACACTGCCCTCAAACTAGGTCCTGTCCGTGTTCTACCCTGGTCAGGACATGGGTTAACACCTTTTACACCGCCATTGACCCGGATGAACAAGGGAAAAACCTGGGTTTTTACGGCGGTGTGAAAGGGGTATAAATAAACCCCTATGAATGCATCTCCACAAACCCAGTTATAGGTTATTTGTTTTGTGTCATCTTTCCACTGTGTAGCTGGGAAACTGCTCAAGGTTTTTTTTTATTTAAAAAAATTTTTTTTTTAAACAAAAGGAACCTTTTTTCCATTTGGGAAAACTGTTTCAGGAGCCAAGATTTATACAGTATCTATTTTGGAAATTAAAAGTAGTTACCTTAAAATAAAAGCAGGTTTCATGTCTGGACACGGTTGTCTCTGGTTCTTGGAACTCTGAGTCTGCATGTACTAAAAATATATTTGTCAGAATTCTTTAATTATCACATGTCTGAGAAAAGCAACACGGTAATCTAATTTGTAGCCGCACATGGGTGAGTCATTTTATCTTCTGGTTTTGCTTGTTCCAATAAGCACCTTTATGATTTTATGTGTCTGTACATAAGATCTAGCTCTGCTAACCGGTGTGTGATAATTCTTTCTGATGACACACATAACTGTCACTGAAAGCCAAACACACTTAGATAATGATATATGCAGCCTGTGTATCCATGATCTGCACTCTGGGAGCTCAGTTACACAAAGCAGCAAAACATGACATTTTATAGCCTTTTTTTGCATATGTTTTATTCCTTTAGTCAGTTAGAGGAAGCGTATTGTAAGATAATAATGTGTAAACTGTAGTGTTGACTTAGCTGCTGGCTATGTAGATATATTTGTTCACGTGGTGCTTACAGACTGCTAAATGCTACATGATATCACTCCAGAATCTTCTCGTGATCCATAAACTGCTCCAACTTGTACGGACCATTATTAATGTTGTTGTTATTATCATCATTTAGCATATGTAGCACCATACTGATAAACAATAAATAATAATGCAAAATGTATATAATACCCCTTTCATACTGCAGCTCTTAACCGGTATATTGTGGATTTTTTTTTGCCTTTTTAAACCGGTTAGAGCTGCAGTGTGAAAGCTCCAGTCTGCATTTACCGTTACAAATAACCAGTATTTGAAAACGGGTAAAAAGCAGAGTCCTACATGGTTCAGAGCCGTTTTTTTATGCAGTGTGAACGGCTCTGAACCGGTATATAGGACTCGGGCAGTAGCTATGGGAGAGCAGTGTATATGTAATGAGCCACTCATTACATATGTGCATATGTAATGAGCACCTCATTACATATGCGCATATGTAATTAGTGGCTCATTACATATGCACTGCGCTGTCTTATAGCTACTGTCTGTCCTGCTTTCACACTGCAAACCTCCTTGAGACCCAGTATTTATGTGCAGCGTGAATGGGGTTTAAAACGGTAATATACCGTTTCAAAATACCGGGTCTCAAACTTTTAGGCAATATGAAAGCAGCATATGTGGTAAAACAGACATAACAACCAGATCGCTACAATGTACAATAAAATGAGATACAGTAGGGGAGAAATTCTGTGATCCTGGGTGAGTGTACAAACAGGTGATATCAGTCAGTCACTTTATGTTAAAGTGGTGTCCTACAGAAGATTGGGAAAATATGAGGTAAGAGGGGATAGTTCATGGGGATAGTTAAGCACAGTTTCTCAAACTCAGGAGCAGATGTATTAAACCTGGTGAAGTGATTAAAATGGAAGGTGATAATGCCTGCCGGGTGACCTGTGTGCGGTCCAGAGGACCGAGCGAGCTTGAGAACCACTGGTCTCATGAGTTTGAATTAACTTGAAGGCAAACTAGGAAAGATGATCAGGAAAGACTGGCAGAGTATTAATAGTGAATAAAGCTAGTAAGATTTAATAGAAGGTGTGTTTTCAGGGTATGTTTGAATTCCTGCAGCCCGATAGAAAATGTGATGTGGAAGTGAGGAGTAGACTTTGGATGTGGGAATGGGAGAGAATAATCAGGAGGAGACCATGCAATAATCTGAGGAAGAACAGAGTATGAGAGGGAGTGTGGACTACTGGGATGAGGTTGGAGATGTATGAGGGGAAGAAGTGATTAAGTGCTATTAAGGCGAGTGGCAGAAGGAGCTGAAACTATTGTAGGTTCTGTAGAAGGGACACCTGTTGGTAATCCTACCATCAGATCACCTGCATCAGACCATGTGTGATGTAAACATCTTATGTGGCAGTGAACCTGGCCCCTGTTGCCAAATTGCTTACACGTCTGGTCTTTTAGTGACTGGACCCAAAGATTTGATTACACCAATAAGTCAGGAGTCAGTTAGTGCTGTGTGGTGTTTTGGCTCTGTATTAGAACTATTAATCTGTTTAGGTGAAAAGATTGTTCTCTCTTTTTTTGTTTTTTTGTTAGTTCATTTAGTTTTCTGCACAGTTAAAACCAATTTATGCCACAGTCCTGTATTGTGTATACATATAGCAATGGGTAGAAAATATTACTTATTAGAAAAATTAAACTTAATGGCTCATTTTAGATCATGCATAATGCCTTCTGCTTCTATTGCAGAGATCCATTCACTGCACACCAAGAACATGTCAGACAGATGATGAGAAGTTTCTCTGAACCTTTTGGCCGGGATCCCTTCTTCAGTATCACAGATGGCAGATCTCATGGCCGCAGAGGGCAGCATGGTTCCCAGGTGGCTCTGAGGGAAGATCACAGAGTAAGCACTTTCCAAGTAGTTCCTGAGTTCACACTGCTGTCATCAACTGAGATTTTATAGTCGGATTCATTTCAAAGAACTGATTGTTAGCTTAGGTCCAGTCTGCGGGCACTGTAATGCCAACCTTTAACTGCCCTGATTTGCTCTCCTCTATGCCTATGATATATTCCACAGCTGTTCTCATCCAGTACTATTCCTATAATAGTTTAGCACTTGTTAATTTTACTATTAACTGTTTTAGCTACCTAGCTCGGCACATAATTGCCGTTACAGACACTGATGTACAAGTTTAGCACCGTTGAGTCCCTACAACAGATGTCAGTTCCTATACTTCTCACTGTGTAACTGATAAAAGCAAGCTTGGCATTCTTCCATCTGCTATATATAGCAGGCCAATTCCCGTCTCTAAAAGAAGCACTCTGGTCCAGTTTCATGGATTTTGGTCATTAAAAAGTTAGGTATACAATGCAGGTAGCGTAGGAAGCCGTAGCACTGAACAGGGTCATTACAGGCAGTATTTTATGGACCCAATGGATACAGTATATAAACCAAGCACCAAAGCACCGCTAGGCCGCTGGAGCTCTGCCAGGCCCAGACATTGTAACCTGAACTTGAATATCAGCAGCCCACTAAAGGGGCTTTAGAGAAAGCAGTCATCTGCAGGTCAGAAGGAATAGCTGCCAAATATATTCCGCCTTCTGGCAGCCTAAAGCTGAGAACATATACACAAAGCACACTGTTATTGGGAAACTGAGCGAGTATGGTATTATTATTATATATAATAAAGGGCTAACCCTGCTCCTTACTTCTGTGGGGAGAAGTCAATTGTTGCTTTGTTCGGTTACGGTGCAGGCATATTACTGTTCTGTTGTTCCATCGTTTTGACTGGCTGGTAACTAGTTGATGATGATGATAATATTATTATTGCAAATATTGATTGTGAATGGGAAACCACAATATGTAAAATACATTATCAGCTAGCATGCTAAGTGTTATTTGTGGTTGTAATTGATAATAATTTAGTAAAAAAAAAATAACTTAAAGATTGCTTTTCCAGTTACTATGTTTTTTTTAATCATTTATTAGAACATCGATAATGGATAATGCTCCAAGACGCCTCAGTTTATTTTAATTTTGCACACTTGATAGTGTTCATTCTAGCACTCATCATCTTTGAAAACCCATGCAAATCCTCTTCCCTGCCTGGGGTGTCACTGTCTGCTGTAGTGCTTCTAGCACAGTGTGGTCTGTAAACCAACACTGATATGCAAACCAGACCTGTGCTAGAAACACCACAGCAGACAGCGACACTCCAGGCAGGGAATAGGAACTGCATGGGTTTTCAAAGATGGTGGGTGCTAGAATGAACACTACTTGAGCACATGGGGTAAAATTTAATAGGATGAGAGATTCAGAAAGTGAGAGATTTGGTGAGAAATCTCCAGGGTTTTTTAAAGCAGCAATCATTGACACTTCACAATCAAACTGGTTTTGCAGTGTAAATGATTGCCGCTTTAAAAAACCTGGAGATTTCTTACCATGAGGTGTAATTTACCCCCATAGCTAGATGACTGCTTGTAGTTTATGATGAAACTTTTGCTGTAAAAATGCCCATTAGCTTGATTCTGTGTATGTAATCTTATGACCTTGGTAAATGCGAGCTGCACGTTATTAAAGTGTAAAGACTTGCTCACATGAGGGGATTATACATTCTGTAAATGTGCTGTGAGAATACTGTAACCTGCTGAACAGCAGACTGAACTTGTGATAAAACCATTGATCCTGCGTATGAATTCATCAGCCCACCACGAGCCCAGTGCTTAGGAACCCTCTGAGGCAAACGTGTCTTTCTAGTCTATTTATTTGTATTACCACAGGAGCAGTAACGTGCTGAGCACCAGGGAAATGCTCTCCAATGTAACAATGCAATAGGAGTGTCCTAAAAGTGTTCCTACAGTATAATGATTCCAACTGATTCTTTTCTTGCAGGCTTCAAGTTTGTCTGATATGCCTACTGCTCCCTTTTCTAGCTTGGTCAGTACCATGTGACTTGTTCAGTGATGGCTTTGCTGGTGGCATGGTCTTTTCTCTGAGCTTTGTAGCATGCCTGTCTGGACTTTGCAATATGAATACATGTGGGGGGTTAGTCACCTGTAATACACTGTTCCCCAGGGCTGCTGTATGTATAAGCACAAATATCACTGTATGCATGTGCACTCAAATACGTTAGAGTTATGTGAGTGTGTTTGTGGCTGCTTCATCTTGGTTTTTCTTTATGTGGGAAGTTCACTAACAGCGTGCAAAACAGCTAACACTCGTCTGGCCTTTCTATGTAGATAACCTTTTTTCATTCTTTTTAACCCCTTCACGACAATTGACGTATATATACGTCATGGCCGGGAAGTACTTCCCGACCGTTGACGTATATATACGTCATGGCTTAAAACTGTCACTGCGTCTAGAGACGCAGTGACAGAGGGACGATGTCTGCTGTCCCTGACAGCAGACATGTCCCTGCATGCCCAGGGGGGGCTGCGATGCCGCCCCCCCGTCGCCGATCGCTGTGATTGGCTGTTCAGTGTGAACAGCCATTCACAGCGTTTTCCTGTGTCACCGGCGAATAACGTTCGCCGGTGACACGGGATCGGAGGTGATTGGTGCTGTAAAGTACAGCACCAATCACCGCGGGGTGTAAGGGTGACACTGGTGTCACCCCACCTCACCCCGCCCGCCCCCAAAGGCCGTGATTGGTCCGTCGGACCGACGGACCAATCACAGCCGTGGAGGGGGGTTTAAACTAACGGTGACTGCACTGCAGACGCCATTCCGGTCTGGAAAAGCGTGCAGTGCGGTCACCGTGCCCCACCTGCCGCCTATACTGACCAGAACCCTTACCTGATCATTGATCATTGATTTTGTGACATCCTGTGCTGCATCTTGTGCTGCATCTTGTGCTGCTGCGATTTATTAGATAGATAGTTAGAGAGAGTTAGAGAGAGAGAGATAGAGAGAGATAGAGAGAGATAGAGAGGCCTAGTGCTATATTTTGTGCTGCTGCAGTGTGATAGAGCTATAGATAGAGAGATAGAGAGAGATAGAGAGAGAGAGATAGAGAGAGAGATAGTGACAGATTGTGCTATATATTTTTTATATAACTGAAAGAGATAGAGAGAGATAGAGAGAGATAGAGAGGCCTAGTGCTATATTTTGTGCTGCTGCAGTGTGATAGAGAGAGATAGAGAGAGAGAGATAGAGAGAGAGATAGTGACAGATTGTGCTATATATTTTTTATATAACTGAAAGAGATAGAGAGAGATAGAGAGAGATAGAGAGGCCTAGTGCTATATTTTGTGCTGCTGCAGTGTGATAGAGCTATAGATAGATAGAGAGAGATAGAGAGAGAGAGATAGAGAGATAGTGACAGATTGTGCTATATATTTTTTATATAACTGCTGCAGTGTCATAGAGTGATAGATAGTGAGAGATAGAGAGAGATAGTGATAGAGTGCTAAATTTTGTGTCGGCTGCCCCCGCCTTTTTGTGCTGATCACTATATCTGAGGTGATCAGCAACTTTTTGGGGGTACAGAGGTTTTTTTTTTTTATATATACCTGTCAGTACCACCAAAGGTTGTGCACCTGCTGCCCCTCACTGGTAATCAGTGTCGCATCACTGATCACCTTTTTTTATTTTTTGTGAGTGCTGTGGGGTCTTTTTTACATTTTTTTTTTACACACACTGTGATTTTGTGTGTGTCCTGTGGCCACTGTGCACTGATCAGTGACGTACATCACTGATCAGCTTTTTCGGCATAGGGTTGATCTATTTTTTTTTTTTTTTGATCAAATTCCTGTTGCCTTTGAGCGCTGTTCAGTGACGGACGTTACTGACCAACATCTGTGCTCAATTTTTGGCGCAGGACCTTTTTTTTTTTTTTTAACCCCTTCCATTTTTTTTTTTTTTAACCCCTTCCATTTTTTTTTTTTTTAACCCCTTCCATTTTTTTTTTTTTGAACCCTTCAATTTTTTTTTTTTTGTATTTTTTTTTTCTGCACTACATACACAATACACACTACATACCCCCTGGGTTGAAATAAAGTTTGTACCCCCCCCTACACTATACACGTGTTGAAACATTTCACTACCAGTAACACAAAAATATAAATGGCATCCCAAATGTCATCCCAAATGTCGTCCCAGTCATCCAGGAGAATGTATTCGGTGGAGGAGGCATATGCCATGCTTGCATCTGACTCTGACACAGCCAGTGAGGCAAGCGGGGAATTTGAAGGATTTGTCTTAAGCTCCTCTTCCTCCTCTGATGATGAGGGACCCCCTCAAAGACGCCCCCGTAGAGCAGCTGAGACCCCCCCCCCAATAATTGATCTCGTATGGACCCCACCACCAGACAATTTTGAGCCCCAGGTTCCTGAGTTTTTGGCCATCCCAGGAATCCAATTTGATTCAACAGGTCTCAGAGAAATTGACTTTTTCAAATTATTTTTCTCTGATGATTTTATAAATTTAATGGTGGACCAAACTAATTTATATGCCCAGCAGTTTATTGCTCAAAACCCCACGTCATCATTTGCTAGGTGGACCCCTGTAGATGCAGTAGAGATGATGACGTTTTGGGGTCTGGTGTTACATATGGGCATAGTAAAAAAGCCACAAATTAGGCAATATTGGAGTACAGATGTTCTGTACAGCACCCCATTTCACCGTATGGCCATGCCCCGGGCTCGTTTTGAGGCAATCCATAAATTTATACATTACACCGATAATGCACAGTGCCCACCCAGAGATGATCCCACCTTTGACAGGCTATTCAAAGTCAGGCCGGTCATTGATCATTTCAGTGCCAAATTTGCAGAGCTATACATCCCTGATAAATGTATTAGTATCGACGAGTCCCTTATACATTTTAAAGGAAGGGTTAAATTCCGCCAGTACCTTCCCAGTAAGAGGGCAAGGTATGGCATAAAAATGTATAAGCTGTGTGAAAGCACCACAGGGTACACCCACAAGTTTAGGGTATATGAAGGGAAGGATTCAAGAATTGAACCACCAGAATGCCCCCCCTCCCTCGTAGGTGTTAGTGGAAAAATTGTCTGGGATTTAATGCACCCCTTCCTGGATAAGGGTTATCACCTCTATGTGGATAACTTTTACACCAGCATCCCCCTGTTTAAGGCCCTTGGTTCAAGAGGTACAGCAGCTTGCGGTACTGTGCGCAAGAACCAAAGAGGCCTCCCCAAAACGCACATTGCCCAAGTAATGAGAAGGGGTGAAAGCAGGGGAATATGCACCGAAAATATGTTGTTGGTCAAATATAAGGACAAGAGGGATGTCCTTATACTGACAACAATTCATGGAGACAGTACCACCTCCATCCCTGTACGAGGTACCAGTACCCACACCTCCAAACCAAATTGTATCCTAGATTACAATAAGTACATGGGCGGAGTGGATCTTTCAGATCAGGTACTAAAGCCGTACAGTGCCCTGCGGAAAACAAATATCTGGTACAAGAAGCTGGCCGTGTATATCATCCAGATGGCACTGTATAACGCTTACGTGCTATTCCGTTCTACCGGCCAGAGGGGGACATTTATGCACTTTCAAGAGGAAGTCATAAAGAGCCTAACATTTGGGAATCAGCAGGCAGAGGGCCCCAGTACTTCTAGTACTGGCCCCCGTATTGTACCAGGGCAGCATTTTCCCAACGAAATCCCCTCCACTGCAAGAAAGGGCAGGACACAAAAAAGGTGCAAAGTTTGTTATAAAAAGGGAATAAGAAAGGAAACTATTTTCCACTGTGAAACTTGCCCCGACAAACCCGGCCTATGTATAAAGGAGTGCTTTAAAATATACCACACATCTATGGATTATTAGGTTCATCATTTCACCGTGCTTCGGGGGTCTTGCTAATGCCACATAGCACCCACCATTCATTCCACCAGAATCTGAGCTGCAAAATCCAAAAATCACTCCTTCCCTTCTGAGTCCTGCCATGCACCCAACTGGTATTTTTTGGTCACATGTGAGGCATTGCCGTACTCTGGAGAAATGGGGGCACAGATTTTGGGGTGCTTTGTCTCCTTCATTCCTTGTGAAAATGAAAAATTTTGAGCCAGAAGTACATTTTTGTGTAAAAAAATGTATTTTTTTCATTTTCACTGCCCAGTTGTACCAAAATTGATGAAACCCCTGGGGGTTTGAAATGTACACTATACCCCTAGATGAATTCCCTGAGGGGTGTAGTTTGCAAAATGGGGTGACTTGTGGGGGGGTTCCACTGTATTGGTAATGCAACATAGCACCCACCATTCATTCCACCAAAATCTTTGCTGCAAAATCCAAAAATCACTCCTTCCCTTCTGAGTCCTGCCATGCACCCAACTGGTATTTTTTGGTCACATGTGAGGCATTGCCGTACTCTGGAGAAATGGGGGCACAGATTTTGGGGTGCTTTGTCTCCTTCATTCCTTGTGAAAATGAAAAATTTTGAGCCAGAAGTACATTTTTGTGTAAAAAAATGTATTTTTTTCATTTTCACTGCCCAGTTGTACCAAAATTGATGAAACCCCTGGGGGTTTGAAATGTACACTATACCCCTAGATGAATTCCCTGAGGGGTGTACTTTGCAAAATGGGGTGACTTGTGGGGGGGTTCCACTGTATTGGTAATGCAACATAGCACCCACCATTCATTCCACCAAAATCTGTGCTCCAAAATCCAAAAATCACTCCTTCCCTTCTGAGTCCTGCCATGCACCCAACTGGTATTTTTTGGTCACATGTGAGGCATTGCCGTACTCGGGAGAAATTGGGGCACAGATTTTGGGGTGCTTTGTCTCCTTCATTCCTTGTGAAAATGATAAATTTTGAGCCAGAACTGCATGTTTGTGTAAAAAAATGTAATTTTCCATTTTCACATCCCAGTTATACCAAAATTGGTGAAACCCCTGGGGGTTTGAAATGTACACTATACCCCTAGATGAATTCCCTGAGGGGTGTAGTTTGCAAAATGGGGTCACTTGTGGGGGGGTTCCACTGTATTGGTGCTTGGGGGGTCTTGCTAATGCGACATAGCACCCACCAAAATTCCACCAGAATCTGAGCTGCAAAATCCAAAAATCACTCCTTCCCTTCTAAGTCCTGCCATGCACCCAACTGGTATTTTTTGGTCACATGTGAGGCATTGCCGTACTCGGGAGAAATTGGGGCACAGATTTTGGGGTGCTTTGTCTCCTTCATTCCTTGTGAAAATGAAAAATTTTGAGCCAGAACTGCATGTTTGTGTAAAAAAATGTAATTTTCCATTTTCACATCCCAGTTGTACCAAAATTGGTGAAACCCCTGGGGGTTTGAAATGTACACTATACCCCTAGATGAATTCCCTGAGGGGTGTACTTTGCAAAATGGGGTGACTTGTGGGGGGGTTCCACTGTATTGGTGCTTGGGGGGTCTTGCTAATGCGACATAGCACCCACCAAAAAACCACCAGAATCTGAGCTGCAAAATCTAAAAATCACTCCTTCCCTTCTAAGTCCTGCCATGCACCCAACTGGTATTTTTTGGTCACATGTGAGGCATTGCCGTACTCTGGAGAAATTGGGGCACAGATTTTGGGGTGCATTGTCTCCTTCATTCCTTGTGAAAATGAAAAATTTTGAGCCAGAACTGCATGTTTGTGTAAAAAAATGTAATTTTCCATTTTCACATCCCAGTTGTACCAAAATTGGTGAAACCCCTGGGGGTTTGAAATGTACACTATACCCCTAGATGAATTCCCTGAGGGGTGTACTTTGCAAAATGGGGTGACTTGTGGGGGGGTTCCACTGTATTGGTGCTTTGGGAGTCTTGCTAATGCAACATAGCACCCACCATTCATTCCACCAAAATCTTTGCTGCAAAATCCAAAAATCACTCCTTCCCTTCTGAGTCCTGCCATGCACCCAACTGGTATTTTTTGGTCACATGTGAGGCATTGCCGTACTCGGGAGAAATTGGGGCACAGATTTTGGGGTGCATTGTCTCCTTCATTCCTTGTGAAAATGAAAAATTTTGAGCCAGAACTGCATGTTTGTGTAAAAAAATGTAATTTTCCATTTTCACATCCCAGTTGTACCAAAATTGGTGAAACCCCTGGGGGTTTGAAATGTACACTATACCCCTAGATGAATTCCCTGAGGGGTGTACTTTGCAAAATGGGGTGACTTGTGGGGGGGTTCCACTGTATTGGTGCTTGGGGGGTCTTGCTAATGCGACATAGCACCCACCAAAAAACCACCAGAATCTGAGCTGCAAAATCTAAAAATCACTCCTTCCCTTCTAAGTCCTGCCATGCACCCAACTGGTATTTTTTGGTCACATGTGAGGCATTGCCGTACTCTGGAGAAATTGGGGCACAGATTTTGGGGTGCATTGTCTCCTTCATTCCTTGTGAAAATGAAAAATTTTGAGCCAGAACTGCATGTTTGTGTAAAAAAATGTAATTTTCCATTTTCACATCCCAGTTGTACCAAAATTGGTGAAACCCCTGGGGGTTTGAAATGTACACTATACCCCTAGATGAATTCCCTGAGGGGTGTACTTTGCAAAATGGGGTGACTTGTGGGGGGGTTCCACTGTATTGGTGCTTTGGGAGTCTTGCTAATGCAACATAGCACCCACCATTCATTCCACCGAAATCTTTGCTGCAAAATCCAAAAATCACTCCTTCCCTTCTGAGTCCTGCCATGCACCCAACTGGTATTTTTTGGTCACATGTGAGGCATTGCCGTACTCGGGAGAAATTGGGGCACAGATTTTGGGGTGCTTTGTCTCCTTCATTCCTTGTGAAAATGAAAAATTTTGAGCCAGAACTGCATGTTTGTGTAAAAAAATGTAATTTTCCATTTTCACATCCCAGTTGTACCAAAATTGGTGAAACCCCTGGGGGTTTGAAATGTACACTATACCCCTAGATGAATTCCCTGAGGGGTGTACTTTGCAAAATGGGGTGACTTGTGGGGGGGTTCCACTGTATTGGTGCAACATAGCACCCACCATTCATTCCACCAAAATCTGTGCTGCAAAATCCAAAAATCACTCCTTCCCTTCTGAGTCCTGCCATGCACCCAACTGGTATTTTTTGGTCACATGTGAGGCATTGCCGTACTCGGGAGAAATTGGGGCACAGATTTTGGGGTGCTTTGTCTCCTTCATTCCTTGTGAAAATGAAAAATTTTGAGCCAGAACTGCATGTTTGTGTAAAAAAATGTAATTTTTCATTTTCACATCCCAGTTGTACCAAAATTGGTGAAACCCCTGGGGGTTTGAAATGTACACTATACCCCTAGATGAATTCCCTGAGGGGTGTAGATTGCAAAATGGGGTGACTTGTGGGGGAGGTTCCTAACTTTTAGCACTTATGGTGCCTAGAAACCTACATGGTGCCTAAAAAAAAATCTCATAAAAAGGAGGCTCCAAAATCAAGTAGGTGCTCCTTCTATTATGAAGCCTGTGGTTTGGTCAACGTGCACACTAGGGCCACATATAGGATATTTTTGAAAACAAAAGAATTGGGGGAATCAATTTTTAGTCACATTTCTCTAGTAAAATCTACTGTATTCGTTAGAAAAATGTATTAAAATTGAAACTCTGCAAAAAAAAAGAAATTTTGAAATTTCACCTACACTTTGTTTTAATTCCTGTGAAACACCTAAAGGGTTAACAAACTTCCAAAATGCTGTTTTGAATACTGTGAGGGGTGCAGTTTTTGAAATGGCATCATTTATGGGGGTGTCTCACATACAAGTCCCTCAAAGTCACATCAGAACTGAACTGGTCCCTAAAAAAATCAGTGTTTGAAATTTTCATGAAAATTTGAGAATTTGCTATTCATATTGTAAGCCTCCTAGTGTCCAAAAAAATTAAAAGGAAGTTGAAATAATGATGGAAACATAAAGTAGACATATGGTCTATGTTAGTTATTAACTATTTTGAGTGGTATGATTATTTGTCTCACAAGCAGAAAATTTAACATTTTGCAAATTGCAAAATTTTCCATTTTTTCACGATATTTTGGTATTTTTCACAAAAAAACACAGACTGTATCGACGAAAATTTACCACTAACTTGAAGTACAATGTGTCACGAGAAAACAATCTCAAAATCACTGGGATAAGTAAAAGCAAAAAAAAGTTATCCCCACTTAAGTGAGACATGTCAGATTTGAAAAAAAGGGCTCTGTCATGAAGGCACAAACTGGCTCTGTCATGAAGGGGTTAAATAGTTTTTGGTTCATCTCAAAGCTTTGTGACCAAAGATCTTTCTGTTAAAATGCCACAGATACAAAGCAGGAGACTGTATGCCTAGCCCTGGTGATCAGCAGGCTGGCAGAGATTCTGTGTCAGCCTGGTGCTGACTGCAGTCCCATGCACTAGGTGGCAAACGGATGTGAAATATAGGAGGTCACAAAGTTTCCCCCATGCATGTGTAGCGGAACGCTAATTGGTTATTTCCAAACGCAGAAATCGGGAATGCAACACGAGAAGTCTCAGGAACTATGTTAATTAAAGAAAATTCTCACAACCTATTTATTGGTGTCGGGTGTCCCTCCAGTACTCCCAACGATGCTTTATTTATATTTGTCATATCTGCAGTCTCTTCATATGCTCAATACAAGATGTCCTCTAATTTATCACACAGTGGGGCAGATGTACAGTATTAAGCCTTAACAAGAGATAAATGCAAGGGTGATAAAGAGAGATACACGTCCAGCCAATCACCTCCCGACTGCCATGTTGTATCCTGTGTCAGTTAGGAGGTGATTGGCTGGATGTTTATCTCTCTTTATGCATTTAAGTTATACTTGTAATGGGAACAAAAGCTGCCCAACTTTGCATACATCTAGCCTCAATACAAGACACAGCATGAGATGCTTGGCATTTGGAGCATCCAGGTTACTTGCAGCTCTGCTAATATCGGGCATCCCCGCCTAATTCTTCTTAACTATAGTAGTGCCTTAGATATTGCTGGGCTAGTTTATTTCATGAACCATAGTAATGCCCTCGTTCACATTAGGTCACATTGTAGGGCTGTCATTAAGCACACAGTATCCCCAATTCATGTTATGGAAGTGTTTTTCTTATGCCACATTACAGCAGGTCCAGAGCCATAGCTAGGTATAATATAGATTCCAAGGCACAAGTTTGTAGCATATGTTAAAAAATGTATATAGCACATGTTACTGACAGGGAAGGTGGGGCCTTCTCAGTTTGTGGCCTTACAGCAGTTGAACCTATGGTATACCCTTACCACTGCCTACAATCAAAGCTGCTTTCCAGACAATGCATCATTCCGAACGCCTTCGCTCCTCTCTTTGCAACTTTACAAGCAGTCAGAATGGGCTTTTCTAATATTTGTTTTTCCGTTGCATCAGATGATACTCTTGGCGTCGAACGTGCACTAATGGGTGACATAGTTTTTGTCCCCCAAGACAAATATTATATAGATTTGTAGTTATACATATACTTGCAGTATCAGGGTCTTTCGAAAAATCATTTATGCATTTTCTAGAAAACTAGGAATAATATTGTTGCAAGCTCACATTGGTCTGAGTTGTATGTCTTCTGTAAGCATACAACTTTTTTCCTTCAAATATGCTTTTTCTTATTTGACATTTCAGACCACTGATTTCAAAGATACTTTCCACTCCTTTGACAATGTGATGGCAAACATGAGGAACAGAATGATAGACATGCACAAACAAATTGTAAGTGTATTTAATTGATTTTGTTTTTTATTACTTTAATTATATCTGATTATTTAATCAGTAAGGTGTGTTAAGTAAAGAATGATAATTTACTTTGCAATATGGTTCGTGTGTATGAACTGTATAAACTGGTAATAAATAATATAAGGGTGGATCAATAAGTAAGATTACAAGACCTCTCATGTATGTAATGTTCTCCATTTCATTCTAATTTTCAGATAGACAAGAGCAGGTAGATCACTGCTTCCCCTCACGGCCATTAGTTTGCACCTCGTAGCAGTCATACTGTCCCAACATCAGTTGTTAGACTGTGGTGATGGCACAAACATTGAGGCGCGTACTGTCATCAGATTTCTGCATCTGTAAGGCATAAATTCTTTGCCAACGTGTCGAGGAATACAATGATAATATCATGTCACGGAACCAGGTTTGGGTGATTGTCTTCTGTGCTGGACGTGTTTGGCCAGCCAGAACGCAGCTCATCTTGAAGTCTGTACTGCAATTATCAAGGGCATTGCACCAAACCCAAACTAGTTTCCGTGACCTGATGTTATCACTGTACACCTTGATAAGTTGACATCGAATTTCAACTGTTGATTGGTCCTTTTAGATGGAGAAGTTGATCACAATACGCACCTCAATGTTTGACCATATTTCCACCAGCCTCACCATCTTAAAACTGATGTTGGGACAGTGTGATGGCCTTTATATGAAGAAGTAGTCTACATGCCCTTCTGAACTACCCTCACCTAACAAAAAAAAATAAAAAAAATATATAATATATATATTATATATATATATATACTGTATATACACTTGCCATCCATATGGAAACTTCTATTGGGAAGATTCAGCACTAGACCAATCAATACTTTGCAAGAAAATTTTTATATCCAACTCAGGGAAATGCTCCAATGACATCAATCCGGCATATCACAGCATATTACAGTCATTTGTATAGGACATCAATCGTCCTCACCCTCAGGCATACACATATACATTACTGTGGGAGAAACTCCAAGCCGATGGACCGTTTCGGTGCCTTGCGCACCTTCTTCAAGGGAAATGAGCTATATATATTTTTTTTTTTTCCTGGTTATGTCACACACTAGGTATTACCGCAATTTCCAAACCCCACAGCAGCCAAGTCAGGGAATAGAGAATATTAAACATTGAAGTCACCATCATTGAAGGATCTGAAAGTGTCCTCCAAATAGAATGGGATTTGTTAACAGATGCCAGCACAAGCGATTGGGGCTCTCATCTAAACAAAACCTGTTTTGTAATAATTCTCTGTAGAGTTAAAGTAAGCAATTATCTTGAACATGAGTATGAGATCCAGCTCTTTTTTTTTTTACCCTCAAATGTCATAAGGAGAAGTTGGTGCTCAAGCTTATAAGGTGAATAGATCTGTTGTGTCCAAAATCTTAATATTGAATTTTCAAAGGTGGTGGTGACCTCCTGGCGGTGCCCCAACTATCGATCTCTGTAAAAGACCAAACATCTTCCAAATGTAATACCATCTGTTGATGATGAGGTTGTAAGAAAAGATCCTTCAGAAATTGGATCGATAAAAATGTTCTTTGCATAACAGATCTTTGTTGGTAGATGTCATGAGCCCACTTATCTTTGTATAACTTATGTATATCCTAATAAGTCTGCTGGAGTCTAAGGGTAGAAGAAGTATATTTACTGATAATTTTGTTTTCTTGAAAGACTCCATGGCAGCCCCAATATTCCCACCCGTGCTGTCTGTTTCTATTTTCCAGTGGCTGCTTGTGAAATTCTTCAGAGGCGCCAGGGGGAGGAACAACCAAACTATTGCCCTTCCAGCGGGTGTTCTTTTTCCATTTGTTAACACAATATTAAGGCTACCATAGATGGATTCAAGGAAACTAAACAAACAATGGATATTGTTTATGTATGGCAGGGGTGGGGAACCTTTTTGGGGACAAGGTCCGTTTGTATAGGGGAAAAATGCCTCGCGGGCCATAAATTGAAAAAAAAAAAAAAAAAACACTTACAAGTTCACCTGCGGCAGCCGTCCCACGCTCCGGCGGCTGCCGCATTTTAATAATTGCCGGTCTGTGTGGTCCAACGGCTGTGCAGGGAGTCAAGTATAGGGGAAATCTCAAGAGAGGTCGTAGTTCTCGCGAGATTTCCCCTGTACTTGACTACCTCCGCAGCCGCCGGGCGGACAGACCACCTGCGGGGGCTGTATACGGCCCGCGGGCTGGAGGTTCCCCACCGCTGATGTATGGGCTTGCTGTAAAACTGTAATTCTGCAAAGTGTGTGGGTTTTATTAAACTTATTTTGCATTAAACTTGTTCGCTAAACCAGAGTTTCTAAAAATGGTGAAGATTTAACAATCCGTTTCTGTCACATGTTTGAAAAATGGCAGTTAAGGGCTGCCTCATCTTTTGTGCTCCGTGTTATATCTTCCCTAATGTTCTCAAGGTACACTAAGGGGAAAATTTATTAAGAAGGGGTTCTATTAAAGATTGGATGTTGCCCATAGCAACCAATCAGAATCTACTTCTTTTTTATTTAGCACCATCTAGAAGATGATACGTAGGGGGAAATTTACTAAGATGAGAGTTCTATTTCAGATGGGATGTTGCCAATCAGATTCTATCTATTACCTTCTAGAAGGTGCTAAATAAATAAGTAGATTCTGATTGGTTGCCAATAGCAACATCCTATCCCATTCCCATCTTAGTACATAAAGCCCTAACAGTCCAGCTTTTAAATATATCCATGCTTGTACACAAATATATAATCAAACTAAGGGGTAGATGAATAAAGCCGTGATAAGGGAGGAGAAGTGATAAAGTGCCTGGTACTTTAGCACCGGCCAATCAGCTCCCTTTTAAACCCAGCCTATAACTTAGCAGTCAGGAGCTGATTGGCCATTGATTAAGAACCAGGCACTTTATTACTGCTTCATACATCAACCCCTGAGGAACTAATTAAGTCACCTGGGCTTAAGCATGAATATCCTAAAAACCGGGACTGTTGGGGTGACTTGAGGACTACATTGGGGAACCACTGGGTGAAACTAAAAATAAAGCATGAGGAACAACTTGTGTGTCCTGTTTATATTTCAGAATGATGCTAGTCCTAGTCACATAGATGTGTATATGTGATCCTGTCATGTTACACTTTTCACCCCCTCTTCACTTGCTGCCAAAATATTCCCTGGGCCATGACAGAAACTCCATTCACTGTTCCTCCTGGCAATTAATAAAAGCTTTTCAACACTTCATATGCCAAACAAAGATATGTTTAGTCTTTCCAAGAATATGCCTTGTCTATACCAATACTTGATTTAATGCATCATGTTTATACTTTAATATTAATTGCTATAAATAACCCTTCACATTCACTCAATTGTAGCCCTATGCCTTGTTTGGTCACGGTGCAAGGCTGGACAGACTTGCTTATGTGTACAGTGTATCAGCCAAGTCTGTATATGAGTTATTCATACTTTCATGTAGTAATATTATCTCCTCCCTAATGCTGCAGCTCCTGGGTTAAAAAAAATAAAATCTAATCTTCACTTGCATGTGAGACACTCTAGCCCTGGGATCATAGTGCTATAATCGTGCTATCGGCTCGTAAGCTCTCACTTGCTCTTCCAGAGACATAGCACACCAGTAACAGCAGAGTTTGTGTATATTAAGCTTTACTGAGACCCATAATAGCAACAGATAGGCAGGTGTCAACCCTGGGTTTTATTAGCGTGTTGCTAGCAAATACTCTGAGAAATGGTGGCTGAGGTTCTTAAGTGCTCTGGATGATAGGTCGACATGCATTAGGTTTACATCTACAGATGTAGCCCCTGTCATTTTTGCCCGGGACTCACCAGAGCTTCCCCTCTGGCGAGCACCGGCAGACAGGGGCTACACTGAACTGGGACGCGCGTGCGTCCCAATCCTCCGTTGGCGGGGCAGCGGCATCCTGCCCGTCTCCGCTTTTAGGGGGGGGGGGTCGGGCGGCGAGGGGGACTGGCGGGGACCCAAGTGAAGCTCCGTTGCCATGGGGTGTGCGAGTGTCTTGTGCGCACGCGCCCCTGTGGCGGGAGCCGACTGCTGGTGGGGATGGCGAAAGTATCACCAGCCCCTTCAAAGTTTAGCCCGGCTCCATCTGTATAACAGGGGTAGCCAACTTCAGTCCTCGAGAGCTACCAACAGTTAACGTTTTCAAGGTTTCCTCATAGAATCACAAGTGAAGTAATTAGCTCCACCTGTGGATCTTTTACAATGTGTCATTGAGTAATGAGTATGCACAAGCTAGGTGCTCTGGAAAATGTGAACTGTTGGTAGTGCTTGAGGGCTGGAGTTGGCTACCCCTGATCTATAAGATCCACAGGGTCAAATGATAGACAAACATGGCTGACAAGTTATTTTAGTTTCTCATCTTTTTTCATCATTTACAATGGTAATAGGAAGAGTAACCTGTACCAAGCACATTGCTACCAGGGCAAGGCACATTGCCCGAAGCGTGGTGATAGAAGCGAGGCTTGGGAGGAGACATGAGACACTAATTTGGCTTTCGTGTGGTTCAGTTTATAAAATGACATAACTTGTGGACTCTCTTCTACCTGTCGATATACTGCATGTTGACGTATGGAATCGATCTGTTGACTGTTGGTCTATTTCTGGTTGCTCCAATTTTGTTTTTTTATGGGTGTGGTATGCTGTGCCGACAGTTGGGATTCCGATGGTCAATATACCGACATCGGAATCCGCGAGGGAGAATAGCCCCTGTCAGTCAGGATACCGACTGTTGGGCATATTACAGTCGGGGTTCCGATGTTTATGTACTGACCATCGGAATTCAGGCTGTCGCTCCGTCATCCAGCACCCCTTTTCTAGACTGTTGTTGGAAAGTGCAGCTTTTATTCTTCACTAGCTTTTCATAGCTTGTGTCTGACCAGCTAATGGGGCAGATGTATTAAGCCTTAACAAGAGATAAATGCAAGGGTGATCAGGAGAGATAAACGTCCAGCCAATCAGCTCCTTACTGACTTTTTTCAAACACAGCCTGTAACATGACAGTTAGCAGGTGATTGGCTGGACATTTATCTCTCCTTATCACACTGAGTGACTGTGTTTTATATTTATTTCAATGGAGCTGAATTTGCTCAAAGCTTTTGGTAATGCTAGTGTGCCAGCAAATAGCAGATCACATGCACAAAGTGTGAGTTTCCTCAAAATCTGCCAGTACAGTCCAGGTTTTCAGGATCTCCATGCTTGAGTTCAGATAATTTAATTCAAATTGACTGGACTGTAAAGGTGGCGTTTGAAACAATGTACAAGTGTATGTGATCTGCTATTTGCTGGCAGCTTTAGTAATAAGAATAAATAGAAGAGATGTTCTACTTATGCTGACCTAGAAAATGCGGCTTCAAAAACTGAAGTGTCATCAGCTTTATGGTATTAGAAATCTGCATGTTGGAGCAACACCCTTTGTTACCAAAGCATACCACAACATATACCTCACTCACTTATGTACTTTTATTTATTCCAGTATTCAATCCGCCTTTATATATTCAATGAATTTAGGTCAGAGTAGGAGGAGAGATATAGACAGTGTCATATAGGCAGGCAGAGACTGGAGGCATAGTACGGGAGGACGGCTGCCCGTACTAAACTATCTGACAGCCGGCTGACGCTACTAAGACTAGCACGCTGCATCCCTGGAGCGAGTGAACGGCATATCATACAGCCGCCACTCAGCCTCCATAGTGCGGACAATAAGAACCGCTGCAAGTCCGTATTAACGGACAATAACCTCATTATATTCTAACGGCAGTGATTCAAAAGCCTTTTAACTAGCAGGGGTGAAAGCCGGCATTTCAGATAAAAACCCGCATTTATAACAGGTTGATTATAACATTTGTTCAGCAAAGAAAATATTGATGGGCAAATCGAGTATGTACACACTATCCAATTAATCATGATGAACGCACAAAGTGATATTGTTATATATGGAACAGTAGCCCAGCACAAGTGAAGAGGCTATAAACTGTTCAAATCCTGATAGCGGTACACTGAGGTGCAATCTAAGATATTAAAACATCTTTATTTTGTATGTAGAAATTCTGACAAAAATAAAGATTGGAGGATTGGTGGTTTCCATACACACTGTCCAACTAAGGAGTGACAAGCACATAAACATGCTGTTTTGAGTGGGGTAATGGCTGATAAACATAAAGCGCTACAGTATATGTCCCTTAGCTCAACAGCATTGAATAACTAGGCTATATAACAGTTTTTACACACTCTAATACTGTTTGAATGGGGTAACAGCTAATTAAGATTTATAGGCTGATAAATTGATATCCCCTAATTCAGTAGGAGTCATTTAACGTGGAACTGAATAGCTCCTTATAACAGAGGACAAAAAAAGCACTGTCCTATAATCAGTGACAGATACATATGAGAACACTGTTTGAAGTGGGGTATTTGCTGAAAAGTACTAAGCAGCTGATAAACCTAAACTCCCTTACTTAAAACAGCTCTCTCTTTGGTATAAGACCGAATACCCTGTCCTCGTATAATCTAAAACATAGGGGGGTGTGTACATATATATTCATATGCCTTATTGAAATCAGCAATTGGAAGTTTGATGATACCAGTACACACTGTCCAATCATCAGATAGTACGAAATGTACAGATATTGACGGATGTCTTCTTGCTGAACCGCTCTGCCAAACCATATCTGCATATATCTATACAACACTAGTGAAATATCACGATTATATAATAAAAGTGATAACACTTCTGAAAGTAACAGTTATTGGAAATTATTGGCATTATCACCTGTCTACCGCAAATATTGACAGCGGCCAGAAACTATAAATACTGTTACCAGTTTTTTGCAACAATACACTACAAAATAACACATATCTCAGAAAAATAATCTGAGACTTAGTATCCTGACAGGATAAAAAAGGAACATACAGGGAGATTTCAAACCCTGAGAATATAGAACGGAGTTGAGCAGTGGCCATATTATTTTAATCTTATTTCTGCTCTTTATTTCTTTCTAATTTTTAATATTTCACCGAATTTTACTGCAAAATTATTAAAAGTTAAATTTTATATAACATTAAAGGACTTTCAGTGCACCTACATTATACTTTCTTTCCTTGTTTGTGATATACAGAGTAGGAGGAGGTGATGGGGTAGGAGCTCAGAGCAGAGGACAGATGTTGGGACAAGATGAATACGAACATCACTGTTTTATCATAAAATAAGTCATTGAAAATCATTCCGGGCTTCCATTTGTCTCATGTATGACAAGGTTTTATTCTTCTTTTTCCAGGAAGGATTGGCAGACCGGCCTGACACTCACTCGTTTCAGTCCTCTACAGTAATGACATACTCCAAAACTGGAGATGAGCCCGCTAAGATTTTCCAAGCGTCAAGTCAAACCCGCAAAGCTCCTGGCGGTGTGAGCATCTTTACTGTTGTGCTAAAATCTGTCCTAAGGGGATGAATCAGGTTGGTTTGCAAAAGCCAACTCCTTCTTTAATGGACAAAACCATGTGCACGGCAGGTGGGGCAGATGTAACATGTATAGAGAGAGTTACATTTGGGTGGAGTGTGTTCAAACTGAAATCTAATTTGCAGTATTAAAATAATGCAGCCAGTATTTACCCTGCACAGAAACAATATAACTCACCGAAATATAACTCTCTGCACATGTTACATCAGCCCCACCTGCAGTGCAGCATGGTTTTGTCCGTAAAAGAAAGAGTTCGCTTTAGCAAACCAACCTGAATCAGGCTGTTAAATGTAACCATAAGATGCTACTATGATGTACAGGCAGGTCTGGCTCTACTATCAGGCAGCTGCCTAGGGCGCTGGTGGGGAGGGGAGGAGGGTCGGGGGGCTTACACCAAGAAGTCTGCGTATAACAAAATTAAGGAAGGGGATATGGTCATTGGGTCACCAGCATGTTGGAGGACAGTCATTAGGTCGACATGAGTCTAAGTCGACATGGGGTTTTTCAAAAAATTTGAGCCGACATGTGCCGACAGGCGGTATTTCATGCCCTACCATCCACTAGGGCCTGGTGGGAGAATAAAATAGTGTGCCGAGCCTAGCAAAGCACCGTGCCCAAAGCATGGTGAGCGCAGCAAGCCATGTGAGGGGACGCGGTGCAACATTCCAATGCCCATGTCGACTGTGTCGACATTCGGGTCAATTTTTTTAACTCCATGTCGACCTTTTAACTGCCGACCTAACCCAATGCATTTTGACCTAATGGTGTTGACCAACATGCTGGTGACCTTATGATCCACACCCATAAGGAAGACATCCTTGAACATAATACAGGTGTTGGCTGTTGAACTCCAATTTAACACTATCACCTGAGGGGCTGGAAAGTGGGTATTGGTGGCAGTGTAGGGATGAGGCGGAGAGCAGTAGGTTGAAGTGTTGCCTAAGGTGCCGAGAAGCCTTACACAGGCCCTGTGTACAGTTATGCTACTACTCTACTAGTAGCGATTGTGTTTATTTCCATGTATCGCCCCTATCACAACATCTCTTTATGTTCATTCTCTTAACAAGAAAACATTGTCCTTCATCTAATTACTTTGACACATATTCAATTCAATCGGGACGTTCCAACAGTCGGAATCTGATAGTAAATACAGCTCTACGTCTTTATCGTTTAATTTGCAGTTGGTGCCCGAGAAACTATAAACTACTGTGATATATTCAAGAAGTACTGTAAATAAGTCAGAAATAAATGACACAGGGCTCTTACTATATGAAATTGTAGCATTATCAGGGTATAAAATCGGAGTTGTCCCTTCCAGGTAGTAGCTGCAGGTAATCTTATGCAGCTCCTGCACAGCCTGAATGAAAGCTGGCCCGTCACTGGCTTATGTACAGCTGTTGTTCTTATACCATTAACAAATCTGAATTTAAACCCTGAAGCTGAACTCAGGTCACTTCTATGTGTGATGTAATTGGAAGCAGAGAATACATAGCAAGCTGTCAGTGAAGCATTTGCCTAGCAGAAGTCTCTGATATGTTTGGTTCTATCCATGACCAAAGAATTTCCAGCCATTGGCAACACAATGCATTAATGGTTTGTTGTTTTGTGTAGAAAATATTAAGGTATGATTATTGGTTAGTATGTCAAGGAGAGTGCTGAAGTGTGTGCAGTTTATATTTAGATAAGGATCATCACTGGCTAAATATAATATAGACAAAATAACAGCCACAAAGCCTCACTACCCCGAAAAGAGAAAAATACATCATGACCTTTTATACTGTAAGTCAACTTATCTAGGGGCCCACAGGTCACCTGCTCTGCTCTGAATACAGCAATGAGGGAATTGCTTATGATGATTTTCACCCTGTCAAAGCTGTTGGTGCCTTATGGTTGGGACAAATGGGCAAGGGACTACTCACTAAAGGTTTACCCAGAGGGAGGTAGCGCTATTAGCCTGCATGAGTTGGAGTTGGGAACAAATGGCTGACATTCCTTCAGTTGTCAGTTGTCTACAATGCACATTATTTGTATAAGCACATGTAGGGGGAGGGGGGAGTTGCCCAAAAACCTCACTATAGCTCAAATAATGACCACAATAGCTATATTGTGTAATATGATTTTAATACTGCTGCTGCCACAACATACACTATAAAGCACTGTGTGGAACTGAGCACTCCATTAGCACACCAGGCAAGACAAACCTCCCTCTAGAAATAGGGATGGCCATCGGTGCAGTTGCATAGTTTTAGCTATCGATGGTTATCCATTATCTTTGACTGAATGGCCCATGAGCCAATCAGAACGTGGGTGCATGGCTTCTGAGTGTTGGGGGGTGGAGCTATACTCGGCGTCCCCTCACCTTGAAAAAAAAGAAAAAAAAAAAAGAAACATTGGTTATATTTTGCCATTGATGTAGGGAAACCATCTGGTTCTCCCACATTGATGGCAAAAGTATTCAACATTGGCCATAAACCATTGATGATTTAACATCATTCATGGTCGATGGCCATCCCTATCTAGAAATCCTGCCCCTACATTGATACATATTATTGTCTTTACTTCTTTAAATTTGAATATACATTTTATATATCTGCATATTGGGATCACCACACTATTTACAACAGATGACATTTTGCACAGATCAAAGAAACTAAGAAAGCAGTCCGTGATTCTGAAAGTGGAGTGGAAAAAATAGCAGTTGGACATCACATTAAAGAGCGTGCCCATATTGTCAAGAAATTGAAAAACAACAAGACAGGGAACCATGAAGTCAACCAGGAATTTATTAATCTCGATGAATGTGAGTGCTGATACGTTGTGGCTTCTCTATTGCAAGTATATTGGTGATCTATGATTCAAATATTGTGCACTTCGTAAGTGTACACCTCCTCCCTGCATAAGTGCA